>NC_091950.1:358084721-358458471 GCF_031021105.1 Erythrolamprus reginae | reverse complement strand
TATAATTTTCTAAAAATAACAGTCCAATCACCTTTTTGCTGTTAACCTGACTGCATCTCAAACAACCCATCTGTTAAACCAGTGTTTCCCAACCTTGGCAACTTCAAGATATCTGGACTTCAACTCCCAGAATTCCCCAGCCAGCATTCGCTGGCTAGGGAATTCTGGGAGTTGAAGTCCAAATATCTTCAAGTAGCCAGTAGACAACGCAGTATCAACAGTAGAGACCTTCAAATTTCTAGGTTTGACCATATTGCAAGATCTAAAATGGTCACCTAACATCAAAAACATCATCAAAAAGCACAACAAAGAATGTTCTTTCTGTGCCAACTCAGAAAGCACAAACTGCTCAAGTAGCTGCTGATACAGTTCTACATAGAAATTATTGTGTCTGTCATCTGCACATCTATAACTGTCTGGTTTGGTTCTGCAACCCAACAAGACCGACACAGACTTCAGAGGATAATCAGAACTGCAGGAAAAGAAACAATTGCTACCAACATGTTTTCCATTGAAGACCTGTATACTGCACGAGTCAAAAAGAGGGCTGTGAAAATATTTACAAACCTCTCACCTCCTGGACCCAAACTGTTTCAACTCCTGCCCTCAAACAATGTTATAGAGCAGTGGTGGCAAACCTTTTTTCCCTCGGGTGAGTGTGCACTATCACACATGCACGAGTGCCCACACCAATAATTCAATGCCCTCTGGAGGCTGGAAACGAACTGTTTCTCAATTTCTGCTGGGCCCAGTAGGGTCGTGTTTCGCCCTCCCTATGCTCCAAAGGCTTCCCTGGAGCCAGGGGAGAGTAAAAACGCCCTCCCCCATCCTCCCCAGGAGGCTCTCTGGAAGCCAGAAATGCCCTCCCAGGGCCTCTGTACAAGCCAAAAATCAGCTGGCTGGCACACACATGCATGTTGGAGCTGAGGTAGGGCAACGACTTGTGTGCCAGCAGATATGGCTCCACATGCCACCTGCGGCACTCGTGCTATAGGTTCGCCATCACTGTTATAGAGCATTGCACACCAGGACAACTAGACACAGTTTTTTCCTGAATGCCATCACTAATCATATAACCATCAAATTATACAGTATTTGATGCCTTTGAGTCTTTGAGGAGTTGAGCGGCATAATAAATGAATGAATGAATGAAAGAGTGAGTGAATGAATGAATGAATGAATAAATAAATAAATAAATAAATTCAGGCTGAAAACAATATAAGAAAGCAATGCCACAGACCTGTCCCTTGAAAGAAGTCAGTGGGGATTGCTTCTAATTAACTGTTCAGAGGTTTGCAAATGAGAAGGTTGGCATCAGTGTTGATATGGAAGCTTATGATTTGTTTGTTTGTTTATTATTTTTTAATTTTTTATTTATTTATTATTCATTATTCATTATTTATTTATTTATTTATTATTTTAATTTATATATTTATTTATTTTTTTATTTAACCTAAGTAATTTTAAATGTTGGCATTTCAAAAGATTGTTTGACACGATATTCTTTTTACTTTCCTGTTTTGGTTTACATTCTCTTTCAGATGCCTGAAATTGGGAGGCTGATTTTCCTTCAGTTTTTATTTACTTAGTGTGTTGCATTTCTGTTGGCCAATGCACAATAAAGGACATTGTGCTGCTGGTTTCTTCTCAAATATCTGCCTTGCTAAACCTTTTCTCCTCTGACATGTTTCACACAGATGAGCTTAATTGGATTCAGCTTCTCCCACGATAATCACTACTACAGTATTTGTGCTGCAGAAACTCCAGATGAACAAATGTATAAACTTCAGTGCTGCCTTTGTCTGGATTTGAAGACAAGAAGAAGGCAAGTAGGCCAAGAGTTCTAACATTTCCTGACTTTGAATAATATGTTTTTAAAAGTATGTTAACTCTTTAAGAGTTCAAGGTGCAAGTCTCTTTTAACTTGGCAGCTCCAGAAAGGTTGGAACTACAACTCCCAGAATTGCAGTCAATATTGAAGACAAATATTGGTATCAGCTTTTTTGTTTGCCAACTAATCTTAGCCTGTTAGTGATGGGATTTTAAACTATTAGTTGTTCTGCCGGCGTGTTTCAACCGCCCGTAATTACAGGGTAATTAGTCCAGGAAGACACACACCACATGGTTTTTATAAACAGAAAAAGCTCCCTTTTTAAATGTCAAAGGGATTTTCTGGTACACACAAGGCACAGGTTAAATGCAATCCAATTGCTCACCCAATAACTGGGAAATTGAGTCCAATTCTAAAATCCAGAGAGTCCACACACAATCTTGAACAGCACAAAACCCACGATCTTGACGAAGCAATGAATCAGATAAACTGCCATGAGGCTAAAACACCAGGTTGCACTTTTATCTGTAGCACTAATTACAGCAGCCCCACCCAAACACAGGTGGCCTCATTTTCTCTTGTAATAATCCTACAGTTGTTGTCTCCTATGCATCACTCTACGCATGCGTGGATGTGTCATTAGTTCTTGTTCAGAATCCAAGGATGATACAGATGATTGATCTCCTCCTGGGCTGTCTGCCAAACTCCCTTCTTCCCTGTCACTCACGCTTCCTTGGTCAGAGGAGGCTTTGTTGGCAGAGAGATTCAACATCTTAATTTAAAGTTGATATTTTCTGTGTATGTATGCCTCTTTTTGTTTACTCCTTTAGGCATGAGCAGTAGTGGTGGGATTTAAATATTTTTACTGCCGGTTCTGTGGGTGTGATTTGTTGGGTGTGGTGTGGCTTGGTGGACATGGTAGGGGAAGGATACTGCAAAATCTCCATTCCCTTCCGATCAGCTGGGACTCAGGAAGCAAAGAATAGATGGGGCCGGGGTCAGTCAGACGTGGTATCTACCAATTCTCCGAACTACTCAAAATTTCCTCTACCAGTTCTCCAGAACAGGTCAGAACCTGCTGAAACCCACCTCTGATGTGCAGTAATTGTCATCTCTGAATAAATACTTTGTTAAAATAATACCCTGGACTGCATTATTGCACCCTAGCCTTTGCAGGCCTTGTGACCACTATCTTTAGACAAAGCTTGCTGGAAACAATTAAAAACATGGTTGTATTGTTTTATCAGCTGAGTTCGTTCTTCCATCTTGACTGGTGTTTGACGGGATTTATTTGCCTAGCAGATTTAGGATGATATCATGTTTTGACTGATGGTAAATCTGTGGATCCTAGCTGGTTAGTGATGCTGAGAAAAGTGATCACAAGAAAACCAGAGGGTTTAAGCAAAACTTTCAGTTAACATCTGAAATCAGGACATTTCATCCAAGGACAAGAGGTATAGAGGCAAGGCAGAGATCAAAAGTAGACAAAACAAATGCTTTACCAATATAGTTTTCTGCTGGCTCATGGACAGATGGGTAGTACTTTGACTGAGTTCTGAGGAAACGTCTCAGAAACAGGTTTTAGACATACAATAGTGTCTTCCATGTTTATAGGGGTTTTTTGAAACTGCAAAACAATTTATAAGCTAACTAAAACTGTAGATGTCCCATATTTCAATACACAATTCACATGTTGGAATCAAGCAGAAAACAAAACCCTAATCAAAGAACAACCAAGGAAAAAAAATCACACTTCCACCAACATCAACAGGACAAGCTAGTGTATATAAATAGGGAGTAAACAACCAAGCTGAGAGAACATCAAGAATTTCATGGTTCAATCCTGAGCTATATATTTTCTCTTCTGTTGAAATTAGATGTTGGCAATATAAAAACGTACATACCGTGTTTTCGTTAACTGGCACTTGAAAAATGCTATATCGAGTATTAACACAAAAACACAGTGAACTGCAATATTGTGAGGAAAACTGTTCATCTAAGAACCCCCAGTTATTATTATAATAATAATAATAATAATAATAATTATTATTATTATTATTATTATTATTTATTAGATTTGTATGCCGCCCCTCTCCGAAAACTCAGGGCATCTCTTCTGTTTTAGATAAGAATATTTCTAATATTAAAGCTAGACTTGTAAATACTTGGAAAGAAGTGTTCTGTCATACATGCAAAAAACATTTTTCTGCAAACTAATAGTAGAATAGAATTATTTACTGGCAAAGTACGACTGGACACACAAGGAATTGGTTTTTGGTGCATATGCCCTCAGTGTACATAAAAGAAAAGATACATTTGTCAAGAATCATGAGGTACAACATTTAATTATTGTCATATGCTACAAATAAGCAATCAGGAAACAATGTTAATATAAATCGTAAGGATACAAGCAACAAGTTACAGTCATACAGTCATAAGTGGAAGGAGATGGGTGATAGGAATGATAAGAAGACTAATAGTAATAGTAATCCAGCCTTAGTGAATAGTTTGACAGTGGTGAGGTAATTATTTCTTTAGCAGAGTGATGTCATTCAGGAAAAAGCTGTTCTTGGGTCTAGTTGTCTTGGTGTGCAGTGATATATAGCTTCATTTTGAGAGTAGGAGTTGAAACAATTTATATCCAGGACGCAAGGGGTCAGAAAATATTTTCAGGGCCCTCTTTTTGTCTCATGCAGTACAGAGATCCTCAATGGAAGGCAGATTGGCAGTAATTATTAAAAAATAAATAAATTGTTTTAAATAAAATAAAAGAACTTCGCTGAGGAAAAAATGAAGCAAAATATCTGTGCAGCATGCACATACAGAGAGAGCTTACAAGACTATGAGCCTGAAAGATGTAGCTTTTACTTTATTGCTTTGAAAGGGTTAAAGATTTGCATTGCCCTATTTCCCATATCTGGAGATACTAAGGATAGGACACCAGACCTTAGGCAAGCTGAGCTTGTGACTAGCATTCCTAATAAAGATAAAATCAAAGTGTTCTATTTATTTTTGTTACATGATATTTTATTGTATGTCAATAGTATCACATTATCTCCTGAACAGGAATTGAAAGGAATAAATGTATATCAGAATTGTCATATACTGTATATTAATTCCTGAGCAGAAGTCTAAATTTACTGTTTAAAACTATCTATCTATCTATCTATCTATCTATCTATCTATCTATCTATCTAATTCTAATCTATCTCTATCTATCTATCGTATCTATAATAGTCTACGGAGAGGGGTGGCATACAAATCTAATAAATAATAATAATCTATTTCTCCATTTTCTCTCTCTCTCTTTGTAAATATATATGTGTGTGTATATGTGTGCGTGTATGTATGTATTAGATAGATAGATAGATAGATAGATAGATAGATAGATAGATAGATAGATAGATAGATACAGACAAACAGACAGACAGACAGACAGACAGACAGATAGATATAGATATATAAGCACTTTATATCACATAATGAAGAACAAATTTAATGTTTAAAACTCTTATTCATAAACCTCACTCAATATGGATTGAGCATAGCCTTTGCAGATTCAAGAAAAAAGCATCTTCATGATTTCTTAATCAGTTCCATAGGCCCCCTCATGACTACTAACTCTACACAGAAGGTTCACCCTCTTCTTGACTTTGATCAATTTTCTCCTGTTTTAGACCTTGAAAGTATATATTCAGTTACCAGCAGCTTCTGCTACTCATATGGTAAAAACATCCCTCTTGCATTATTATGTTTTTCTTTTCAGCTTCCCTCAATCCCCTTTGCACCGTTAGGACTTTGCTGTTGCTAAGCTTATGTGATCTTGGCTCTCTTCCAACATAGGTAATTATATCCTGGTTGATCTAAAAATTCCTCCTCTTGTTTCATATGGAAAAGCAGATCTGTCCTCAGTGGTTGCTGGCTATCCATAAATGATAGAATACTCTACCTTCCAGCATCCCAAAAGAGGATATACATTTCAAGGCTGGATAAACAAAGATTCTCTTAAAGAAAAAAAATGAACAGCACAACAGTTTGCAAGGAAAAATAATTTTCAATGAAAATCACTACATTATATAGAAATGAATGAGTTTGAATTCTTGATACCACAGGTAATGGGGTGGGGACTTCACAGTGCTTCATCAACTGAGAAGTCTACAAGCGAGAAGAGAGATCCTGAAGAAAACCAACAGCATCGTGTTTAAGTTTTTTAGTTCTACCAGAGCTCTCCACAGAAAAGTGAAGGGGGCATTGTGAAGAGAGGAATAAAGATTCCTAAGAGGTCAGTAAGGGGCGAGTACAAGTGCACTAGAGTGCCTTCCGTCCCCTGTCCTATTGCTCTCCTATATCTCCTATACCTTTCTTCTATTCCTATATCTCTTCTTCTATTCTTTCATTGATATGTTCTATTATTATATCTTCTTTTCTCTTCTTTCATAGATATATTTTACTATGAGTATCTCCTCTATAACCTTCATCATGTATTTTACTCTCTCTGTGTGTGTGTGTGTGTGTGTGTGTGTATATACATACACACCCACTAAAACTCTCATTGTGTATTGGACTAAATAAATTAAATAAATAAATAAATAAGGCGATATCATCTTGCTCAAGAAATGATCAGAGTAAAGAATCTGGTATTTCAGATACCAAGAAACCAAGCCCTAATAATAGCTCTAAAATGCCAGAAGCAGGTTCCAATATACCTGACTTTGATGCTGAAGTTTCAGATCTGGAATTAGAGATGAGGCCTTGAAGGCCACTTGGTGAGAATTCGTAAGACAGAATTAGAGAGACAGAAACTAATCTGGTGGGGGGGAAAAAAAGGAGACGCCTCTAAGGAAGACTGATGATGACAAAATCAGAGCTGCAAATCACTTCAATGAGGAATACAGGAGGCTGATATATTTAAGGTTTTTTTTTTAAGATTTTAGGCTTCACAGGAACTTTGTATAAGTGACATCCCATTGTTGGTGCTAAGAATCTCTTATCTGATTTCAGCGATACCTTAAAATTCTGAGATGGACCTGTTCTGTACCACAACTTGCATCTTACCGCTTGGAACCCTGATGGTGAACAATCTTTTGGACTTCTGCGGAGCGTTTCTGCCTAACTTTGTAAAATTGACTATGGGGTGATTTGTAGTGTTACCACCTCACTCAGCTAATATGTGAATTGAGGTATACCAGGGATGAAATCCAGCAGGTCCTGACAGGTTCTGGAGAACTGGTAGCGGAAATTTTGAGTGGTTCCAAAAACCGGTAGCAGAAATTTTGAGTAGTTTGGAGAACCAGCAAATACCACCTCTGGCTGGCCCCACAGTTGGGTGGGAATGGAGATTTCGCAATATTCTTCTCCTGGAGTGGGGTGGAAATGGAGATTTTCCCCTGCCATGCCCAAGCCACACCCACTAAGCCACACTATGCCTACCAAGCAGGGATGGGCTACAACCCGGACAGGGGGGAATGTAGTGGGGCAGCAAAAAGGAGTTCCACCCCAGAGTACCATTTGTTGGGGGTCAGGGGAAAGGGAGGGTCTTGCCTTCTCTTTCTGCTCAAGATCCCATGTACAATTGGTGGGCCACTGTGTGACACAGAATGCTGGACTCGATGGGCTTTGGCATGATTCAGTATGGCTCTTCTTATGTTCTTATGTAGTACCCAATTTGCATTGAAAGATGTATCCAACAACTAGAAGATGAAAGGGGAGAAAAACAAATTGACATAGAAGAAAAAAAAAGATAATACAAAACTACTTTCAACAGCTATATAGGAAAGATGGTTAACTTCACAGTAGCTTATTAATCTGTGAAACCAGGCAGACAGAATACCCTACGAAAATAGACTAACAATCCTGGGTCTAGAAAGCTTAGAACTACGACGCCTAAAACGTGATTTAAGTATTGCCCAGAAGATCATATGCTGCAACGTCCTACCTGTCAATGACTACTTCAGCTTCAGCAACAATACAAGAGCACGCAACAGATTCAAACTTAATATTAACCGCTGCAAACTTGACTGTAAAAAAATATGACTTTAACAATCGAGTTGTTGAAGCGTGGAACTCATTGCCAGACTCAGTAGTGTCAACCCCTAACCCCCAACATTTCTCCCTTAGACTATCCACATTTGACCTCTCCAGGCTCCTAAGAGGTCAGTAAGGGGCGTACATAAGTGCACCAGTGTGCCTTTCGTCCCTTGTCCAATTGTCTTTCCTTTATCTCATATATCATATATATTTTCTTCCTTTCATATATCTTCTCCTCTATTTTATATTTTTCTTTATATATATTACCTCATGTCTATTCTCTTCTATATGTATTGTGTATTGGACAAAATAACTAAATAAAAATTAAAAAAAATTAAAAATAAGACAGATTGCTAGGCAGTAATGTGACTAGTTCACCGTGTGATGTCTGACATGTAATTCTAAGGCACTGTAATAGTTTAGAATTACATTATCATGGTTTTATATCAATAAACCATATTATTGCTTAGCATTATATATAAACTGGACTCTTTCCCTGAATGAAAAGATAATGTACCGATATCATAGTTAATATCATCAATAGTTTTCTCCATGCATATGTCTCCAATTCCCTTTACTACATTTTATAGTAAATCCTGTGCTTTAATTTTGCACTCTGCAAAGAATAGTTCCAGATAAATGTATTACAACTGATATAAAGGAACAGAAGGGTTAACCCACAATCCTAAGGCTGATTCCCCGCCTTCCCCATTACTTTGGGTTTATTTGGCATCACATCCAGTATGACATAATTTTGTCATATAATATTATAGTGTCCTTTAGATTGCTGGGTTTCTATTTATGTATAATAGAGGGTTTTCAGTACTGTATGGTTGTGTTTAGTTTTATTCATGCTGTTCTAAAGCTCTTCTGGGCCCATAGGCAAAAAGTGGGGTACAAATAATAGATTAGACTAATTAAAGAGCTGAACTATGTCATTGCTTAAACTGCTTAAATTACAGGCTGGAGAGGATATTAAACCTTCTAATTTTTTTAGAAGGCTCCTGCAGCAACAGGCAAAATAATTTGGCTAAAACTGTAGAACGTCAGCCAACATAGCAAATGATAGCAGGGATGGGAATTGTTGTCCAAACTTCTGCAGCAGATATGATTTATATATTTTCCTCAGTTTTGATCCCCTACCTCTCCTATGACTCTTCCACTCACTATATTATTCATATGTTTTAATATTAAAATCTTTATGCCCTAAAGCAGACCATGCAGTCCTGAGGAAAGTCTAGGAGATCTAAAATGTAGCAAGAAAGGAAGGAAATGAAGTAATACTGAAGAGTAGGATCTTGTTTCAGAAGGCTGATCACAACCGGATACCATATAATCGAAGAATTTGCAGAATAAGTCCAGGCAGACTCACATTTTGTTTGCTCTTGAGGCTCACTAATTGACAGTGGGCCAGTTATTTCCTTACATAAGCTACATTTGAAAGACAAAATAGATACTCTATTTTCCCCAAAATAAGACCTCCCCTGATAATAAGTCCAATCAGGGTTTTAAATGCATGGCACTTATTTCAGGGTTCAAAAAAAATATAAGACAGGGTCTTATTTTCGGTGAAACACCGTGGTGGCCAAAGGACTACAAATGTTTTCATTTCCTTACAGAGAAGTGAGCTAGAAATATCATAGTATTAATTTATTTAGAAGTCAAAGGGATCTATTCTGGATCATAGAAACATAGAAACATAGAAGACTGACGGCAGAAAAAGACCTCATGGTCCATCTAGTCTGCCCTTATATGTTTATCCCAGGCATGTTTAAATTCAGTTACTGTGGATTTACCAACCACGTCTGCTGGAAGTTTGTTCCAAGGATCTACTACTCTTTCAGTAAAATAATATTTTCTCATGTTGCTTTTGATCTTTCCCCCAACTAACTTCAGATTGTGTCCCCTTGTTCTTGTGTTCACTTTCCTATTAAAAACACTTCACTCCTAAACCTTATTTAACCCTGAATTGTCTGGAGGCCGAAATGGCCTTCTCCAAGGCCAAAATTTAGCTGGCCAGCACGGGCATGCACTCTGGAGCTAACATAGGCCAACGTCTCACATGCCCTCTCCTAGGGCTTTGCGTGCCATCTGTGGCACCCATGCCATAGGTTCGCTATCACAGCCCTAAGCCATAATGGTTTGTGTGATGTTGACTCATTATGTTGTTTGAACTGGCCATTAGAAACCATAAAGCACAGTTTCAAGTTTAGTGTATTGTACCCGACCACCGATAATTATAACAAATCATAATCATAATTAAACCCAACCATAATGTACAGTATTACATTGCACCAACTACAAAGATGGCCTCATTTCAGCAATGGTTTCTCTATTTAAAAATAAATAAAATTTCTGGAATCTCAAAATATGAGATCATATAAAGCAGAAGGGGATAAAAATCATATGAGAGAAAATACCATATTTTATATTCTTAAAAGTCTTATCAGAGAGCTACAACAAAATTGTTAACTCATAATATGGTATAGCACAAAGGCCAGTAGAAATAATGTATATGAAAGAAAAAATATTGCCATCAAATTATAAATATGATTGAAAAACATTAAATGTTTAGCTGCCTAGCATTAAATGTCCAGGTTCACTGTGGACCTAAAATATCAAAGCTGCTTAGCTTTTATAATCCATTTAAGACTAGGATTTAAGCCTTAGAATGCTTCTATCCATATTTTTTCTGTAGCGGAATTGAAAGACACACAGTTGAAGTTATCATTTACCATAATATCTTCTTTCACCCTGTCTCCAAAACTAAGAAAGAGCAGTTTCTTTCCTGTATCCTGCCTGTGTGTCTGCAAATGAAACTTATATCTGCAACAGTTATCATGGGCTCTTAAAATCCCACCTCAAATTAAAAGCATGCCTTTGAGTTTAGTATATTGAAATTATATGCTAGCTTGATTTAAAATCCCAGAAAATTCCTTTCCTCTGCACCCAATAATAAAGTCAAATCTCCAATTTTCTCTGCCCTAAAACACCACACTGCCTTTCTGTTAGGAGAACTGATGATCTCAGAATATTATTTAAGTTAGTTTTCCATATTGTATAAACCCAGACTTTAGTCAGCATATATGATTATCTGATTTTAAGGGTCTCTTAATGTTCTCCAGAAAGTACAATATCTATAATCCTTTCCGTTGGTATTTCATCCAAAAAGCTTATACCTACGCTATACTTACAGGTTATAGCACTTCTGCCATTCAAATTGTATCCATCCTTACCTAACGCTGTACCTGTTTGCATTTTAAGTACAGTGATACCTCGTCTTACAAACGCCTCATCATACAAATTTTTCGAGATACAAACCCGGGGTTTAAGATTTTTTTGCCTCTTCTTACAAACTATTTTCACCTTACAAACCCACTGCCGCCACTGGGATGCCCCGGCTCCGGACTTCCGTTGCCAGCGAAGCACCCGTTTTTGTGCTGCTGGGATTCCCCTGAGTCTCCCCTTTATGGGAAACCCCACCTTTGGCCTTTCATTTTTTTGTGATGCTGCAGGGGAATCCCAGCAGGGGAATCCCAGCATCGCAAAAACGGGCACTTCGCTGGCAACGGAAGTCCGGAGGTGGGGGTTCCCAGTGAGGGGAGCCTCAGTGAAATTGCAGCATCACAAAAACACAAAGGTCCAGAGGTGGAGTTTCAAGGACTTCGGTGTTTTTGCGATGCTGTGATTTCACTGATGCTCCCTTCGCTGGGAAACCCCCACCTCCAGACTTCCGTTGCCAGTGAAGCACTCATTTTTGCGATGCTGGGATTCCCCTGCTGGGATTCCCCTGCAGCATCGCAAAAACACAGAAGTCCGGAGGTGGGGTTTCCCATGGAGGGGAGCCTCAGGGGAATCCCAGCAGCGCAAAAACGGGCGCTTCGGCTGGCAAAAGGGGTGAATTTTGGGCTTGCACACATTAATTGCTTTTCCATTGATTTCCTATGGGAAACATTGTTTTGTCTTACAAACTTTTCACCTTAAGAACCTCGTCCTGGAACCAATTAAGTTTGTAAGACAAGGTATCACTGTATTTGAAGGAGTTATGAGTTTTTTTCAGATGAGTTTTCCAGCTGCCAGATACTTCTAGCCTTGGGAGCTTCACCACAAATGGGAGGAAATAAAGCCAAAGAGAACAGTAACCTGTTTACCATACTGACAAAAGCTTCATTGTGGTCTGCATGGGAAAGCATAAGCAGTCACATTCTGGTTTTGCAGGAAAGAAGATTTACCCCAGATCTTTAAAGTACATTCAAACAACTTCACCTTGGGAGATGATGCATGTTCCGATTGCAGTCTCTATTTTCAGTGTTGAAAAGAAATACAGTAAAGGAATCTGTTTTATATCCAGGCAAACCATTAGTGAAAATAATTTTTGTCTAGACTAAAATGTAGATCACTTCTTTAGGGCTGAGCAGTTGTACGAACTTAACCTCTGTAGATAGCTGCCTATCCCTGCTTTTACCCCCTACATATTAAGAGCATTTTGTCATACTATTTTTACCACCGGGTGGCACTTTGTCAAAGGCAAATCAATATCTACATGAAATCGGTGGGTGAGATCATCCAAGGGCATGGGGTGAGGTATCATCAATATGCAGATGATACCCAGCTTTACATCTCCACCCCATGTCCAGTCAACAAAGCAGTGGAAGTGATGTGCTGGTGCCTGGAGGCTGTTGGGGTCTGGATGGGTGTCAACAGACTCAAACTCAACCCTGATAAGACGGAGTGGCTGTGGGTTCTGCCTCCCAGGGACAATTCCATCTGTCCGTCCATAACCCTGGGGGGGGATTATTGACCCCCTCAGAGAGGGTCCACAACTTGGGCGTCCTCCTAGATCCACAGCTCACATTAGAGAAACATATTTCAGCTATGCCCATGTTACACCAACACTCCGCAGTCTGCATTGGTTGCCGGTCAGTTTCTGGTCACAATTCAAAGTGTTGGTTATGACCTATAAAGCCCTTCATGGCATCGGACCAGAATATTTGCGGGACCGCCTTCTGCCGCATGAATCCCAGCGACCGGTTAGGTCCCACAGAGTTGGCCTTCTCCGGGTCCTGTCGACTAAAGAATGTCGTCTGGCGGGACCCAGGGGAAGAGCCTGACCCTCTGGAACCCGCTCCCCCCGGAGATTAGAACTGCCCCCACCCTCCTTGCCTTTCGCAAACTCCTTAAAACCATTTCTGCTGTCAGGCATGGGGGAATTGAGACATCTCCCCCGGGCCTATACAGTTTATGTATGATATGGTTGTGTTTTTGTCTGCTTTTAATAATGAGGTTTTTAGTGTTTTTAAATTATTAGATTTGTTGTACATTGTTTTATTGTTGCTGTGAGCCACCCCGAGTCTACAGAGAGGGGCGGCACACAAATCTAATAAATAAATAAATAAAATAATAAAGTCAGGAGACAGGTATCTTCAAGGTGTGGTTGCCACATGTGTAACACACATCAAGATTCATTGTGTCAAGCTTTGATTACACTGTCAGAATCACCATCTTGACATTTTTACCTTACTCTGAAACCCCTCCTGCCAAGAGAATAGAGTTGTCCATATGGATGGGAGGACACAAAAATGTGAAAATGGCAGTCAATGTAATTGAAATCCCATTCATTTTGACTTCTGGGAAGATCAAGGAGCTATTGAAGAGACTCATTCCTTGGAGTCTCTCTGGGTTAAGAAAGGACTGGAGATGGCCCACATGCACTCTGGACAGCTGCTTTTCAAGAGGAGACTGCAGGACAGCTGATTTACATGGGTTTGAACCCAAGGAGAGGAAGAGATTAGCCATTTTGCTTGCAACCATGGCACAGTGTTTTTAAGGACACTAAGTTAGCAAACCTCACTTTCCAATCACTTACAGAAATTGCCTATTAACCATTTTTAAGTTATTGGAGACCTTCAGAATGATAAGGTTGAAAAAGCTTCAGCAAATGAATTAACTTCAACTCTGAACAAAGGAAAATCTAATTATAAGCCTATGAATTAAAGCATATGAAAGAAACAGCAAAAAGACAAATTATTTTTATTCTAGAAAGTTATCCGCATACAGACGGGAGGTTGAACAAATAACCTTATGGTGTGACTGGAACAATCTAGAACTGAACACACTCAAAACCATAGAAATGGTCTTAGACTTTAGGAGAAATCCTTCCACCCTTCCACCCCTCACAATATTAGACAACACAGTATCAACAGTAGAGAACTTCAAATTTCTAGGTTCTATCATATCTCAAGACCTAAAATGGTCACCTAGCATCAAAAACATCTTCAAAAAAGCACAACAAAGAATGTTCTTTCTGCGCCAGCTCAGGACACTCATACTGCCCAAGGAGCTGCTGATACAGTTCTACAGAGTAATGGTTGAGTCTGTCATCTGCACCTTTATAACTGTCTGGTTTGGTTCTGCAACCCAACAAGACCAACACAGACTTCAGAGGATAATCAGAACTGCAGAAAAAACAATTGCTGCCAACCTGCCTTCCACTGAGGACCTGTATACTGCACGAGTCAAAAAGAGGGCTGTGAAAATATTTACTGACCCCTCACATGCTGGACACAAGAACAGTTTTTTCCCGAACACCATCACTCTACTAAACAAATAATTCCCTCAACACTGTCAAACTTTTTACTAAGACTACACTTCTATTTCTACTAGTTTTTTCTCATCATTCTTATCATCCTTTTCCTCCCACTTAGGACTGTATGTCTGTAACTTGTTGCTTGTATCCTAAGACTTTTATTAATATTATTTCTTCATTGCTTATTTGGCCCCTATGACAATCATTAAGTGTTGTACCACATGATTCTTGACAAATGTATCTTTTTCTTTTATGTACACTGAGAGCATATGCACCAAGACAAATTCCTTGTGTGTCCAATCACACTTGGCCAATAAAGACTTCTATTCTATTCTATTCACAAACTAAGGATCCAGATAAATTTGGAATACTGAAAATTTTACAATTTTTTAAAAATTAATTATAAAGAACATCTGATGGGAATTAGAAGAGTTTTGGGTTTTGGAAATTATAAGAGAAATAAGTAATTTCATGATTTGAAAACTGGACACTAGGGATGACTACAGATTTTAGATAGAGGAAAGATTTACAAGCTGTAAAACGCTACAAAATATTCCCTTTCTTGGTTTCAGTGATAGGCTGGTGTCCTATCTGGACCATTGTTATCTTAGGCTGTGGATTCCTCTGATGCTTTACCCATATAACCGGGGCCAGGAAAGCAAGAAACAAATCCTATCCTTCCGGTGGCAGATCTTTGAGCACATGTGGTTTCACCCAGTAGTGGGTTCTAAAACCCGTTGCTACTGGTTCTTGCGTGCGCTCGCGTGCACTCACGATGTTTCTACACATGAACAGAACCTTCTGCGCATGCGTAGAAGCATCCTGGGTAGGTGGGCGGAGCCTCCCTACCGCCCCTGCTACCTTTTCGCAGAACTGGGCTAAACTGGGAGCAACCCACCACTGGTTTTGCCTAATAGATCTTCATTCCTTCTCTTCTGGTGCATCTACTGGTAGTTCAGTTAGAGCAGTGTTTCCCAAGGTTGGCAACTTGAAGATATCTGGACTTCAACTCATAGTTCCCTCTAAGCTGAGCAGTGAGCAATCGCTCACTTAAAAATCATCATCAACTCAGAGTTTTCCAAACCTGCCCAGAAGCCGAGAGGGAAAGAGTGAGAGGGAAGGAGAGAGAGAGGAAGAGAGAGAAACAGATAGAAAAAAGAGAGGAAGGAAAAGAGAAAGAAAAAGAATGGGAGTAAGGAAGAGAGAAAGAAAATCAAAATCTAGTTTGAAACTAGCTCAACTATTTAAGTGGCATTTTGATATTGATAGAGTTGCCCTATTATGAGCTCACTGTTATAGACACACAGTACAGTCAATTCTCTGAGGCAAAACAGGGTTTTTTATTTATTTGTTTGTTTGTTTATTTATTATTTTTGTGCCCACTCCCGAAGGGACTGCCGCTCAGACATTATACTTTTCCGCCCCCCCCCAAAAAAAAATTAGAGGGAACACTGCTTCAACTCCCAGCATTCACTGGCTGGGGAATCCTGGGAGTTGAAGTCCAGATATCTTCAAGTTGCCAACCTTGGGAAACACTGAGTTAGAGGGAAGGGAAGGGGCACTTTGTCACTTGAGCTAGGAGGGGAAACAGAGGCACTATGGTCAATTCTACCTGGTTTTTTTTTAAACAGTCCATTGTTTTACCACTCCATAAGTGAATTTGTTAAGAAGTGAAAAATAAGCCCAGTCTTTCATCATTCCAGCAGCCCAAATCGGTCTTTGGCTCCTTTTCCACCCAAACTCATAATTAATCACTGGGGATGCAAACTTACTGCAAGCAGATGGCTGAATGGAGCAGAAGCGAGGGGGAGAGAAGGCAGGAATGGGGAGGGGGGGAACAGCTGAAAGGCTCACCACCTTATTGATGAAACAATTTTAAAAAAAAAATATCCATCAGGTTTGATGATTGAGGTCCCTTCCAAAAGGGGCAGAAAGCCTAGCAATACTCCACAACAGAATAAACATGGAGGACAATGACAATTGATTTGATTTGATTTGATTTATTGGATTTATATGCCGCCCCTCTCCGCAAACTCGGGGCGGCTCACTGCAAGGTAAAAACAATACATAATAACAAATCCAATACCCACCAATCCAATTACAATTTAAGCTAAAAAATTCATAAAAAAACAACCCCAGAATATTAAAAAACAAGCACACAATCAATCTAACACCAAAACAACATGGGCAAGGGGGAGATGTTTCAGTTCCCCCATGCCTGACGGCAGAGGTGGGTTTTAAGGAGTTTGCGAAAGGCAAGGAGGGTGGGGGCCATAGTTCCCTCTAAGCTGAGCAGTGAGCAATCGCTCACTTAAAAATCATCATCAACTCAGAGTTTTCCAAACCTGTCCAGAAGCCGAGAGGGAAAGAGTGAGAGGGAAGGAGAGAGAGAGGAAGAGAGGAAGAGAGAAAAACAGATAGAAAAAAGAGAGAAAGGAAAAGAGAAAGAAAAAGAATGGGAGTAAGGAAGAGAGAAAGAAAATCAAAATCTAGTTTGAAACTAGCTCAACTATTTAAGTGGCATTTTGATATTGATAGAGTTGCCCTATTATGATCTCACTGTTATAGACACACAGTAAAGTATTTTATTTTGAAATTCTCTGAGGCAAAACAGGGTGGGTTTTTTATTTGTTTGTTTGTTTGTTTGTTTGTTTGTTTATTTATTATTTCTGTGCCGCCCAGTCCCGAAGGGACTGCCGCTCAGACACTATACTTTTCCGCCCCCCCCCAAAAAAAATTAGAGGGAACACTGGTGGGGGCAATCCTAATCTCAGGGGGGAGCTGGTTCCAGAGGGTCGGAGCCACCACAGAGAAGGCTCTTCCCTTGGGTCCCGCCAGACGGCATTGTTTAGTCGACGGGACCCGGAGAAGGCCAACTCTGTGGGACCGAACCGGGCGCTGGGATTCGTGCGGCAGAAATTATGGGGATAAGGGTTTTTTTCTGCCACAGTAATCAATTCAAGTGGAAATGTTTGGTTTCCAATGAAATGAAACATTGTAGTTGACCAAGGAACACCATATGTACTGGTAGAAACACTATGTTTAATATTCAGCAGGAAAAAATGGGTGGAGGTGGCACTTCTTGTCGGCTAGGAACAATGTTCCTCTGCTCTTGGAAAAATGGTTAATGGCCTGGGCTTGCACTGCACAACCAGATAAAACAGACAAGACTTAAGGCCTATCTTTTCCCACAGGAAAGGGAAAGAAAGCTAGGAGAGGTGGAGAGCAACTGGCCATGACCCCTGCACTGGTGGGACTCAAAAATTTTTACTGCCGGTTCTGCAGGCGTGGCTTGATGGGCATGGCTTGATGGGAGTGGCAGGGGAAGGATACTGTAAAATCTCCATTCCCACACTATTCCAGGGAAAGGTTCCTGCAAAATCCTAATTTCCTCCTGATCAGATGGGACTCTGGAGGTGGAGAATATATGGGGGCGGGGCCAGTCAGAAGTGGTATTTAGAAACATAGAAACATAGAAGACTGACGGCAGAAAAAGACCTCATGGTCCATCTAGTCTGCCTTTATACTATTTCCTGTATTTTATCTTACAATGGATATATGTTTATCCCAGGCATGTTTAAATTCAGTTACTGTGGATTTACCAACCACGTCTGCTGGAAGTTTGTTCCAAGGATCTACTACTCTTTCAGTAAAATAATATTTTCTCATGTTGCTTTTGATCTTTCCCCCAACTAACTTCAGATTGTGTCCCCTTGTTCTTGTGTTCACTTTCCTATTAAAAACACTTCTCTCCTGAACCTTATTTAACCCTTTAACATATTTAAATGTTTCGATCATGTCCCCCCCTTTTCCTTCTGTCCTCCAGACTATACAGATTGAGTTCATTAAGTCTTTCCTGATACGTTTTATTTACTGGTTGTCTACTCAAAATTTCCACTACCGGTATTCCAAACTACTCAAACTTTTTGCTATTAGTTCTCCAAAACTGGTCAGAACCTACTGAAACCCACCTCTGTTGCAGGAAGGAAAAGACTCAGACCACAGAGTCAAGATAGGTTTGATTTATTTTCACAAAGAGGTTCAGAGCAATAAGCAGAAGCAACATCTTTAGCTCCTCTAAACAGCAAAATAGGAAATATACATTTACGATGGCTACATACTAAAGAAAGCTAAAATATCTTGTCCTCCATTTCCTGTTGGGACAGATTCACAGGTCTCTTGCAGAAGCATCTAGGTTTCCTGTAGTTCATTTGTGGTTAAGCCTACACACTTGAAAAGCTGCAAACTCTGAAGTTTGACATCTGCCATTTCCTCTGACCGTTCTTTCACATCTCTTAAAGTAGACAGAGCTTCATGACTTTATGGTCTACTTTATTCATTTATTAGAGTTGGAAGGGACCAAGTTATAGGTCATCTAGTCCAATCCCCCACCCAAGCAAGAGTCCCTACACCATTTTGGGCAAATCACAGTCCAGTCTCCCTTTGAAAGTCTCAAGTGTTGGAGATCACACAACCAAGTTTATGTCCTGCGTCATCTCTGTCCCTGGGGAAGCTGCCACTCTCTCTAAGGGCTTAGCTTCCAGTGAATGCTGCCGCTGCTAACAACTGACAAGAATGGCAGCAGATGGGGTGCTACCATGCTACCAGTAACAGCAACTATTGTCTTACTTGCTGATTCCTCCCTATTGCACTGCTTTTTAATTATTATTTAATTCTTCTTGGCCTCTGCACAAATGTATCTAAGCTGCAAAAAACGCTTTTTGGCTACAAACAGAGAAGTCTCGTGCTCTTTGCTTCCTTCCTGTGGTCAGAGGAACATCTGCAGCCCAGGTGCAAAAGCTAATTTGGCAATACAAGGTTTATTGAAAGCATATGTAAGGAGTGGGCAGCAGGAGGGGACAAAACATGATGTCTGTGTGTGCAGAACTCAAAACAATTGCCTTTATATCACTGGGCTTCATGTACAGTGCAAATATGGCCTTTACTTTAAAAAAAAAGTATGGTGGAAATAATAAATCCTAGATTTACCATATTGTATGGTATCTAGGAGCTCTCCAGATTTTCATTGCTCAGTGTGTGATTCTTCTATCTTATTCCTTGATCTGGTGTTCAGGAACGTATTGTTTTGGAGATCTGGCTTAAATTTCATTTGTCCTGATTCCACAAACAATTCCCAATACTACTTCTAGTAACACCTGTTCTTGCTTTTACCAAAAACAGCTCAGCCTTGTCAGGGAAATCAAGGAAACTGTGTTGTCAGCCATTTGTTACTTAAAAAAAATCTATTTGTGGTGAGACTTCATTAAAGGAAATACAGGCGGTTTCTAGGCCCCTGCCTCTTAATCTGGCAGCAAAAGCTCTCCGTTTCAACAGCAAAGTCCACCAGGGCCTCTTCATGAATACCACCATCAATGGTTTTCTGATTGGGGGTAATCCTAGGATTACATTGCTTGCCAAAATCCTCTAGCAAAGAAGCAAACAAATCTACAGGGAAATAAGTGATTCTCACGATATTTCTCTGATTATGTACAGAATACATAATAAGCTTGATATAGTATGAATTAAGCTTGTTCTGGAAAATGGTTTCTTTTAGGTTTGAGAATTATCAGTAAATATATATAATAATTATATAATTATATATAATATGTATAGTATAGTATACTACTAAGTCCAACATTTATTTAATTATTTATTCGATTTTTATGCTGCCCTTCTCCTTAGACTCAGGGTGGCTTACAACATGTTAGCAATAGCCCTTTTTAACAGAGCCAGCATATTGCCCCCATAATCTGGGTCCTCATTTTACCCACCTCGGAAGGCTGGAAGGCTGAGTCAACCTTGATCCAGTGATGAGATTTGAACCACTGACCTTCAGATCTACAGTCAGCTTCAGTGGCCTGCAGTACAGCACTCTACCTGCTGCGCCACCCCGGCTCTATATGGTTTGTCCTGTTTCCATGTAGGCAAAAGCTTGCTGCCTTCTGGTAAAAGTTTAATTTTATCAGGTTGCATGGAATCTGCTACAACTAATCTGCTAATCTGGTGCTATCCAAATATCCAAGAACATAACTTCCTGCACATCTGGATACCTACTTTTTTCTGTAAACTGCATTTCCAATCATGTCTGCAGTTACATTGGTCCATCTTTATCAGCATTTAATTTCCATAACAAAATGAACTTTTTCAATCCTGCCTGGAACTAGTTTGAAAGAAACAACCAGAAATATCATATCTTTTATTGCTGTGGCAGTTTCTATTCACTAATGCCATGATTGGATATACAACCTGTAAATGTAAATTTGTTTTGCTTCATTCACTGCATTGAAAGAAATGTTGGTCAACAAAGATAATGTTGTGCAAAAAAATAATAATTGTAATCTGCAGATGATGAAGGGTTGGCTATTATGGCTACCCCTTTGATCACTTTACTGGATTTTAATTATTACAATCTCACTCTGTTCATCATGCATTACTTGAAATGCATGGGACAAATGAGGGAACCATTTTAAACAGTAAATGGAGGGAGATTAAAGAAAGCAATGCTGCAGCTCTCTGCTTATTTCCCATGCACTGGACTGGAAATAGCGAGTCTGCGGAGAGGGGCAGCATACAATTCTAATAAATAATATTCTAGGCAATTTGCTTTGCATCCCTGCTACTCTCAAGCATGGTGGATGGAGTCGTTTCATTGCTAGAGCTAAAGTGAGTAGATGACTAGTGGAAACAAAACTTTTTCAAGAAGCTTTCTGTGATTAATCACACTCTCTAATTTTAGGATTCATATTTATTGCAACACATATTTTTGGGTTTCACTCTTTCAAACTTGTTGCGTTCTGTTTCATTTTTTGTATTTTTAGGGTAGGGATCCTCCTTCTTTTAGAAATGGAAGGATGATTCAGAAATACATTAAATAATACACTTGAGCCAGCATTATTCATATTAAATACATATTGCATATGGGAATGGCTGTGATTTTGCAGTGGAAAACAATTTTATGAATGGTTTAGTCATTGTGTTCGAGCTTCCTAGAGAGGGAGAAATATCAGCCTACTGCTGAAATAAAATTCAGCATTAGGCATCTCAGCAAAGTAAATAAACATTCCTTTTTCAGGTGGAGCTTCAAATTAATGTTTTGGCAGAACAGAAAAGGAACAAGATTGTTACATTATGATCAAAAGGAATCTTTCAACAACAACAACAACAACAACCCCAAAAACTCTTGGGTTCCTGGAAAGCTGTTGATGAGAAGCTGCAGTCTTCAAAGGTAAGAAGTCTAGTCATCCTTCACACCTCAGCAGGGAGTTTAGGTCACAAAAATTGTGCCCACATATGTTGTGGCAAGTACTAGAAGACTAGCTTTCACTCCAAAACAGATGCATAAGGATCAGAAAAAGAGCCAGCATGAACTTGTCTTTATTTCATTCTTATATAGGGAAACAAAAAACAAATGGTTTCGAGAAACAAGAAAAGCTTTTAAGAAAAACATTATGGGATTCACAGGAAGACAGCAACTATAGGGTAGACCATAGACCAGAGATAATAGACTTCTACATCTAGATGCTACATCTGACACATGGTAACTCCAAATCTCAATTAGCAAATGCTCAGTCCTACACATTGGGAAGAAGAATCTGAACTCCAAATACGAACTGAATAATCAAATTATCACAGATAATCCCCACTCGGTTAAAGACCTTGGTATACTAATAACAAAAGATTTAAGTGCCAAAGCCCACTGCAACAATATAGCCAAGAAGGCTTCAAGAGTTGTAAACCTAATCCTACGTAGCTTCTGCTCTGGCAATCTCACACTACTTACCAGAGCTTACAAAACTTTTGCCAGACCCATCCTCGAATACAGCTCATCTGTTTGGAACCCACATCCAAATGAAAATGTCCAAAGATACTTCACCAGAAGAGCCCTTCACTCCTCCACTCGAAATAGAATACCCTATGAGACTAGACTTTCAATCCTGGGCCTAGAAAGTTTAGAACTAAGACGTCTTAAACAAGATCTTAGTATTGCCCACAAGATCATATGCTGCAACGTCCTGCCTGTTGGCAACTACCTCAGCTTCAACCACAACAACACAAGAGCACACAACAGATTTAAACTTAATATTAACCGCTCCAAACTTGACTGTAAAAAATATGACTTCAGTAACCGAGTTGTCGAAGCGTGGAACTCATTACAGGACTCCATAGTGTCATCCCCAAACCCCCAACACTTTACCCTTAGATTATCTACGGTTGACCTATCCAGATTCCTAAGAGGTCAGTAAGGGGCGAGTACAAGTGCACTAGAGTGCCTTCCGTCCCCTGTCCTATTGCTCTCCTATATCTCCTATTCCTTTCTTCTATTCCTATACAGTATCTCTTCTTCTATTCTTTCATTGATATGTTCTATTACTATACCTTCTTTTCTATTATTTCTTAGATATATTTTACTATGAGTATCTCCTCTATAACCTTCATCATGTATTTTACCATGTGTATATAGATATATACCCACTAAAACCCTCATTGTGTATTGGACAAAATAAATGAATGAATGAATGAATGAATGAATGAATAAATAAATAAATAAATAGATCAGCTCCAGTCACCATGTACATAGCAAGGCTGTAAGATGTTGTCTTTGAACTTGGAAGGCTTCAAATTGGGAATGCTGCTCAGAACATTGATATTAAGAAGTTTACAATAGTACAAAACAGAAGTGAAATAATATAGACTGGTTATCTAAAGAATTGCTGGAAAATCATTCCATCAGCCTAAAGCAGCTTATTCTAGCTTCTCCACTCACAGAAAGTTTTAATTCAGATAGCAAGGCACACTGAACCACCAACTGGAGGAATGACTGGGGAATTCTGGGAGTTGAAGTCCACCCATCTTAAAGTTGTCAAGTTTGAAAAACACTAGACTAAAGGCTGCAGCTGGTCTTGCAGGAACATCCCAGAAGTTGGCTCCAGTCTAACAGAGAGTGGCACAGGAAAACAACCACCCACTCTATTAAATGGAATAAATAATGTTCCCTTCTGTCAGAGTGAATGGTAATTTTGGAGGAGCCTTGGAACCATAATGTAGCACAGCATCTGCTCCAAAGACATCATTGGTCTTGCATTTTTAAAAAATCCATTTTGATTTAGTTGAGTCTCACGAGAATTGACACTTCAGACAGAGTATTCATTTTCCCCCCTATCTGATTATAGTGCAATTAAAAGTTGTAAAGGACTATAGTGACCTACAGATTGTCCAGATTTTGGTAGCCTAGATATATTAGCTCTAGATTCATATGACGTGTTAGGTCTAAAATTAACTTAATTTAATAAGTCATGCAAATTTGTCTACTGTTTTTTTGCAATCCCTTGCAGAAATGCATAGATTGAATAATTTCTTCTAAACTGCACAGTGGCTTTATTCAAACAATAGATCCAACTTGGTTTGCTAAATTAAACTCTTTTCTGGGTTTGCATAATAAGCAAAATTCCCATCGTCTTGCTATTGCATGGATATATCTATGTGGTTATCTTAATATAATACAGAACAGGTTTGCTATTTTATTCAACTTTCCAGATGAGCCTACAGTGCTGGACTTCCCAAAATGCCCCATCTGACTATTAATCAGGGTTGATACTGCTTAGCTTTCCAGATTAGCCAGGTTTGGCTAATGTCGTAGAACAACAATTCCTTGATCAATGAATACAGGCAAAAGCTAAAACAAAAAAAATATCAGCAACCATTGTCAAATCTGATTCACAGTGGCAGATAGGATGCTTACAGGACTTTTAATCATATGTAACAACATGTGCTAATTTCTCATTGATGTATGCTTTTACCTTTTTGTGATTAAACTTCACGTTTTTGCATTTACAAAGATACTTTGTTTTCTGTATAATCTTTTAAAATATTGATTGGTACCTTTTCCATTCCAGAATGTCCTTACATATCCATTGATGTTATGACCTTGATTCCCTTGTCTGTGGCTATTTTTTTCTTTTTTTCTTTGTTTGTTTGTTTGTTTGTTTGTCAAACAAGTATAGTATTATAATACATATTAACATAATATAAGTAGAACGTAGTAATAGAAAGGATAATAAGACAGTAGGACAGGGACATTAGGCACATAAGTGCACTTATGCACGCCCCTTACAGACCTCTTAGAAAAGGGGAAAGGTCAATTGTAGATAATGTAAGGTTGAAGATTTTGGGGTTGGGGGAAGCAACAACAGAGTCAGGTAATGTGTTCCAAGTGGTGACCACTCTATTGCTGAAATCGTATTTTCCGCAGTCAAGTTTGGAGCGATTTACATTCAGTTTATAGCTATTACGTGCTCTTGTGTTGTTGTTAAAGGTGAAGTAGTCACTGACAGGGAGTACATTATGATGTATGATTTTATGAACAACAGTTAAATCAGTTCGGAGACGACGTAGTTGTAAATTTTCTAGATGTAGTATTTGAAGTCTGGAGGTGTAGGGTAATTTGTTATGTGAGGAGGAGCGAAGGATTCTTCTTGTGAAGTATTTCTGGACTCCTTCGATTGTATTAATATCTGATATGCAGTGTGGATTCCACACAGGTGAGCTATATTCTAGAATAGGCCTGACAAATGTTTTGTATGCTCTGGTTAATAAATCAGTGTTTCTAGAGAAGAAGCTATGTAAGATTAGGTTTACAATTCTTAATGCTTTTTTGGCAATGCTGTTACAGTGGGCTCTAGCCCTTAGGTCATTAGAAATGAGTACTCCAAGGTCTTTGACTTAGTTAGGGTCCTCTGTTAGTTCAGTTTTACCAAGTATGTATTAGAGGTAATGGCTCTTTTGTTGTTGTTGTTGTTGTTTTTGTTGTGACACAAAATTCTGTTCCTAGTTAGGCCCTAAACTTAATAAATGGCTGGATTCACATAACACAATAACCCCCCCAAGTAGTAATTATAATTAAAAGTAACCAGAATGTGAAAATAAGCCATTATATTATTGTATATAATGATTAAGTGCTTCTGTGAACAAAACCAAGTCAAATACAGAAAAGATTTTAGCTATTTTTAATCTTTGCATTGGTCAGCCTTTTCTTCCAGCCACTGAGCATATGAAATGGGTGCTTCTAAATTTGTTGTTTCCTATAAACATCCAGGATACTAGAAAACCAAGCCTATTTCTGTAAAGGTCACTGGTGTCTTAGCAGGGTCCTTTGTATCTTTTGAAGAGAAGTTTGAAAAAAACCTAATATGGGAAGAAAAGGTTTTCCTTAGCAAATGGCCAGTAGCTTTTCATCACCCCTTTGTTTAGTTTATTTGTCTGCAGTAACAAGTTCAGAAGAGAATATTTAAAGGAACAAAATATGGTAAACAGTTACTGACTTGCAGCAGGAGTGAGCTCTTCTGTTTATGCAATTATAACTGCGCCTCTATAAAGAGAGCAATTCTATCTTCTGTCAAGAGAGCTCAAAATAAATAAGATTATGCCCAGGTTCTTCTATTTTCGCACAGCTTCAGTTTCCAGATTGCCTCGGCTGCACCCTGTGCTCAAGCTAACTTCAAAGGCTATAAGGAGATGCAATCCTATACGTGCACTTCTTCTAGAAAATAAGTCCCCTTGAACAATGCAACCACAAAACATTCCTTTTTCAGTAAATATAAAGAGAGTTCCACTTGATGAAGTTGATCAGCCACATAATTTACTCAATATAAGGCATTGAAGGCATTATTTCCATCAATAGACAGCATAACTAGATGTTTTAAATGGAGAATTGTATAAAAACATATTGAAAATACATACATACATACATACATACATACATACATACATACATACACACGTTTTATTATTATCCGTTCTATTATTCTATATACCGTGTTTTCCCAAAAATAAGCCACTGTCTTATATTAATTTTTCCTCCAAAAGTTGTGCTACGTCTTATTTTCGGGGGGTGCCTTACTTAAAGCAGCTGCCACAAGATCTGAGGGGACGGGGTGAGACGGAATGGGAGTCGGGATCTGACACGCCCCTCCTGGCCGCCCGCTTAACAGCCTCCCAGTCTCTACCGTCTAACCGCTCCAAGCTGCAGGAAGGGTAAGGCGGGCTGCAATACCGGCAGCTTCGGGGGCTCCTTTCCTCAGCGGTTCGTTTTGTTATCTCTAGGCAGCTGCACTAACTTTTTCCTTCCCGGCAGCAGCGATGGCGGCGGCTTCCCTTCAAGGAGCAGCAGCGCCGGGAACGTCACGTAATGAAGGGAAGCCGCCGGAGCCACCACCGCCGGGAAGAAAAAGTTGGTGCTGCTGCCTAGAGGTAACAAAACGAACCGCTGAGGAAAGGAGCCCCCGAAGCCGTATGTAAACTTGACTATGCCTTATTTTCGGAGGGTGCCTTATATTAGCAAATTCTGCAAAACCTCTGACATGCCTTACTTTTGGGGTACATCTTATTTTCAGGGAAACAGGGTATCTGTGCTGGGAAGGAGGTTTAAAAAGTCAAGACAGTGACCATGACCACAGGACTGAACCTTCACCTCTTTTTTTTAGTGAAAGGCAAAAGAATTTAAAGGGTGGCTTTTTGTTTTGGCAAATATCTTAATTTTTTGATCCTCTTACGGATGCCTACACTAAAATGTACTTGACCTTCATATTTCTCACACGTCTATGGCAACTTTCCTCAGTTTGGTATTGTTCAGCCTCAAGAACCCTTGAGCACAGAAATTAATTGAAAGGCACAAAGAAATCTGATTTTTGATTCATGGTTGCAGTCCTGTTACGAAAACTTTAGGATTACAATTAGGAATTACAATTAGGAATCCAGAGCATGACACCATGGTCTTTCGAGACTGAAGGATGCCAATGCAATGCAACAATTAGTTACCCCTATAGATACTATAGGATGAGTCTCAATATGGGTAACTAATTATAATTGATCTAATTGGATATAACAAAATTCTCAGCAGTGGCTAGGTACTGTAAACTTCGTGCCTCTATTAATTTGGATTACTGTTTTTGTAAATCCCAGCCAGAATGGGCAATAATCCAAAATATTTGCTGAGCCTCAGAATTCTTGTTTCTTAGAGTTTCAGCTTTGCATTGTGCAAAAGCTTATCAAATGACCTTGTTCCTGTTGTTATTTTTCAGTCTGAGCAACATCGTGAGGTTCTTGTGAGATTAAGATGGGAGGGAATTCCCATGTACACTTTAAGCTTCTTGGAGGGGAAAGTATTTATTTATTTTATTTATTTATTTATTTTGTCCAATACACAATGTTGGTTTTAGTGGGTATACTATATACACATAGTAAAATACATGATGAAGGTTATAGAGGAGATACTCATAGTAAAATATATCTAAGAAATAATAGAAAAGAAGATGAAGTAATAGAACATATCAATGAAAGAATAGAAGAAGATATATAGGAATAGAAGAAAGGTATAGGAGATATAGGAGAGCAATAGGACAGGGGACGGAAGGCACTCTAGTGCACTTGCACTCGCCCCTTACTGACCTCTTAGGAATCTGGATAGGTCAACCGTAGATAATCTAAGGGTAAAGTGTTGGGGGTTTGGGGATGACATTATGGAGTCCCGTAATGAGTTCCACGCTTCGACAATTCGGTTACTGAAGTCATATTTTTTACAGTCAAGTTTGGAGCGGTTAATATTAAGTTTAAATCTGTTGTGTGCTCTTGTGTTGTTGTGGTTGAAGCTGAAGTAGTCGCCGACAGGCAGGACGTTGCAGCATATGATCTTGTGGGCAATACTTAGATAAGTAGGAGAGAAATATAATGGAGAAAAATATTTAACCACTGGTTTGGCTCAGCAGTATCTGTAGGATCTTCCCACTATAGTCAAAGTAATGAAAGTAGTATAGCAACATTGTGCTGCAAAGTCTACTCTTTTAAGTGGATTCCACATGTAGAAAAGGGGTAGAGCTTGTGTTTTAACACCATTGTCGTGTCTCTATGAACCCTCTTGTGCCTCCCCCAGACATCACTGGACTGGCTTTCACTAATAGAGTAGTCAGTAGGCAGCAGCAACATAAACATGTGGTAGGAGCAATCATAACACAAATGGCATGAATTATGCAACACATACCATGTGCATGATGAGACTACGATGCATGTGACATCATTTTGTTATGCCCAGCTGTATCTTCCTCCACTATTTTCTTTTCTCCTTCTCCCATCATTTCCAGCAAAGAAAGGGGTGGCTTGCACTTTTTAAAATTTTTGTTTTCTAACTAGAGCCCAAAGCTGCCGCTCTGCATAATCCAACTTCTCATTTGCAGAGCAGGTTGCTTTGCTACTTGTTTACACAGCCATATGGTTTCTTCATTTCAGCTGATATGAAACAGAAGCCTCCATTGTGATTCAGATCAGCAACTTCTACGTTGGCAGTACATCTTCCAAGGCAGATAATAGAAGTGGATATTTTTGCTACTTATATCATAGCAATTGTACAATTAAAAAACACACACACACAAACAAATCTGGGCAGAAATGAGGGAGAATCTTAGTTGCAAGCAGGGCCACCATCAGGAATTTTGGGGCCCCATACAGCCTAAGTGTCTGCCCCCCCCGGCCATTTTAAAACTACTGCCCCCCAAATCCGGTGCCATGCCCACCATGTCCACACACCCTGGGCAAGCCCTCCCCCGGCCCTCTGAGGTCAAACACAGCCCTGATGTGGCCCTCAATGAAATTGAGTTTGACACCCCTGGCCTAGAGGCTAAATCCTATGAACAAGGGCTAAGAGAATGAGTATGTTTAACTCAATAAATAGAAAACTGAGGGGGAATATAATAGTAGTTTCCCAATCCTTAAAGGGCTGCCACAGAGCAGATGGCATCTATTTATTCTCCATGCCACCTGAAGGTAGTACAAGAAGCAATGGGCGGAACCTCACCAAGAAGAAATGCAATCTGGAAATAAGGAAAAACTTGGGACTGGGCGGCATAGAAATAAATAAATAAATAAATAAATAAACAAACAAACAAACAAACAAACAAATAAATAAATAAATAAATAAATAAATCCCTTCTTTTTTATTAAAAGAAATTAATAGAAACATAGAAACATAGAAGACTGATGGCAGAAAAAGACCTCATGGTCCATCTAGTCTGCCCTTATACTATTTCCTGTATTTTATCTTACAATGAATATATGTTTATCCCAGGCATGTTTAAATTCAGATACTGTGGATTTACCCACCACGTCTGCTGGAAGTTTGTTCCAAGCATCTACTACTCTTTCAGTGAAATAATGTTTTCTCAGGTTGCTTTTGATCTTTCCCCCAACTAACTTCAGATTGTGTCCCCTTGTCCTTGTGTTCACTTTCCTATTAAAAACACTTCCCTCCTGGACCTTATTTAACCCTTTAATATATTTAAATGTTTCGATCATGTCCCCCCTTTTCCTTCTGTCCTCCAGACTATACAGATTGAGTTCATGAAGTCTTTCCTGATACGTTTTATGCTTAAGACCTTCCACCATTCTTGTAGCCCGTCTTTGGACCCGTTCAATTTTGTCAATAATAATTTTAAAAAACCAAAATCCATTAGTATTAAAACTAAAACAACCAGCAAAACTATTAATAAAAACCAGCAAAACTAGCAAAACCAGCAAAACCATTAATAAAAACCAGCAAAACTATTAATAAAAACAGGTGAGGGCTGGGTTTTTTTCTCTGTTATTATTTAAGTGCTTTTACCATATGCTTTAAATCAAGAATCACTTCTCCCTCTGTTTCTCTCTCTTTTCTGTCATTCTCTGCCTCAATCATTTTCTCATTTCTCTTTTTTTCTCCCCTTTTTTCTATCATTTCTCTCTCTCTTCCTTCCACTCCTCTCTCTCTCTCTCTCTCTTTCTTCCTCTCTTTCACTCTCTTCCTTCCTCTCTCATCTCTTTCTTTCTTTCTCTTTCTCTCTCTTGCTTTCTTTCTCTTTCTCTCACTCCCTTCCTCTCTCATCTCTTTCTTTCTCTATCTTGCTTTCTTCCTCTCTCTTACTCTCTTCCTTCCTCTCTCACCTCTTTCTTTCTTTCCTTCTCTCTCTTTTTCTCTATCTTGCTTTCTTCCTCTCTCTCACTCTCTTCCTTCCTCTCTCATTTCTCTCTCTCTCTTTCTATCTTGCTTTCTTCCCCTCTCTCTCTTTCTTTCTTTCTTTCTTTCTCTCTCTCTCTTTCTCTCTCTTGCTTTCTTCCTCTCTCATCTCTCTCTCTCTCTCTCTTTCTTTCTCTCTCTCTTTCTCTATCTTTCTTTCTTCCTCTCTCTCTCTCTTCCTTCCTCTCTCATCTCTTACTTTCTTTCTCTCTCTCTTTCTCTCTCTTGCTTTCTTCCTCTCTCTCACTCTTCCTTCCTCTCTGATCTCTCTCTCTTTTCTTTCTCTCTCTTTCTCTATCTCTCCCCCTCTTTCTCTCTCTCTCTTTTTCTCACTTCCCTCTCTTGTTTTCTTTCTCTCTCTCTCTTGCTTTCTCTCTCACACTCTTTCTCTCTCTCGTTCTCTTTCTCTTGCTATCTCTTTCTCTCCCCCTATTTCTCTCTCTCTCTCTCTCTCTCACTTTCTCTCTATCTTGTTCTGTCATCGCTCTCACTCTCTCTCGTTCTCCGGAGGCTGGCGAAAGTAATTTTCAATTACTTTCAATTGTAATTTTCAATTACAATCAACCTATCTCTCCTTCCTTCCTTTCCCCCCTCCCTCTTTTCCTTTCCTTCCTTCCCTTCCCCTTTCTCCTTCTTTCCCTTCTTCCTTCATTCCAACCAACCAACCTATCTCTTCTTCCTGTTTCCTTCTCCTCCCTCTTCCCCTTCCTTCCCCTCCGTCTTTCCCTTCCTTCCCTCCCTATTTTTCCTTCCTTCCTTCCCTTCTTTGTCCTCCTGGCCCTCTCTTCCCCTCCCCTCCCCTCCCTTTCCCCGACGAGGGCAGCCCGTAGAGTCACACCCATCCCGGGCCGAGTTACAAGAGCCGCAGCCGGGCGGGGAGCGCCCCACTCGCTTCGTTCCCACGGCAGGGCTCGGTCAGGAGCCCGCTGGTCAGGGCTCAGTCGCCACCACCCCTCCGCTCCCTTTCCCCGACGAGGGCAGCCCGTAGAGTCACACCCATCCCGGGCCGAGTTACAAGAGCCGCAGCCGGGCGGGGAGCGCCCCACTCGCTTTGTTCCCGCTGCAGGGCTCGGTCGGGAGCCCGCTGGTCAGGGCTCGGTCGGCCCCACCAGGAATCCAGGAAACCGGGGTCAGGGGACGGCGCCTGGAATGTCGGGCGCGTGGGCTGACGCGCGCTCTCTCCACCCCCCTGCTGCCAGCCCAACCCAGAAAATTCAAAGTAAGAAAAACCTTCGCTCTTACTTTGAATGCTCCGGGCAGGCTAGCAGGGAGATGGAGAGAGCGCGGTGGCCCCCGCTGTGAGAATGCCTGCAGGGAAGAGAGGCGGAGCGGACGGGCGGGCGAGGGCAGCGGCAAGTAGCCACGGGGGCGCGAGGGGGCTAGAGGTGCGGGGGGCGGGGGAGGCCGCGGCTTCGTGCGCGCCCTTGGAAAAGGGTGCGTGGGGGGGGGCTTTTGGGGGATGCTGGCGCACGCGTGGGAAGCCTACAACTTGCGCTTGTGTTAAATTTTGTTTCTTTCCTAAGCAGCCTTCTGTGTAAAAAAATCCATTTGGGAACGACTCGTTCCCAAATGGATTTTTTTACACAGAAGGCTGCTTAGGAAAGAAACAAAATTTAACACAAGCGCAAGTTGCAACCGCCACCCCGAAGGGGCTCCTACCTTCGCCGCACGCTTTACTCTGGGACTGGAGGACCGCGCTGCCAAAGGCTCCGTCGGGGCTTCTTCGAGTCCTGCCTCGCGAGGGCCAGAGGGCCCGCCTTTTTCATTGGTGAGGCAGGCAAGAGAGGGCTGGTACTGCGCATGTGCGACGGCGGGCAAAACCGGGTCCCCTCATGGCCGGGCCCGGTACACCACTACCAGTAGTACCCTCCTATCGGCGGCCCTGGTTGCAAGCACAGGGCAAAACCCAAATATCTGTATTTTGTTTTCTTTAAAAATATTTTCATTACTTCTGTAATGAATTTAGGAAATGTAGTACCGGTATGTCTACAATGGTTTGAGCTCCAGCCTCTTGGTGATACAAACAGCTTTCATGTCAGCTTCAGACAAATAATTCATCCTTATGTATGCATTCATGTATATTTCTTCAGTTCTGGAGTGAGAGGGAAAAAACCACACATGCTGATATAAATTGTGTTGTTCTGATGTCCCAGCCCCACTCTGTCAAAAAGATGTGGCAGGAGACTGATGCTGACCTTAGTTCAATGCAAGCCAAATTATGGACAACAACTGATGGATTTCCATGGCTGTATCATATCCCTTCCTGCCCATCATTATTTACCTTTGGAGAAAACAATTACTAATTGCTATCTTTTAGTTGAGTGAATGGGGATGGGTATCTAAGATGAAGCTTTCAAGTTGCTTCAACAATAAGTCACTTACCTACTAAATTATCACTTGGGGATTTTTTTTTTTTAAATCTATCATTCTTTTAAAGCAGGGGTGTCAAATTCAGGTTGTCATGGTGGCGTCACATCATGTATCGGGACTTTTTTCCCCATTCGCTAAACTGTGCATGGTCATGGCCAGCATATTATTATTATTATTATTATTATTATTATTATTTATTAGATTTGTATGCCGCCCCTCTCTGTAGACTCGGGGTGGCTCACAACAGTAATAATACAATATACTGTAACCAAATCTAATAGTTAAAAATCGCTAAAAAACCCTTATTAAAAAGAAACATACATACAAACATACCATGCATAAACTATATAGGCCCAGGAGAGATATCTCAGTTCCCCCATGCCTGGCGGCAAAGGTGGGTTTTAAGAAGTTTACGAAAGGCAAGGAGGGTGGGGGCAGTTCTAATCTCTGGGGGGAGCTGGTTCCAGAGGATCGGGGCCGCCACAGAGAAGGCTCTTCCCCTGGGTCCCGCCAGACGACATTGTTTAGTCGACGGGACCCGGAGAAGGCCAACTCTGTGGGACCTAACCAGATGCTGGAATTTGTGCGGCAGAAGGTGGTCTCGGAGATATTCTCACCCGATGCCATGAAGGGCTTTATAGGTCATAACCAACACTTTGAATTCTGACCGGAAACTGATCGACAACCAATGTAGACTGCGGAGTGTTGGTGTAACATGGGCATACCTAGGTAAGCCCATGATTTATTTATTTATTTATTTATTTGATTTTTATGCTGCCCTTCTCCTTAGACTCAGGGCGGCTTACAACGTGTTAGCAATAGCACTTTTTTAACAGAGCTAGGCTATTGCCCCCACAATCCGTGTCCTCATTTTACCCACCTCGGAAGGATGGAAAGCTGAGTCAACCTTGAGCCGGTGATGAGATTTGAACCGCTGACCTTCAGATCTACAAGTCAGCTTCATTGGCCTGCAGTACAGCACTCTACCTGCTGCGCCACCCCGGCTCATTGCTCTCGCAGCTGCATTTTGCACGATCTGAAGTTTCCGAACACTCTTCAAAGGTAGCCCCATGTAGAGAGTGTTACAGTAGTCGAATCTCGAGGTGATAAGGGCATGAGTGACTGTAAGCAGTGACTCCCGGTCCAAATAGGGCTGCAACTGGTGCACCAGGTGAACCTGGGCAAATGCCCCCCTCGCCACAGCTGAAAGATGGTTTTCTAATGACACATGACACATCTGGCCCACAGGCCGGAAATTTGACATCCCTGTTCTAAAGATTGGCAACACTGCTAAACAAGAGCTACATGGACAAATGGTTCGAGAAGAGAAAGAGATGACTGAACACATCTGTTAATGTTCCTTCCCCCGACATACACGCACACAATTCCATTTCCAGGGAAATAGAACTCTTATTAATTTCACTGAGGCCAAATATAACTAAGATTGTTAAGTACAGTGGTACCTTCTGTTACGAACTTAATTCGTTCTGTGACCAAGTTCATAAGTAGAAACGTTCGTAAGAAGAAGCAATTTTTCCCATAGGAATCAATGTAGAAGCGAATAATGTATACAATCCCAAAACTCACCCCTTTTGCCTTATTACCGCCGGCATTCGGATCCTCCGTTCCCGGCTGCCTTGAGTGGAGCCTGCTGGATCTCCTGTAACTTCGCCTCACAAACTCCCCCGCCCCCATCTGCAGGTGAGTGGAGATGTGCGTCTCCCATTCTGTCTGCCGTGACGCACCCTGGTCCTCCTTGCCCCACTGTCCAATCCCTCCAGCCCCCTGTCCTGGGGAAACTTTCACTTGGGATAGGGACGAAGGATATAGTTTGCATCGTCCAGCGCCAAAATTTAAACTTTTTCCGTTCCATTATCTAGTAAGCCTCTAGATGGATGGATGGATGGATGGATGGATGGATGGATGGATGTAAGGATGGATGGATGGATGTAAGGATGGATGGATGGATGGAGAGATGGAGAGATAGATAGATGGAGAGATAGATAGTTATTCAATTTATGAGAATTTTTTTTTATCCCAACCCCTTTTTTTCGAGGATTAAACCTGATTCAAGCAATTCAGTGCAAATTTTCCTTCCTTGATCATGTGTTGCTAACAGAGGCTTGTCAAACAAGTTAATTTTTCTGGCAAAATCCAAATCTTTCTTAATTTAAATTGACCTTCTTAACCACTGCTCTATCCAAAGACGTTTAGTCCTATTTCTTAAATACAGGGTTAGTGGCCTTTCAACAGGCAGTTAGTGATAACCTTCTATATACAAGTAAGACACAGCATATAGCAAGATTTGTTTCAGGAGAAAAGTGGAAAACTACAGAACTTTGAAATCGGAATAGCTAAAAGTAACATTGAGTTGCAACCACACTGGGCTGTGATGTCAGTGTGTGGTGCCCTTTAAAAATGCTTGGAGAAGCATCTTCATGCCCCAGTGAGCAAAATGTGAACATCAGCCCTAACCCACTGTGTCTCCTTAGAAGCAAACTTTCAAAATAGATTTCATTTTAGCATAATAGAAAATCTATGGGGTTTATTTAATGCGGTAGAGACAACATGACCACTGCAAGGAACGGAAACATCAAAATAGAAATTGATGATGAAAAGATAGAATGCGTGGAAAATTTCACTTCCCTAGGTCGCAGATTACTCAAAGTGGCAAATGCTCCAGAAATAAAATGAGGGATTGCACTAAATCAACAGCAATGATGAAAATGAGGCGAACATGGAAAAGAAAGAACATCAGCCTGGCAACCAAATCCAGGTTATTCTGCTCTATTTTGTCCCCCGTAGCTACTATGGTTGCAAAAGTTGGACTTTAAAAAAAGCAGAAAAGGAAGAAAATCAACTCATTTGAGCTCTGGTGCTGGATAAGGTTCCTGCAGATTCCTTGGACAGCAAAAATGACCAATCAGCAAGTACTGAAGCTCATAAAACTGGACATGTCACCGGAAAGAAAAATCACAAAACAACATCTCATTGGCCATGTCGTGTGGGGGAAATTCACTACAGAAAGCAATAATGTTAGAAAGAGTTAGTGGTAAAAGAAAACCAAGCCACCAAGGGAAGTGTCTCCAAACTTAGCGGCTTTAAGACTTGCGGACTTCAACTCCCAGAGTTCCTCAGCCTAATGTGAATAGTTGGAATTTGAATTGTTGATTGTGATTGGTTAAGAATTTGACCGGGAATTTTAAGAAAGTGACAGTTGCATTTAAGCGGGAAAGTGAGAGTATAAAAGGGGCAAGCTGACACTGTTTCAGTCAGTCATTGCAAGAGCTGAAGTCACAAGTTCAATTGTATCTGTGCTGCCGAGAATAAAGCAACTTTAAAGAAGCTGACAGTCTCAGTATTCTTCAGAAAGCAATAATGTTAGAAAGAGTTAGTGGCAAAAGAAAACCAAGCCACCAAGGCAGGGCTCTCCAAACTTAGCAGCTTTAAGACTTGCGGACTTCAACTCCCAGAGTTCCTTAGCCAGCAAAGAAGTCCGCAAGTCTTAAAACCGCTGAATTTGGAGACCCCTGCGCCAAGGAACACAGTGGCTGGACACCACCAAAGCTGACACCAGCCAGAGCATAGAACAACTCAAAGAGTAGTGCAAGATTGGAAGAAGTAGAGAGACCAGGTCCATAGAATCGCTAAGAGCCTAATATAACTGAATGGATAATATCATCATCAGAGGCTAAGAAAAAAACCCCATATTTTTCATGTCTAGATACTGTTGTGGTTAGCTCTGCCCCAGCTCCTGCCCCAAGGAGTGTGCAGGTGGATGTGGGGGAGACATCCACATGCTGCAGGCCTGTTTTGCTCCCAGTGGAATCTGCCGATGAAGTCTCCTCTGACCAAGGAGGCCTGAGTGACAGGGAGGAGGAGAGTTTGGCAGACAGCCCAGGAGGAGATCAATCATCTGTATCATCTCTGGATGCTGAACAAGAATTAATGACACATCCACACATGCGTAGAGTGATGCATAGGAAGCAACAACTAAAGGATTATTACAAGAGAAAATGAGGCCACCTGTGGTTGGGTGGGGCTGCTGTAATTAGTGCTGCTGCCATAAATAGCAGCGTGTGGGTTTGGCCGTTGTGGAGAATTATCTGATCGTTGTGTTTCATGAATGTCTTGCTGACTCCGGCCTTTGTTTGTTGACTTTTCATCACTTTGAAACCAAAGCAGAGCAAAGTGTGTTTCACTTCGTGGAAGAAGAAGGGCTGTGACTTTCTTCACAGCTGCAAGCTAAGTACTTACGAACTGATAAGGGCTTGTACAAACTACCAGGTTGTTTTGGGATGAGTGCTCTTTGCAATACAAAAAGAGTGCTTAGTTTATTTTGAATTTTGTGATAAAGAACATTGTTTTGAATTTTCAAACGTGTGTGTGTCTGAAATTTGTACCTTTGAATTTTTGGGAGGCTCCTACCAGAGAGTCCGGCAGAACAGATACCCAAGATAATATTTCTGCTAAAAAAAAACCCAAGAATTTTAACCTTTAGCAGGGTTTTTAAATATATATACGTATAGTCAACATATTAGAATTCATGAGTTGAACAAAAGATGTGATGTTCATTTCACACACACCCCAGCTATCCAGACCCAGCCCTGCCTAAGCTTTACCCTCTCGTGAACAGATTCACTGGTGGTCTACAGCTTCTTTAAAATTCCCTCATGGTTCTATTTATCAAATTAATCGCTGAGATTATGATTTTTATTTCTTGGAAAAACAAATTAAAAAAGCCTCCGTGAATACTCCAACCAACATCTGTTTTTGTTTTTTTCTTTCTTTCCAGGGGCTTAGATGTCACTCCTATGTAACTGGAATGTAAACAGCTTACATTCTCTTTGCTTTAAAATACATTAACGTTATAAAAATGAAATAATAATCTAAAGTGATAACCACCTAAAAATTCTCTTAAAAAACAACCACTGAAGCCTGGCAGAATGCCAGCAATCCCAGCAGTTCCCCTAACCGGCATGGTGTAACTTTGTAGGTTATCTTGAGTTCCAGGCTTGGTTGAATCTTGCTGGGTGATGCTGTCATGAAGGGGCTTTGGGCAATTCCTATGATGGCTGAGGGTTAGGGGGGACATGATCGAAACATTTAAATGTGTCAAAGGGTTAAATAAGGTTCAGGAGGGAAGTGTTTTTAATAGGAAAGTGAACACAAGAACAAGGGGACACAATCTGAAGTTAGTTGGGGGAAAGATCAAAAGCAACATGAGAAAATATTATTTTATTGAAAGAGTAGAAGATCCTTGGAACAAACTTCCAGCAGACGTGGTTAGTAAATCCACAGTAACTGAATTTAAACATGCCTGGGATAAACATATATCCATTGTAAGATAAAATACAAAAAATAGTATAAGGGTAGACTAGATGGATCATGAGGTCTTTTTCTGCCATCAGTGTTCTATGTTTCTATCTTGGGTGAGAGCATTTGCTTATGAATAGACCTAGCCAACTCTTTATCTCTTAAGTGCTGACATCTGCTGTGGGGTATTGAGGAGGGTTGGGGTTATTAAAAGTGAGTCTGCTTCCTGCCTTTAAAAAAAAGTTTCTCCATTTCTCATCCAGGGAAATATAATATTTTTCCTTTTTAACATTTCCTAGAATATTTCATTTTTCTTGAAGGGTGTTTGCTAACCTTCTACACTGCTAAACAAGCACAAAATGAAGTTTCTAAATATTTTCTCCTTCTCTTCCCCTTTCCCAAGACTGACTTGAAACACTTGTAACACTTCTTGTGCATTTTCTGAATGATGTTTCTTGTTTTAGGTTCCTTCCTATTTCTGAATATGTGCACCTAAACTTGCCTTTGGAAGGGAATTATTATTTGATACATTAGTGTGTGATAGAATATTGATGTATTTGCCTAGTAGATGTTCTGTCTGGGTCCCCCCAGACGCCAACACCAACCAAAAAGAGTAGCCAGACACACTGGTAAAAAGCAAAGGCAGTTTATATAATTCAAAGCAAACACAGGTAACAAAAACTGTTCTTACAGACAGGAACACTATGAAGCTTCACAGAGGTTTCACGAAGGCCAGGCAATAAAACATGATTCTTGCTGGCAAAAACAACGCTGGAGATAATAAAACCCACGCCTCCCCCAAGTCTTCCAGACTTCTAGGCCACAAGCCAGGATCAGAGACGCCGAGGATCGAAGCAAGGTCACAGGACTCCCAGTTGATAACTCTCCACAAGACTGTAAGGGCGGGCCTGCCTTTTCAACCCTGCTGAGGAGAACCACGCCTAAACCCAGCTGTTGCCAATTCAGGGATGGAAATACCTTTCTAATTGGCCCTGTCTTTGAGCTGCTCGTCGCTGCCTCATGTCTATTATAGCCTGTGCGTCTTCATCCAATGAATCCAGGCTACTAGCTGGCGAGAGCCCCCCCGCCCGGGGGTCTGAGGCTGCTCTCCCTCCTCCTCTTCCTGACGTTCCTCTCCCCCGTCTGCCTGGTCCTCCCCCTCCTGTTCACTGTCCTCCTTCTCTGGGCATGGATCCGGCAGAGATCCAGCCGGTCCCTGAGGAGCCTCAGGCTGAATCACAACAGTAGACAGGATAGGACATTGTATGTAAAAATGCAGTTTTTAATAAACTTATATTTCTGAGTAATGCCAGCTTAGCTGATCAGCTGGATAGATTAATTGCTGAAAAGAATATTTTGATAGAATATGATGTCTAAAATTTTACACAAGGTTAATACATTATATGCAATACAGGTATGTGTATTCACATAGATAGAAATTATTAATGCCATTTTGCAGAACTCTGTCAGTGTCTTTATTAATGTCCTGGATGAAATGATTGACAGAGTGACTATCAAACTTCCAAAATGGCACAAAACTAGGAGAGGCTGACATGTTGGAAGAGAAAGAGAAGATCCGCAAGGATCTAACTAGGCTTCAACGGCAGGTTGATACAACAGGATACAATCTAAGAAAGAAATGTAAAATGCTGCTTCTGGGGGTAAAAAGAAAATCAAAGGCACAAGGGTTGAAGAGACCTGGTTTAGCAATTGTACGGGTAGTCTTCAGATTACAATGGTAATTGGACCAGGATTGCGATCGCTAGGCAATGTGGTTTGTTGGAAGAAATGTCCATCTGGGTTCAATTCCAAGTGAGGAGAAAGGCACTGGAAACATGGAGACTGTTTAGAAGGATGCTTTAATGGTGAAGCAGAACCACCAAGTGCATGTGATTCTGGGTAGCTGACCACATGGAGGAGATGCTGTCTCTTTTGCTCTGCCTTAGAGCTTCCTGTTCCTGTGTAAAGGCAGGTATCCCATTGGTTGCTGTAGGGGTCATGTATAAATCCTAGGACAATGATGGCGAACCTATGGCATGGGTGCCACAGGTGGCACACAGAGCCGCATCTGCTGGCATGCGAGCATAGCTCAGCTCCAATGTGCACAAATCCCAGCGACCAGTTAGGTCCCACAGAGTTGGCCTTCTTCAGGTCTCGTCGACTAAACAATGTCATTTGGCGGGTCCCAGGGGAAGAGCCTTCTCTGTGGCGGCCCCGACCCTCTGGAACCAGCTCCCCCCAGAGTTTAGAATTGCCCCCACCCTCCTTGCCTTTCATAAACTCCTTAAAACCCACCTCTGCCATCAGGTATGAGGGAACTAAGATAACTTCCCCAGGCCTATATTGTTTATGTATGGTATGTTGTGTGCATGTTTTTAAATTATGGGTTTTAAGTTTAAATTATTAGATTTGTATTATATATTGTCTTTCTACTACTGCTGTGAGCCACCCCGAGTCTACAGAGAGGGGCGGCATACAAATTTAATAAATAAACAAACAAACAAACAAACAAACAAACAAACAAACAAACAAACAAACAAACAAACAAATGTGCGTGCATGCCAGCTGATTTTCAGCTCACCCGGAGGCTCTGGAAGGGCATTTTTGCCTTCCAGACAGTCTCGGGGGGGGGGGAATGGGGGAGGGTGTTTTTGTCTCTGGAGGCTGGGGAGGATGAAAAACGGGCCTACCGGGCCCACCAGAGTTTGGGAAATGGGCTGTTTTAAGCCTTCAGAGAGCCTCTGGCAGGGGTGAAAGAGGCCATTTTCACTGTCCTCAGGCATTGAATTATGGGTGTGGGCACTCGCGCATGTGCGATAGCACACACACACACGTATACTTTCGGCACCAGAGGAAAAATGGTTCGCCATCATTATTCTAGGAGTCTGTCTGAGATAGGTCTGATTGAACTGTGGGCTGATGTAATGTCCCTAGGTGATTTCACAATGCAGTGAGCACTGCCGTTAGATGGGCAGAGGGCTAATTCTTATCATATCCTGAAGTCAGCAGTAGGTTGCTCCCAGTTCGGTGAACCAGTAGCAGTGGTGGGAGGCCCTACGGAGAGGGGCAGCATACAAATCTAATAAATGAAATGAAATGCTTCTGCGCATGTGCAGAAGCATTGCACATGAGCAAACTCGTAGCGACTGGATTTACAACCCAGTATTGCCTGAGGATCATGTCTTAATCCCATCACTCTGGACCTGAAGTGGGGAGGTAGGGAGCTCCAGGGAACTGCTTTGTCTTTAAAAATATGTTTCTCCTTTTCTCATCCAGGGAAATATAGTACTCTGCCTTTTTAATATTTCCTAGAATATTTTCATTCTTCTAAGAGGGGTGGGCGATAACTTTCTTCAGGTGTTAAAGCATGGCATCACATGACTGCATTGCATGGCAACATGGCCATTCTGATTACCACCATAAGCAGAATACACATGGGTCTTTAACAAGGAAGCAGCAGGAATCCTATGTAAGGAGCGTGGACTTGCCATAGTGGGTGTGGGGAGACCCAACACAAGGCAAATGCAAGGCCATGGAGATTACTGTAGCAACTTGTGACTTTTCTTTTTTCTCTTTGCCAGCAAAAAAAATAAAATATTTTATTTATTTATTTGTCAAACATATACAAGATAACAGGTATAGTATAAACATAAATATGAACATAGTAAACGGGTACGAAAAAAATAACAGGCAGTAGGACAGGTATGGTAGGCATGCTGGCGTGCTTATGCACGTCCCTTACAGACCTCTTAGGAATGGTGTGGGGTCAACAGTAGAGAGTCTAAGGTTAAAGTTATGGGGTTTGGGGAATGTAACAACAGTCATGTAGTGCATTCCAGGCATTGACAACTCGGTTGCTGAAGTTGCATTTTCTGCAATCGAGTTTGGAGCGGTTCAATTTAAGTTTGTATCTGTTACGTGCTCATATATTGTGGTTGAAGCTGAAGTAGTCATTGACAGGAAGGCCATTGTAGCAGATAATTTTATGAGCTACGCTAAGGTCATGACGAAGTCTGCCAGCGTAGGGTACTCAGTTGCAAGCAGAGGAATGGAGGACTCTTCTTGTAAAATACCTCTGGATGCGCTCTATTGTATAGGAGATATAGGAGAGCAATAGGACAGGGGACAGAAGGCACTCTAGTGCACTTGTACTCACCCCTTACTGACCTCTTAGGAATCTGGATAGGTCAACCGTAGATAATCTAAGGGTAAAGTGTTGGGGGTTTGGGGATGACACTATGGAATCCGGTAATGAGTTCCACTCTTCGACAATTCGGTTACTGAAGTCATATTTTTTACAGTCAAGTTTGGATCGGTTAATATTAAGTTTAAATCTGTTGTGTGCTCTTGTGTTGTTGTGGTTGAAGCTGAAGTAGTCGCCGACAGGCAGGACGTTGCAGCATATGATCTTGTGGGCAATACTTGGATCTTGTTTAAGGTGTCTTAGTTCTAGGCTTTCTAGGCCCAGGATTGAAAGTGTAGTCTCGTAGGGTATTCTATTTCGAGTGGAGGACTGAAGGGCTCTTCTGGTGAAGTATCTTTGGACATTTTCAAGGGTGTTAATGTCTGAGATGCAATATGGGTTCCAAACAGATGAGCTGTATTGAAGGATGGGTCTGGCAAAAGTTTTGTAAGCTCTTGTAAGCAGTGTGAGATTGCCAGAGCAGAAGCTACGTAGGATTAGGTTTACAACTCTTGAAGCTTTCTTGGCTATGTTGTTGCAGTGGGCTTTGGCACTTAAATCTTTTGTTATTAGTATACAGAGGTCTTTAACCGAGTGGGGATTATCTGTGATAATTTGATTATTCAGTTCGTATTTGAAGTTCAGATTCTTCTTCCCAATGTGTAGGACAGAGCATTTGCTAGTTGAGATTTGGAGTTGCCATGTGTTAGACCAGTGTTTTTCAACCAGTGTGCCGTGGCACACTAGTGTGCCGTGAGACATGGTCAGGTGTGCCGCGAAGCTCAGAGAGAAAGAAAGCAAGAGAGAGAGAAAGCTAGAGAGAAAGAAAGCAAGAGAGAGAGAAAGAGAGAAAGAAAGCAAGAGAGAGAGAGAACAAGAGAGAGAGAAAGAAAGTAAGAGAGAGAGAAAGAGAATACGAGAAAGAAAGAGAGCAAGAGAGAGCAAGAGAGAGAGAGAATGAGAGGGAGAGAAGGAGAGAGAGAGAAAGACATAGAGGGAGGTAGGGAGGGAGAGAGAAAGAGAGCAAAAAAGAGAGGAAGGAAGGAAGAGAAAGAAAAAGGGATGGAGAGAGAGAGAGAAAGAGGAGGAAGGAAGGGAGAGAAAGAGGGAGGGAGAAATAGAGCGAAGGGGAGGAAGAGAGAGAGAGAGAATTTTTTTGTCCAAATATTTCCCCCCCCCCCCAATGTGCCCCAGGGTTTCGTAAATGTAAAAAATGTGCCGTGGCTCAAAAAAGGTTGAAAATCACTGTGTTAGACCACTCAGAAACAGAGTTCAGGTCTTTTTGGAGAGTAGTTGTGTTGAAGAGTTTTATATCGTCGGAGGTGTTGAAGAGTTTTATATCGTTGGCGAAGAGGACACAGTTGCTTGTGATATAATCGCAAAGGTCATTGATGTAGAGAATGAAGAGCGTTGGTCCCAGTATACTACCTTGGGGAATTGTATTAATGTCCGACATGCAGTGCAGGTTCCAGACAGATGAGCTGTATTTGTTTTGAATCCTCTGGTTAGTAGTGTAATATTACCGGAGAAGAAGCTACATAAGATTAGGTTTACAACTCTTAATGCCTTTTTGGCAATGCTGTTGCAGTGGGCTTTGACACTGCATTGGGCTTTGATCATTACATATGAGTGTTTCCAGGCCTTTGACAAAGAGAGGATCATCTGCAAGGTTGCGTCCATTCAGCTTGTATTTGGTTTTCTGATTCTTTTTGCCAGTGTGGAGGACAGAGCTTTTAAAGGTTGTATTAGCACAAAATGAGAGTAAATAGGAAATAGGAAGTAATCATCCCACTCTTTTTTGCCTTGGCCAGAACCCACTTGGAATAGACTACAGTAATCCCTCGCTACTTCACGGTTTATCTTTCACGGATTCGCCATTTCACAGGTTTTCAAAGGGGGCTTAAATTTATTAAATCCATTAAAAATTCATAAAATTCTTCTACAGTACTACTGTACTCTATTAAAGAAACTGGTAGGATATCACATGTAGTTCCAGCTGAGAAACATTATAGAATGACTGTTTAATGCAAAGGATGGGTTTTAAAAGTCCAAATACTTGTTAAATACATACAAAAATATCTTTCTCCTACTTCACAGAAATTTGTTTTTCATGGGTGGTCATGGAACGCATCCCCAGCAAAAAACGAGGGATCACTGTATTCGGTTCTAAGCACCACAATTAAAAATAACAATAATAATTGGGAACCTGGAGCCAATTTAGACCAGGGCTACCAAGCTGATAAGGCAGCTGGTTACATTTAGTCTTCAATATTTATTTTATTTTATGTTTGTTTGTTTGGACTTACTTCCAGAGGACTTTGGGCGGCTCACAGCCAAATAGACATAAAATGCAATACAAAATCCCATAAAAAACAGAACAAAACTATTTAAAACCCTGCAATGAACAACTAAAACAGCCAAAAATATATACTCTGCTCAAAAAAATAAAGGGAACACTCAAACAAAACAATATAACTCCAAGTAAATCAAACTTCTGTGAAATGAAACTGTCCACTTAGGAAGCAACACTGATTGAGAATCAATTTCACATGTTGTCAGCACATTCAACTTTGTACAGAGCAAAGTATTCAATGAGACTATTTCATTCATTCAGATCCAGGATGTGTTCTTTGAGGGTTCCTTTTATGTTTTTATTTTTTTGAGCAGTGTATTGAGCGGTATTGTTAAATTACAGCTTACAGGACCTAACGGGGAAATAGATCTCGAAATACTGCACAGCGAAATTTGGGAAAGTCAAAAAGCAAGACGGGGCATCTTCCCTGTCTGGCATTTACCTTCTCCTGATTGGCCAGAGCTGCCACCGGTGATCGCCTTGACTTTTCAGTCACATCGGCTTTTTGAGATTCAGATCTGCGGCAGCCACTTGAGCTTTCCTGCCCTTCCGTTTCTGCACCACGTGGGGGCGCTGTGCTCTGCTCCGCGACCGCTAAAGCTCCCGGAAGTCGGCGCTCCTCTTTGGCCGCTGTAAACACTACAGTATTTCTCCCCCTCGAACGGCAGGAAAAGGGGGAAGAGGGAGCCCTGTTTGAATAACAACCCTCCCTATTAGTGGTGACCCCTTCAGCTTACCCAATAGGAGAACCCCTTGCTTGAATGTGGGCCGTCTAAAAGCGCCATCTTACTTCTTGTTCAGAGCGCTGAGCTGTACTTTCTAGTCCGAGCGGGAAGGAGCGAGTCAGCCAGCCAGCTATGCCGCTTTATCAGGCCTGGGACGACTTCACTCGCGCCGCGGAGAAGATCTACTTGTCCGACCCTATGAAGGTACGTTGGACGTGGAGGTAATCCGAAGCGTGGCGGGTCGCTGGAGGAGAAGCCGGCGGGAATTCGCTCAAAAAGTTGAGCAGGAAGAAGGGGGGATTGGTGGGAGTTGAGTCTCTGGACTTACACGGTTTTGGGGAGGGGGGGTATTTGTTACCCATTTTAGTGTAAGCCACTAGAGCCGTTTTTCCCAACTCTGGTGGTGCCTAAATAGCAATAATTGCTGGCTTTTCTGTGGTTGGCTATACAGTTCTACAGAAGAATCATTGACTCTCCCATCTGCATCTCTGTAACTGTCTGATTCGGTTCTGCAACCCAATAAGACCGACACAGACTTCGGAGGATAATCAGAATTGCAGAAAAAAACCATTGCTGCCAATCTGCCTTCCATTGAGGACCCGTCTACTGAATGAGTCGAAAAGAGGGCTGTGGAAATATTTGCTGACCCCTCGCATCCTGGACTATAAACTGTTTTAACTCCTACCCTTAAAACGTGGCTACAGAGCATTGCACACCAAGACAACTAGACACAAGAACAGTTTTTTCCCCAAACGCCATCACTCTGCTAAACAAATAATTCCCTCAACACTGTCAGACTTTACTAAGTCTGCACTACTATTACAGTACTAGTTTTTTTCATCATTGCTATCACCCATTTCCTCCCACTTATGACTGTAACTTGTTGCTTGTGTCCTGAAGATTTTTATTAATATTGATTGTTTCCTCAATCTGGCCCTTATTTGGCCGTTATGACAATCATTAAGAGTTGTATCTCATGATTCTTGACAAATGTATCTTTTATTTTATGTATACTGAGAGCATATGCACCAAGACAAATTCCTTCTGTGTCCAATCACACTTGACCAATAAAGAATTCTATTCTATTCTATTGTTCTTTTCTATTCTATAGAAAAGCTTTAATCTTGCTCAAGGTGGAAAGATATTAATCAAAAGTTTTGATTATTAATATTTTTTGCCATGTATTACATTTAGCATTTAGACTTATATACCACTTCACAGTGCTTTACAGCCCTCTCTAAGCAGTTTATAGAGAGTAAATATATTGCCACCAACAGTCTAGATCCTCATTTTAAGCACCTTAGAAGGCTAGAATAGAATAGAATTCTTTATTGGCCCGGTGTTATTGCACACACAAGGAATTTGTCTTTGGTGCAGATGCTCTCAGTATACATAAAAGAAATATACATTTGTCAAGAATCATGAGGTACAACACTTAATGATTGTCATAGGGTATAAATAAGCAATCAGGAAATAATATTAATAAAAATCTTAAGGATACAAGCAAGTTTGCTCGTACGCAACATTTCTGCACATGTGCAGAAGAGTCCTAGGTGGGTGGAGCCTCCCATTGCCGCTACCGGTTTGCCAAACCAGAAGCAACTCACTGCTGCCCTCAGGAGATGGTAGGATTAGCTCTCTGCCCATCTAACAGTAGGACTCACTGGACTAAATTTGGAAGTAACTCTATTGGAAGTGTTATAGTAAATATATTTCAGTGATAGGAAGCCTTCCAAACTTCTAGTGTTTTTTGGTGTTTGAAGATCAATATTTCACTATTGAATTAACATACTCTTTGGTAGTGGCTGTTGCAGCGAGTTTTAGAAAACAACCTAGACAATCAGCTCCTGGATGCTTATGCAGTATTGTTTAAAGGATATCCATTTATTGGTTTTGTTCATTTCAAATGTGCCTTGGTTTCATCAGATGAAAAAGGGCTAAAGGTAAAAATGCTAAAAAAAAGGTAAAAACACCAATGTAACTAGTGTTAAGTCCCACAGGTTAGGTCCCACAGAGTTGGCCTTCTACGGGTCCCGTCAATTAAACAATGTTTAATTGACCCAGGAGAAGAGCCTTCTCTGTGGCGGCCCCAACCCTCTGGAACCAGCTCCCCCCAGATATCAGAGTTGCCCCCACCCTCCTTGCTTTTCGCAAGCTCCTTAAAACCACCTCTGTCGTCAGGCATGGGGGAATTGAAATTTTCCCTTCCCCCTAGGCTTATAGAATTTATACATGGTATGCTTGTATGTATGATTGGTTCTTTAAATTGAGGATTTTTAGATTATTTTTAATATTAGATTTGTTCACATTGTCTTTTTTATTGTTGTTAGCCGCCCCGAATCTTCGGGGATGGGTGGCATACAAATCTTATAAATAATAATAATAATAAAGTTAAGGCAGGTTTGTAAATAGCCATGTTTTTCTTTAGTTTGTGAAAGTGTATTTTTTTATAAAATGATTTTTTTGTGTCATTTCAGGTCCGAGTTGTACTCAAGTACCGACACTGTGATGGGAATCTGTGTATTAAAGTAACAGATGATATTGTTGTAAGTAAAATTTAGGTGATGTGATTTACAATTTTAAATTCTCAGAATCCAAACCAAAGTTACAATGTTGTTTTAGCAGAAAAATTGGTTGATGTATCAGCTGTTTTGCTAAATACTTATCAAAGAAGCAGTTGTGTAAACCTAGAAGCATTTAAATCATTTTTATAAGATGCAGTGTTTTTAGAGTTAGTGCTTTGGCATTTTAAAATTTTAAAACAATACCTCAGAATAAATGTGAATTTTTAGAATCCTAATATCCAAGAGTTATGTATGGTGGGCAGCCATATAAATCTTTTAAATTACCGTACATAAATTAAAAAAAACATTTACTTACTATTTCACACATAATCAAAGGATCTTTCTTGGGCCCAGCACTCTTTGACAGCTTCATAAACTATTTAGATGAGGAAGTGGAGGGGAAACTCATCAAAGTTGCAGACAACACCAATCTGGGGAAAATAGCCAATACCCCAGAAAATAGGCTCAAAATCTAGATGGATTTTGACAGACTTGAATACTGGGCCCTATTCAACAAAATGAAATTCAATGGTGAGAAAAGTAAGATTCTACATTTAGGCAACAAAAGCCATATGCCGGGAATCAAATAGGGGTTAACTGACTCAACAGTAGTAACTCTGGGAGGGATCTTGTTCCTAATGGACAATTATTTAAATATGAACCAGCAGTGTGCTTCAGCCAACAAAAAGGCTGACATATAAAGGAGATGTTGAGATTCTAGAAAGAGTCCAGAGAAGAGCAACAAAGATGATTAGGAGATTGGAGTCTAAAACATGAACAATTGTGGGAATTGGATATGTCCAGTTTAATAAAAAGGACTACTAATGACATCTTAGCGGTATCCCACTATATAAGGGGCTGGCACAAATAAGAGGGAGCTAATTTTATTCTCAAAAGCACCTGAAGACAGAACAAGAAGTGGATGCAAACTAATCAAAGAGAGAGCCAGCCTAGAAATAAGGAGAACTTTCCTAATAGAATAGTCGGTCAGTGGAATGATTTGCCTTTAGAAGCAGTGGGTACTCCATTGTTGGAGATTTTAAAGAAGAGATTGACATCCAGTTATCTGAAATGATATAGGTCAGAGATGTGAACCTTTTTTCTTTTGGGTACCAAAAGTACGCTCGTGTGAGTGCCCACACCCATTATTCAATGCCTGGGAAGGGCAAAAGCAGCCTTTCCCATTTCCCGCGGAGACCCTCAGGATGCCGTAAACAGCCTATTTCCTGACTTCTGGTGAGCCCGGTAGACCCATTTTTGCCCTCCCCAGGCAAAAATGCCCTCCCTGCTCTTTGGAGGCTCTCTGAAAGCCAAAAGCACCCTCCCAGAGCCTCCACACAAGCTAAAAACCAGCTGGTCAGCATACACAAGCTTCATGGAGCTGAGCTAGGGCAACAGCTTGTGTGCCAGCAGATATGGCTTTGTGTGCCACTGTGGCACGCATGCCATGGGTTCGCCATCTCTGATATAGGTTCTCCAGCTTGAGTAGTGGGTTGGACTAGAAGACCTCTAAGTCCCTTCCAATTTTGTTACTTATTAGGGAAGTGCAGTCTTTGTATATATTTTAGATAGGTAGGTAGCTAGGTAGCTGATTATGCTTAAATGTTGCACTAAAGTGAGGTGCTGCAAAGTCCCTGAGGGGAACAAAGTCTTCGGAGGAACTTAGAGCAACCCAGCCGTGTGGGGTCACTCACGAACGCGAATCTTAGAAAGAAAACTTGGACACATTTCTCTCTGGGTGAAATGACACAGTATTGAGCTGTGCACCTCCTTTTATTGGGGGGAATATGCTACTTGGGAATGATTATACGTACATGTCAAGTGATATACAAACATCCAATAACGTAACTCTAAGATATGACACAACTTCCGAGTCCTTCCTATCTACATATGGCACGTAACCAGTTTCTACTGAACAAATGTCTCTCATGGCCAATTTCCTGGGCCCCTTTGTTGTTAATACAGCTATCTCCTGTTTACCACAAAGCAAGGTCTTTTAGCAGTCTTCGTCCTGTTTACCCCAGGGAATGTAAATTGCGTCTTTTGATCACACAGTTCTTGTTGACACATTCTTTTATTCGAGGAGAGCCGCTGAATCGTTTTATGGCCAGTCATTTCCTAAGCAGATTCCACCAGAAGTTCAGACATATCTTATGTGATTTTTACGTACAGTCCTGTCCTGGCTAACGGAATAAAAGAGTATAAGGCATTTATGTCAGAAGTCCAGATATCAAATCCTATCCTAACATTATGCTATGGCAGCTACACTAAAGAATGATTTTTAATTAGATAGTCCTCAACTTATGACCACAACTGTTGCTAAGTTAAATATTGAGTTTTGCCCCATTTAACAACCTTTCTTGTCATAGTAGTAAAGTGAAGGCACAAATGACATTTGCATTTAAAATAGTTAAAATAGTAACACAGTCGTTACGTGAATCTGGCTTTCCCAGGTCTTTTGCTTGTCAGAAGTTCGCAAAAGGGGAATCACATAACTATTTAAAAAATAATCTGGTCTTGAGCAATTGCTTTTATATATTTTGTCCCATAATCACTGCTTCTGCTTTGTTAGGTCTTTCTATCATAACAGTTTAATTTGCATTGTAACACTATATTGCTTTATGTCCTCATGATAGGAGGATAAAGAACAAGTTATGTGTTTTAGACTTTAAAAAAACATTTTGATTGATGTGCCATCAAATCAATGTTATCTCTGGGTGATCACATGGATCTCCTCTAATCTGACTCCAACCTGGAGTCTCCCAATAGTGCACCTATTGCTGTAGTAATCAAGAGCACTTACCTTGCTCTTAGTTATCTTTTTCCCCTTTTTTCTTTCCCAATGTTACGGACATCTGAACAGAGCAAAATCTGCATAATGTATCCAAAATAGGATTGCTTGAACTTTGTTCAAATGTCATTTGTGCCTTGAGTGAGAACTATGATCCTGGCTTCTGAGTATCTTACCCAAGATTTTCATAACCACCTCTCCAAATTCTTCTCCATTGACAGCTGGTCCTTTTATTGTTAATCATCGATTCTGAAAGGCAGAAGCTATGCACCAATATCACTGTCTTAGTTGTCAATTCTAAAACTGATTGCTTATCATTTGTTGGTAGGGCCTACATTTAACTATATGCTCATTTTTTCATTGTGCTCATTGACTTCCATTACTAGAACTTCCAGATCACTTACATCTGTCAGACTAATGACAGACTAGTGCAGGTTATTGATATTTCTTGCTATCATTTTAAATGCTCATCTTCTTCCAGTCCAGCTCATTCATTTTCCACGTGTAGGTTGAATAAATAAGGAGAGAATATATAGCCTTGTCTCATTCCTTGGCAACTGTAAAATAAGTTTTTATTATGTTCTGTATAGACTCTGGCTTTCCTTCCTGTGTCAAAGTATGGGCTTTGTATGAAAAAATTGAGGTGTTTTGGGATTATCATTTTCCTAAGGACATTCTATAACTTAACATGGTTACATAGAAACATAGAAGTCTGACGGCAGAAAAAGACCTCATGGTCCATCTAGTCTGCCCTTATACTATTTTCTGTATTTTATCTTAGGATGGATATATGTTTATCCCAGGCATGTTTAAATTCAGTTACTGTGGATTTATCTACCACATCTGCTGGAAGTTTGTTCCAAGGATCTACTACTCTTTCAGTAAAATAATATTTTCTCATGTTCCTTTTGATCTTTCCCCCAACTAACTTCAGATTGTGTCCCCTTGTTCTTGTGTTCACTTTCCTATTAAAAACACTTCCCTCCTGGACCTTATTTAACCCTTTAATATATTTAAATGTTTCGATCATGTCCCCCCTTTTCCTTCTGTCCTCCAGACTATACAAATTGAGTTCATTAAGTCTTTCCTGATACGTTTTATGCTTAAGACCTTCCACCATTCTTGTAGCCTGTCTTTGGACCCGTTCAATTTTGTCAATATCTTTTTGTAGGTGAGGTCTCCAGAACTGAACACAGTATTCCAAATGTGGTCTCACCAGCATTCTATATAGTGGGATCATAATCTCCCTCTTCCTGCTTGTTATACCTCTAGCTATGCAGCCAAGCATCCTACTTGCTTTCCCTACCGCCTGACTGCACTGTTCACCCATTTTGAGACTGTCAGAAATCACTACCCCTAAATCCTTTTCTTTTGAAGTATTTGCCAACACTGAACTGCCAATACAATACTCAAATTGAGGATTCCTTTTCCCCAAGTGCATTATTTTACATTTGGAAACATTAAACTGCAGTTTCCATTGCTTAGACCATTTATCTAGTAAAGCTAAATCATTTACCATATTACAGACGCCTCCAGGAATATCAACCCTATTGCACACTTTAGAGTCATCGGCAAATAGGCAAACCTTCCCTACCAAACCTTCCCCTATGTCACTCACAAATATATTAAAAAGAATAGGACCCAGAACAGATCCTTGTGGCACACCGCTTGTAACCTGACTCTGCTCAGAATACTCGCCATTAACAATAACTCTCTGATGTCTATGCTTCAGCCAGCTGCAAATCCATTGAACTATCCAGGGATTAAGTCCAATCTTCACTAATTTATCTATCAGCTCTTTATGTGGAACCGTATCAAAGGCTTTGCTGAAGTCCAGGTAGGCAATATCCACGGCACCACCTTCATCCAACACCTTTGTGACATAGTCAAAGAAATCAATGAGATTAGTCTGACATGATTTGCCTTCAGTAAAGCCATGCTGATTTGGGTCTAATAAGTTATTGTTTTTTAGGTGCTGATTTATCCTCTTTTTGAGTAGAGTCTCCATCATTTTAACTACAACTGATGTCAAGCTAACTGGCCTGTAGTTACCAGCTTCTTCTCTACTGCCCTTCTTGTGAATAGGCACAACACTGGCCATTCTCCAATCCTCAGGAACTTCTCCTGTTAACAAGGATTGGTTAAACAAATCAGTCAGGGGGGTAGCAATGACAGATCTGAGTTCTTTAAGAACTCTGGGGTGGATGCCATCTGGACCCATTGCTTTATTTATCTTTAATCGTTCAAGTTCTTCTAAGACATCGGCTTCTAAGATCACTGGAGCTGAATCCGTACAGCTGGAAGCAATGCTATATCCCTCTATAGTATTATTTTGTAAGGTGTCTTTTGAGAAAACTGAACAGAAGTAGCTATTGAAATGGTCAGCGATCTCCTTATTCCCATTAATGCATGTATTATTCCCGGTACTAAGCTTCGTGATGCCGCAGTTTTTCTTCTTCTTATCATTAATATATCTGAAGAAGGTTTTATCCCCCTTCTTTACAGATTTGGCAATTTCTTCCTCTTTTGAGGCTTTAGCAGCATATATTATCTGTTTCGCCTCCTTCTGTCTCATTTTATATACCTCCCTATCAGCTATACTTCCAGACTCTTTATACCTCCTATAGGCAGCCTTTTTTTCATTGACTATAGCCCTTACATCATTGCTAAACCATAGCGGTTTCTTCTTCCTTTTACCTTTAGTTATTTGTCTTACATACAGTCCAGTGGCTTTTAAGATGGCCTTTTTTAATACAGTCCACTGGATGCTCGCTCCTGCCATTTTATCCCTCCCCTTTAATTCATTATCTAAATATTCTCCCATTGCATTAAAATTTGTTTTTCTGAAATCCAATACTTTGGTTGCATTATAGGCTTGCTCACAATGAGTTTTTACATCAAACCACAAACATAGATGGTCACTGCAACCTAAATTTTCTCCCACCTTGACATCTGAAACCCAATTCCCATTCGTAAAAACTAAATCTAGAATATTCTCCCCTCTAGTTGGTGTCTTAACCAGCTGTGCCAGAGCTGCTCCTGTAAAGGCCTCTACTATATTCTTCCTTTTGCATGTAAGGGCACTGGGGATATTCCAGTCAACATCAGGCATGTTGAAATCACCCATAACCACAATATCTCCCTTTACTGCCATTTGGGTAATTTCATCCACCATCTTGTTGTCATATTCCTCGGATTGCCCTGGAGGCCTATAGATCACCCCAATTCTAATGACATAACCTTCTTTATTTTGCATGCAAATCCAGAGAGTCTCTAGATCTTGACACGTATTTTGAATTAGTGTTGTTTTTAGACTTTCTTTAATATAAATGGCTACTCCACCTCCCCTTCTCTCTATTCTATCCTTCCTATACAGTGTATATCCTGGTATGGATATTTCCCATTCATTAGAATCCTTAAACCATGTCTCAGTTATGGCAACCAGGTCCAAATTATCTCTAGATATTATGGCCATTAATTCACAGAGCTTGTTGCTCAAGCTTCGAGCATTTGTGCACATTACCCGAAGAACATTATTTTCGTTATTAGTTTGCCCCTTATCATCAACAACTACATCTATATTATTTGCAGCTCCCTTTTCATAAGCTTCCAAAAACTGCTTTATCCTCATTGGTCGGGGACAGAAATCACCCACATCAGTTACATCTCTGTCCCCTTTACCTAGTTTAAATGCCTGTCCAAAAAAGTTCTGAATTCCTCACCGAGCACCTGGGTACCTCTGTATGATGGATGCAAACCATCCCTCTTAAACAACTCCCTATTAGACCACCTACTGACATCATGACTTACATAGCCAAAACCTTCAGCTTTACACCACTGCCTTAACCACACATTAAACTCTCTGATACACGTTGTTTTATCCTCTTGGCCACAAACCGGTAACACCTCTGAGAAAGTCACTGAATCAGTTATTTTACCCAGCTCCACACTTAGACATTGAAAATCTCTTTTTACTACATTAACATTTCTCTGGGACAAATCATTTGTGCCAAGATGCACCACCACATCAACGTTATTACCTTTACTCACAGTCTTAACAATGTTTGTAATCCGCCTCCTGTCCCTGCTGGCAGTGGCCCCTGGGAGACACCTCAGCACCTTAACCACATCCTTGCTCTGTCCCAAATCAACACCTCTAACGGTCGAATCACCCACAAGAAAATGTGTCCTCTTTTTATTTCTACTAACTGTACTTGATGGTTTGGTGACATTTACGACAACTTCCCCTTTGAACATCCCCTCATTCTCTGCCTGAGGGACCTTGCTAATATCTCCAACATCCTTACTATTTAAATCCGCAAGAACACTATAGGAATTCGATACAGAGAGACCAAAATTGCTATGTTTTTGCTCAACTGCACGCAATCTTCCTGAACCGACAGTTGTCCACACAGCCCTCCTCCTCGGGGGGCGCTGTGGAAGTGGAGGCTGGACACATGGCTGCATTACAGCACGTGGCTGGGACAATCTTTCCACTTCTGACTGCAAGCTACAAACTAAGGACTGCAATCTAGAGATCTCGCCATCTAACCTAGATGTCCTTATGCAAAGAGGGCAGTACCCCAAGTTCCACAAGGTGCTACGGAAGACAACAGCCAAACAAATGTTACACTGCACCAAGCCAGTCATCTTAACAATGTATTGAAATACAAGTACTTAGCAGGAAAATCAACAACCCCTCTTGCTACCAAACTTTGCTGATTTTGGTTTATAGTTACGGCGCGCGGGCCACTACCTTCCTCTCCTTCTCTGTGATCTGAAGTGCAAATTAAAATGGCTTTTTCCTGCCTTTTATACTTCCCAGTCTAATCCTGCCCCAGCCTAATCTGATTGGTCTGTGTTTGAAAACAAACTGCTAATAAAATTGTCTGTAACAGCCAGTTATAAATGCCCCTTCTCCTTGAATTCAAAAAATGCAAATGCAAAAAGTAAACAGCACTACCTTCCTCTCCTTCTCTGTGATCTGAAGTGCAAATTAAAATGGCTTTTTCCTGCCTTTTATACTTCCCAGTCTAATCCTGCCCCAGCCTAATCTGATTGGTCTGTGTTTGAAAACAAACTGCTAATAAAATTGTCTGTAACAGCCAGTTATAAATGCCCCTTCTCCTTGAATTCAAAAAATGCAAATGCAAAAAGTAAACAGCACTACCTTCCTCTCCTTCTCTGTGATCTGAAGTGCAAATTAAAATGGCTTTTTCCTGCCTTTTATACTTCCCAGTCTAATCCTGCCCCAGCCTAATCTGATTGGTCTGTGTTTGAAAACAAACTGCTAATAAAATTGTCTGTAACAGCCAGTTATAAATGCCCCTTCTCCTTGAATTCAAAAAATGCAAATGCAAAAAGTAAACAGCACTACCTTCCTCTCCTTCTCTGTGATCTGAAGTGCAAATTAAAATGGCTTTTTCCTGCCTTTTATACTTCCCAGTCTAATCCTGCCCCAGCCTAATCTGATTACATAATTGGTTAAATGGTTACATAATTGAAGGCCTTCCTATAATCAGTAAAGCATATATGGACTTATTTTTGGTATTAGTTGGCTTTTTCAATTAACTAGGATGCATCAACAATGACATCTTTTCTTCCTCTTTATTGTTCTTTTCTAAAACCAGCTTCATCATTCCACATTTCCATGGCTATAATCTGCAGAGAAAGTTAGTTTGCTAACTTATGATACTGTATGATAGTTTGCACATTCTGTTAAGTCTTCTTTGATTGCGATATGTAGACTAAGCTCCAATGGGGTTGTGTCGGTCTCCAGATTTGCTGGTATAGTTGAGTTACAACTGTTTTGTCTTCTGTTGCTTGTTACATTTCTATAGGTAATCCATCAATACCTGTAGCCTTCTCCCTTAGTAATGACTAAGTGTGATCATCTAATTTCATTTGGTTGTACTAAGAATTCATGTGAACAGGGAGTATCTTCTTAAGTCTCTCGATTGTCTCAAATATGTACAGAATTTCAGTACTGTATACAGTAATCCCCAAATTGACAGTTGTAAATTGAGCTTGGCAATTATAGTTATAAATTGTGATGATCAGAAAGTGGATCACCACGTGACGAGAAACGATTCTATAATCTTTTTCATGGTGGCTGTTATGGAAACTCTGCAGTCATTAAGCAAATGCTGCAGTAGTTCATGGTTTGTTATGGATCAGTTTTTGCTGGAAATGGGAAGCAAATACTGGTTTCCAACAAAAATATTGAAAATCGCAATCATATGGCCACTGGACATTGCAAACTTCTGCCCAAAATGTGATCATGTGGGAAGGGGAGATGATGTTGGAACTTTGTCATAAATAGCTTTTTGGGTGGAAGGGCTGTCAGAACTTCAAATGGTTGTTAAGTGACCAGTTGTAAATCAAGGACTTCCTGTATTTCTCCTGTGTCTTCTCTGAACATGTTACTACCTATCCATTGATAACCTTAAGCATATCAGTTTGAGATAGGAATCTTCTGAGTTTGAGGATTTTTTGGAAGAGTTTTCTTACTTATCCCATTACTGTTTAAATCTTTAGTATCTTTATATATGTCATTTATAATACGGTTCTTGCTTTTAGAAACAATAGTTGTCTGAAATTGTTAAATATGTTCTTGAAATCTTTGATATTCTTGGCTTTAACTTTGCTTCTTTGCCTCTGCCATTTATTATGATATCCATTTTAATTTCTTCTGGGTTTTTTTTTGTTCTTGACAATTTTTTTCACATTAACGCATTTATTTCATTTTGTTGAAATTCCGAGTGGTTTACAATAAGATTTAATTCCACAGTTCCTCTGGTTGCTAGTCGTTGAGGTTCAGGGTTTTAAAATGATTCCTGATGTTCTCCTCAAAAAAGGCTCGGAATATTTTTAAGGCCATAATATAGAAAATGGTTGGCTTTATTCATCTGGCATGCTGAATGCAATCAAACATGAGAGCTTATCACACAGCCCTGGATCATCAATCACTTTTCATTGTTTATCCAGCTGGTTTTTATTTTTGACAAAGTACAGGAGAGCTTTTATCATTGCTTTTTCCAGTATAGTATTGAGATGGTGCTTTTGCTAAATACAGTGGTACCTCAAGATACAAACCCCTCGTCTTACGAACAACTCGTGCTACGAACCCGGGGTTCAGAAAAATTTTGCCTCTTCTTACGAACTTTTTTCGAGTTACGAACCGGCGTTTAGAGACTGCTGGGAAGCCGCGCGGCTGTTTTAAAAGGTGACAGCCGGGTGGCGGGGCTTCCCAGAAGCCTCCCGAACGGCGGTTCGTAACTCGAACAAAGTACGTAAGAAGAGGCAAAATTTTTCTGAACCCCGGGTTCGGTTCGGGAGGTTGCTGGGAAGCCCCCCAGCCCGGCTGTCACCTTTTAAAACAGCCGTGACGCTTCCCAGCTGTCTCCCGAAGCCGAACGCGGAAGTTCGGCTTTGGCATTCGGCGTTCGGAGACAGCTGGGAAGCCGCGCGGCTGTTTTAAAAGGTCGCAGCTGGGGGGTGCTGGGAAGCCCCCCAGGCTGGCTGCGACCTTTTAAAACAGCCGCGCCGCTTCCCAGCTGTCTCCTGAAGCCGAACGCCAAAGCCGAACTTCCGCGTTCGGCTTCAGGAGACAGCTGGGAAGCGGCGCGGCTGTTTTAAAAGGTCGCAGCCGGCCTGGGGGGCTTCCCAGCACCCACCCCAAACCCGGCTTCGGGGGGGTGCTGGGAAGCCCCCCAGGCCGGCTGTCACCTTTTAAAACAGCTGCGCCGCTTCCCAGCAGTCACCGAAAGCCATTTTTTTGCGGGGGGTTTTTGGTTGCACGGATTAATTGACTTTACATTGTTTCCTATGGGAAACAATGTTTCGTCTTACGAACCTTTCGTCATACGAACCTCCTCCTTGCACCAATTAAGTTCGTATCATGAGGTATTACTGTAGTTCTTCCTACATTGCTGTTGTCCAAAAAGGTTCCTCTTGGGGTGGGGTGGGGTGGGGGAGATCTTAATGGGTAACCCTGCTGGGAAAATGTGGTCTTCACATAATCCTGGTATTCTTTGTGTATCTCTCCCAGAAACATTCCCCCACTGCCACTATGAAACAGCATAACAGGTCTCACTCTTTGTGTGTGTGTCTGTGTTTAAAATTATGTTCAGATAAACCCTGATGAGTCTTTTCCCTGTGCTTTTTTTCTTTCAGTGTCTACTCTATAAGACAGATCAGGCTCAAGATGTAAAGAAAATTGAGAAATTCCACAGTCAATTAATGAGACTGATGGTAGCCAAATAATCCTGCAACGTTGCCATGGAAACAGACTGAATATCTGGAAATAAAATGAATGTTCCAGTCACGTATCACAGGAGGAATGTATCTGTTGGATTTGGGCATATTTGAAATGGACACACAATGGCATCAAGTGGACTATTAAAACTGAGTTTTGTAAGGGTTTGGGGGCTCCACTTCATAGTTGCTGGTAGATTATATGCTTTCATTGAAAGCTTCCATTTATTTTTCTTTCAATTTGAGTGAGGAAATATATATGTTCTTTCCTGGATTTTTTAAAGGTTAAATTATACTCAGCCAGATTTATAAATTCTTTTCTTAAATCTTTAGGACATTGCCTAAAAATGGAAGGAGTTCTCTGATGGGTTGAAGAATGCTGTTATATAGAAGGGGGGTTGTGGAATTTTATGTTCTGCTAAATTAGCAAATGTATGATCTTTATATATTGATGTATTTAGTTGACAAATAACATCTGATAAAATGTTCTGGGGAAAAAAGGATGCTTGTGAATTAATTCATTCGTCTAGACTTAAAGATTCAGAACTAATTCTTGCTTCATAACCATATAAACTGAAAAAAACATGTTCTATTTGTTATGTTCTATTTGAATGCTAAAAACAGCTATTTTTGTATTTAAGATTGCTGGCAAAGCCAACTTCAGGGAGATGGGCAGCATACAAGTTTGATGAATAAATAATTCAAACTGGCTTTGATTTTGAATGATAGAAAGGACTAAAGATGCACAGAACATTTGATCTTGAACTGCTCCAGCTGTAAAATTTCAGGAGTCATCACACTTCTAGTATAAAACCGAAACACTTTTACAGCTCTTGAAACACTTGTGATTCACACTTGAATGATATATTTTGAAAAATACCATGTTAAAATGGTTTGCAACCAAATGATTTATTTATTTTATTTATTTATTGGATTTGTATGCCGCCCCTCTCCGTGGACTCGGGGCGGCTAACAACAGTGATAAAACAAAATGTGACAATGCAATAGTAAAACAATTAAAAACCCTTATTATAAAACCAAATATACATACAAAGCATACCATGCATAAATTGTAAAGGCCTAAGGGGGAAAGAATCTCAATTCCCCCATGCCTGACGGCAGAGGTGGGTTTTAAGAAGCTTACGAAAGGCGAGGAGGGTGGGGGCAATTCTAATCTCTGGAGGGAGTTGGTTCCACAGGGTCGGGGCCACCACAGAGAAGGCTCTTCCCCTGGGTCCCGCCAGCTGACATTGTTTAGTCGATGGGACCCGAAGAAGGCCAACTCTGTGGGACCTAACTGGTCGCTGGGATTCATGCGGCAGAAGGCGGTCCTGGAGATATTCTGGTCCGATGCCATGAAGGGCTTTATAGGTCATAACCAACACTTTGAATTGTGACCAGAAACTGATCGGCAACCAATGTAGACTGCAGAGTGTTGGTGTAACATGGGCATACCTGGGGAAGCCCATGATTGCTCTCGCAGCTGCATTCTGCACGATCTGAAGTTTCCGAACACTTTTCAAAGGTAGCCCCATGTAGAGAGTGTTACAGTAGTCGAACCTTGAGGTGATGAGGGCATGAGTGACTGTGAGCAGTGAGTCCCAGTACAAATAGGGCCACAACTGGTGCACCAGGCGAACCTGGGCAAACGCCCTCGCCACAGCTGAAAAATGGTTCTCTAATGTAAGCTGTGGATCAAGGATTTTTGTTAACTCCATATTCACACATATATTACTGCATATACCATACAAACATTTCCATAACATATATTATGTCTTTCTAGTCAATTTCTATTCAATCTATTCTTTATACCGATAAAATTATTAGTCTATATTCATATTTCTTTTTCTTACTCCCCTCCTACTCTCTTCCATCTACCTTCTTATATCCTCTCCTTCCTTTCTTCCTTTCCCTCTCCACCCCACCTCTACCTTCCTCTACCTACTTCCTCTCTCTCCCTCTAAACCTTATTTATTTAGTTATTTTATTTTGTCACATACGTATTGGTTGCATACAAAGATATATTTACAGTATATACATGATACTAGTAAAAGGGAAACATTAGAACAAGGGATGGAAGGCACTGTGGTGCACTTATGCACGCCCCCTACTGACCTCTTAGGAATCGGGAGAGGTCAACAGTGGATCTAAGGGTAAAGTTTTGGGGATTAGGTGATGATACTACAGAGTATTAAACTTTTATGAATGAATGTTAATGGAAGTATTTAAAATTAGAATTTTTAAGGATTGTTTTTTATGTATATTAATTGGTTTGTTTTACTTCTGTCTCTTTGTATATGCTCTGAGCTGCCCCGAGTCCTCGGAGAGGGGTGGCATACAAATCCAATTAAACTTAAACTATGCTAACCTAATATATTACTAACTTATTATATTCTTATAGTATCCTCTTATAATATGTTTGCCCCTTTTAAAGTATTCATCATCATTATTTTTTAATTGTGGTATACACTTTTACCCTAATACCACCCTTCTCTTACATTCAAATTTTGTCATCTGGGTTAAAACATTCCTTTATCACTCTTAACTTTTAAATTTGTGCTCATTTAACTACATTTCTATAATTAGCTATAACTACAATTTCTATCATTAGAAATTGCAGTCAAACCAAGCAGGGGGTTCTTAAGAATTACATTTCCCAGACTTCTTTAGATTGAAGCTTCCGTTCCACGCCTTGACCCCGCCGGGCTTGGGTTGGAGATGCTGGAGGGGTCGAGATGATCACGGAGTTTTTACAGAGCCTCTCACTTTGTAATGACAATTTAAGCCTTCCGTATGTCGTACGTCTCTCTCTTATGTTTTGATTCCTTCCTCACTGACAACACTCACACCGCTCGCCCACAGCTTAAGCACCCGATGGTGGACATGAGCTTCGTATCTTGCTCAGGCAACTTGACATCACTTACGATAAGCCACACCCCCAGAACCCACAGAAAAGTTTGGCCAAGTCTTCTAGCGTTCAACCTCGCTGCTTCTCACCGTCTTCTCATGTTTGCTCTGTGCATGAGCGAGAGAAGGAGTGAGTAGAAGGGGAGGGGCCAATCAGTGGTGCAATTTTCTGGTTCTCCAAACTGCACATAATCACAGCCACCGATTCTATAGAACCTGCCGAAGCCTGATGAATTTCACCCCTGCATCAAGGCATGATGTGTGGAATTTACTTTCCCCTTTCCAAGACTGTTGACTAATTAAATAGTTGTGGTTCTCACATTTTTTTCTGCCTCGTGCTACTAAGGACAATTTCAGAGGCCAAGCTAAATCCATTTTTATGTATAACATTCAGGGAACTGATAGGGTACATTCAAAGACTGAAATAGAATATGTGAATAGTATTGAGCTTTTTCTATTGTGTATATCTTAAATTACAGAGGTTTTTGTTCTTGAATTCAGCTTATGGCAATGGAAACAGTCTTGGAAAGGGGAGTCTTCGGAGAGGGGCGGCATACAAATGTAATAAATTGAATTGAATTCTCCTCCATGTGTTTTTATACCTACCGTCTGAAGATGATTTTCTCAATTTTGGCAACTTTAGGATACCTGGTGTTCTGTCAGGCTCTCTGGTAGAATCCTCCCAAAAATTCACAGGTACAAATTTCAGACACACAGACGTTTGAAAATTCAAAACAATGCTCTTTATAATGAAAATTTACTTAAACCAAGCCCTCTTTTTTGTATAGCAAAGAGCACTCGTCTCCAAACAAATTGGTAATTTGTACAAATCCCTTATCAGTTCTGTGATACTTAGATTGCAGCTGTGAGGCAATTCACAGTCCTTCTTCTTTCACAAAGTTTAGTTTAGCCGCACTTGAATGGACTGGATCGTAATTCTCAGTATCCCAAACTTCTGTCCACCATTTCAGATTATCCCAAAGGTGCTTTTTCAAATGGTAACTGAACTGTCTTTTTTTTTTTCATTGAAGATGTTTCGCTTCTCGTGCAAAAACCTTTTCAGTTCTGAACTGAAGTAGCTTCTTGGATGAGAAGTAAAAAAACAAAGAAAATCCAGTTGCCTTTTGAAAACGCACCTTTGGGACATACAATCTCCATAGTCATTGCAGATTATTATTATTATTATTATTATTATTATTATTATTATTATTATTAATTAGATTTGTATGCCACCTCTCTCCGAAGACTCGGGGCAGCTCACAACAACAATAAACAATGCAATACAAATCCAATAATTAAAACTATAGCTAAAAACCTACTATCCAAAAACTACCCAATCATAACCACACATAAATCTTACTAGCCAAAAGGGGTTACATCAATTACCCATGCCTGGCAACATAGATAGGTCTTCAGAGTCTTGCAAGGCAAGGAGGGTGGAGGCAGTTCGAATCTCCGGGGGGAGTTGATTCCAGAGGGCCGGGACCACCACAGAGAAGGCTCTTTCCCTGGATCCCACCAGACGACATTGTTTAGATCCAGAGAAAGCCAACTCTGTGGGACCTAATCGGCCGCTGGGATTCATGCGACAGAAGGCAGTCCCGTAGGTATTCTGGCCCAATGCCATGTAGGGCTTTATAGGTCATTACCAACACTTTGAATTGTGTCCGGAAACTAATCGGTAACCAGTGCAGGCCATGGAGTGTTGATGAAACATGGGCGTATCTAGGGAGGCCCATGATTGCTCTCATGGCCGCATTCTGCACGATCTGAAGTTTCCGAACACTCTTCAGAAGTAGCCCCATGTAGAGAGCGTTGCAGTAGTCGAACCTCGAGGTGATGAGGGCATGAGTGACTGTGAGCAGAGACTCCTTGTCCAAATATGACTATTATAGTCAGATCCCTGAGAATGTCAGGTGGGGAAGGTTTTCTGTTACTATCGCTTCCATTTCTTTGAATACAAATTAACCAAAAACCAACTTCCATGTGAGCTTTTTTATAAGCCATAGCACATAAATCAATACCACCCCCACTCCCCCCAAAATTGACATCTTCTTTTGCTACTCACATTCTTTTCTCTCTCAATGTTCTACTCACATTCTTTTCTCTCTCTTATTAACCTGTGGATCATAAGGTTCAAGATTTAATAATTGTGTAGCCTAATATAAAGGAAGCTTTATAATATATACTTCTTCAATATCTCTTGAGATTATTGTGTTACATTTTGTCCTTTTTTCTTCTTCACTTTTCTATTAACAGAGAAAAAGGTCTTCAAAATCCCTTCTATCTGCTGTTTACTCCTAAATTACTGTAGTTGTGATAATAACATTTGGATACAGGTATAATAGAGTATTTGGTCTTATAGCATGATACTGTTTTCTATCAATTCATAGATTGAATTGATATGTGTAATAGAATTTACAACACCAGAAATATTACTCTCAATTGATTTTGCAATATTTCTAGCACACCTCATTTATATTGGAATCTAGATGGAATGTAACAAAGAAAAAGCAAGCAACATTTTAAAGTATGCAAAATTAAAATAATAACCACACCCTCCATATTCAAGTCAACAATAAACATCACAGGTGACCTTGAAATTGAAATAACTAAATGGATAGGCCGAAATTATTCCACTAAGTGTGGAAGGAAATGTGCATTAATTTTAGAGGAGCCTTTTAGGACATGTTCACTCTTAATATCATGTTTTTTCTACTTAGGTTTTTCCCCCCCACTTGGATATTGAAAAGAATTCCTAACATCATCTGTTATGCAATGGTTAATGTATCTGCTTTAATATACAGTACATGCATCAGTGTCTCCTGCGTATATACAGAAGGAACTTTGATCACCTGCTGTAACCGCAACATTGCTATTTTTTGTACACACACACTAACAGAGGCCACTGATTCAAAACTAGGGAAATATAGATACCTTCTATGGCCACACACAAAGAGGCTGGAAAGAATTCCAGAAGTCATGCTTGCATGTATTCCCTGTGTGACTTGGTATTCCTTTCTACTGAATAGAATACTGGAAACAAATGAATCAAAAGTCCTCACTAGTCTGTCTATAAGCATAATAATACTAAAAACTGAACAGAGTGGGATCAAGCTATGTTAACGAGAAGCCAGCAAGCAAAACAGAACAAGATCTTACTGGCAAAGGCCAGGCATGAAGGAGTACAGTATATTTCATATGTCAACAGAAAAGAGTGGCAGATATAGGAGTATATCAGAATTTTTATTTTTTCATGAGCTATTAAATGCAGGCACTTTTATCCAAGATCAAACAGTCCTTGGTTCAAAGAGCAGTGCTGTGTATGGAATGGAAGAAGTTAGTCTTACCACCTCTTCTCAGTGTAATCCACTTCACTGAGTTGTTGTTAAGACATAATTTTGGAAGAACAATGTACAGTGGTACCTCTACCTAAGAACGCCTCTACTTACAAACTTTTCTAGATAAGAACCGGGTGTTCAAGGTTTTTTTGCCTCTTCTCAAGAACCATTTTCACTTACAAACCCGAGCCTCCGAAACTGTAACCGGAAAAGGCAGAGAGAAGCCTCCTTGGGGCGTCTCTAGCAATCTCCTGGGAGGAAACAGGGCCTCCACCCTCCCTGTGGTTTCCCCAATCGCATGCATTATTTGCTTTTACATTGATTCCTATGGGAAAAATTGCTTCTTCTTACAAACTTTTCTACTTAAGAACCTGGTCACGGAACAAATTCAGTTCATAAATAGAGGTACCACTGTACTTCACTCTGTGGATGAAGGGCAAAATAAATAGACTTTGTAATGGATTGCATGAGCTAAAGTACTAGAACTGAATCAATGGGCAAAACTAATCTGAATTTGTAAATTCCATTAAATGGAAACTTTAGCTAATTTCATCCAAATCCATGACTTTTCAATTACAACCCTTCCTTCCTTCCCTTCCTTCTTTTTTTTTTAATTGATTAAATCCTCAAGAGTAATTCAAACAAAGGCGGCTACCTTTTAGAAAGCTCAGAACATGTTATTGGACATACACAATTACTTCAGTGAACAGGCCCCTACATGCTGCTCTTAATTCTTCTCATCATTTTGCTGTAACAATTGGCACATGATATTGCATTAAATTTAACATCAAACAAATAATAAGAGTGTTGGCATTTTCCAGCAATATTCATTGTATTGTTTTCCTTGTTGTGAGCTGCTCCGAGTCCTCGGAGAGGGGCGGCATACAAATCTAATAAATAATAATAATCATCATCATCATCATCAACATCATCTTCCCATGACACATAGCAAGGAGGCTTTAAAAAGAGTTTAGATATTGCATGAGTTCTATGAAGACACATCAATGAGCCCACTCAATAGGTCCGGCCTTCAGTTTGTATGTTTGTCAAGTTCATTTTGTTCACTGGTTTTCTGAATATATTGTTCATTTATGTGATTACTATGTGCAGTGCTAGCTTACATAGGGCCACATTGATAGAAAACAAGACATATTAAAAAAGAAAATAATTTTGGTTTTTCGCTTTCTAGCTTCCCCTACTAGGTGGAACTAATTTTCTCCTTTCACTTTTCTCTCCTTTCTTGGGAAAACATTGAGTTCTGTTATGAATGTCTTGAATAGCAGTATTTTAAAAAGGAGGGGGGAATCAATCCATCAAATAAAATGCTGTAGATAACATTCAACCCAAGGAAAGGGCCTAGGAGACACTAATTCCTCAAGGAGAAATGCTGGTTAGGTTTCTGGCCTTCCTATTGACTGGCAGCCTTCCAGTAACCAGAATGTTGTTAGCCGCCCCGAGTCTACGGAGAGGGGCGGCATACAAATCCAATAGATAGGTAGGTAGGTAGGTAGGTAGGTAGGTAGGTAGGTAGATAGATAGATAGATAGATAGATAGATAGATAGATAGATAGATAGATAGATAGATAGATAGATAGATATTGAGACCTGAGAGCAAAAATAAGGGAGATAATCAGAGCTGAAAATGGCAAAATAGATATGTTTGAGAAGGGGGTCAAGCTAGAGAGTTTAACTCTTGAGGTAGAATAGAATAGAATAGAATAGAATAGAATAGAGTTTTATGGGCCAAGTGGGATTGGACACACAAGGAATTTGTCTTGGTGCATATGCTCTCAGCGTACATAAAAGAAAAAGATACATTTGTCAAGAATCATGTGGTACAACACTTAATGATTGTCATAGGGGTCAAATAAGCAATGAAGAAACAATCAATATATAAGTGTATATGAGAAGAAGAGGTTTTATTTGTATGGATATGGGAACGAGGGACCATTTTCTGTGGGGGGGAAAAATCAAGCTCTTTTTAAAAAATGTGAAAGGAACAGTACAGGAGGACACTATGCCATGATCAAAGTTAAAGTTTTCAGGGTCAGGTTTTAAGAAAATGATCCACAATAACATTGGATATATTTTCTCCTTTTTATTATTTATTTTTTTTGGGGGGGAGAGGCAGTGTATCATAAAAAGCAAGCACATAACATACATCTGTCTGGAACCCATACCACATCTCAGACATCAACACCCTTGAAAATGTCCAAAGATATTTCACCAGAAGAGCCCTTCACTCCTCCACTCGAAACAGAATATCCTACGAAAATAGACTAACAGTCCTGGGCCTAGAAAGCCTAGAACTACGGCGCCTAAAACACGATTTGAATATTGCCCACAAGATCATATGCTGCAACGTCCTACCGGTCAATGACTACTTCAGCTTCAACCGCATCAACACAAGAGCACGCAACAGATTCAAACTTAATACGAACCGCTCCAAACTTGACGGTAAAAAATATGATTTCAACTATCGAGTTATCGAAGCGTGGAACTCATTGCCGGACTCAATTGTGTCAACCCCAAACCCCCAACATTTCTCCCTTAGACTCTCCACGATTGACCTCTCCAGGTTCCTAAGAGGCCAGTAAGGGGCGTACATAAGTGCACTGGTGTGCCTTTCGTCCCCTATCCAATTGTCTTTCCTTTCTCTCACTTATCATATATATTTTCTTTCTTTCATATATCCTCTCCTCTAAGTTCACTTTACCCTTATATATATTACTACATGTCTATTTTTCTTCCTATGTTTTTGTGTATTGGACAAATGAATAAATGAATAAATAAATGAATAAATAAATACATGCCCACATTAAACCCCAAAATACACTAAGGCAGAAGCTTGTCCACCCCAAGGATAAAACACCCAGACACAAACTAAGCAATATGATATATGCAATACAATGCAGGGAGATATGCAGATTTATACTTTGGAGAAACAAAACAATCACTTCATGAACACATGGCACAACATAGGAGAAGAAACCCATCCAGAGGAGATTCAGCAATCCATCTGCATTTGAAAAACAAAAGTCACCCTTATTATGAAAAAAACAAAAAGTTAATGATTTGGTGTTAATGCCTCATTTTACTGCAACAGAGCAAGTCGTAAGTCAATGTTTCTTTTTCTTTTCTTTCTCCCCATCATTTTCCTATTTACTTTCGTATTTTGTATCTTACTTGATTTTTATAACTCAATAAAAATGTTAAACAGAAAAACAAAGGTCACTTTTTTTTTTGAAGACAGCAAAGTTCACATTCTGGAGAGAGAGGACTTCCAGAATGCAAGAAGGATCAAAGGGGTCATCTACCTAAATATGAAATATTGTCTCAACAGAGGGGAAGGAACACAATATCACCTATCTTCTGTTTATAAGACAGTCCTTTCAGCAGTTCCAAGAAGGTTCAATACCCATTTGCACTATTCAGGGGACCCTCAGGGCACAGAAAAATCTCCCAGTGGCCTCAATGGCTTTCAATTGCAAGGAATATAAAGCCTTCCATTCTCCACCATTCTGTCAGAATTGAAGATGATGTAAAACATCTTCAAGGAAAAAAACAAATTCTAGCTGCCTTTTAAAAAAGCACCTTTGAGACAACCATGAACTGGATGACTGAGACTCTGTAGACACCCAAAAAGCTTTGTCCTTTGCATCCAGGTGGAAGACTCCATGGCACCACATTTATTGGGGGGGGGGGTACATGACAACAGCAACTGAGCAGAAAGACTTGCATAGAGTTCCTTGGGTCAGCCAATTTCCAAATAACCAGGGTACTCCAAATTTCTCTGGAAGAGAGGTGGGAGAAAGGGCCTACAGTTGGTGATTTCCATGTGGAAAATGGAACTACCTTCCTTTTTTTATTAATGTATTATTAATAATACATCCTGGTCTTCGGAGAGGGGCGGCATACAAATCTAATATATTATTATTATTATTATTATTATTATTATTATTATTATTAATAATAATAGTTGCTCCAATCTGGGACCAAATCTGTTGTGTTACATCTCTTGTTACATTTCCTGCAGTGAACAGCAAAAGCAAGCTGAAGTTCTTGTTTAATTAACCTTTTAGCTCGAGTTCTCAAATTTGCTAGCACAGACTTTTCTTAAGCTGTCTAAAGTGCAAGCTGGCCATATTTTGACCATGAGTGCAAAAAAAGAGTAAAAACAAATAGTTGGTATTCTTTAAAACAGTAAAAAATGTGGTATTGTGAGTATTTTAAACCATTTGTGTTTTTAGCATCTGTGCCTGAACTTTGCCATACTCTGTTTGCCAGTCAATGGAGTTAGATGGAGTTCTTTACACAGAACTTTATTCTATTTCATACTTTTCCCCAATACAAGAGTTTCCTCCTCTTGTTCTCTCTGTTGTCAACATTCCCTTCTTTGTTATCTTTCCCTTTTCTGTGCCAAGGACATGGAGAGAATAAGATGGAGTAAGCTGGATAACCATAGATATCCGCATGTCCTTGAAAAAGGATGTAGTCAGCTGTGAATGTTGTTATGCTCATCAAGGAACTAAGTGTGGGAAACTGCCTATTTGAAACAATGGCCTGGATATATGTGTGGTGAATTGGGCCAATCAGTTTGCCTCTTTGCAGATTGGGAGGATTGAGAATGCTTCCTCTGAGCTTCCTGGCAACTCTTACATCCCTTTTTGGATGGTGGAGGAACTAAACTGAAGTTGGTGTGTGTATTATTTTTATTTTTATTTTTATTTATTAGATTTGTATGCTGCCCCTCTCCGTAGACTCGGGGCGGCTCACAACACAACAAAACAGTTCATAACAAATCTAATAATTTACAATTTAATTTTTTTTAAAAAACCCATTATTAAGCAGACATACGTACAAACATACTATACATAAATTGTATAGGCCCAGGGGAGATGTTTCAATTCCCCCATGCCTGACGGCAGAGGTGGGTTTTAAGGAGTTTACGAAAGGTGAGGAGAGTGGGGCCAGTTCTAATCTCTGGGGGGAGCTGGTTCCAGAGGGTCTGGGCCACCACAGAGAAGGCTCTTACCCTGGGGCCCGCCAAACGACATTGTTTAGTTGACGGGACCCGGAGAAGGACCACTCTGTGGGACCTAATCAGTCGCTGGGATTCGTACAGCAGAAGGCGGTCTGGGAGATATTATTATTATTATTATTATTATTATTATTATTATTATTATTATTTATTAGACGTATGCCGCCCCTCTCTGAGGACCCGGAACAGCTCACAACATGCAATACAAAACAATGTGTATACAAATCTAATAGTTAAAACAGTAAGCTAAAAATCCCATTATGTTAAAAAACAGTCAGTCTACTCAAACAAATTCACACATTACATATAACGGTCAGAGAAGAAGGGGGCATGGTCTAGCTGCCCCATGCCTGGCAACATGGAGAGGGGCGGCATACAAATCTAATAAATAAATAAAATAAATAAATAAATAAATAAATAGAGGGGTCTTTAGGGTCTTGTGAAAGGTGAGCAGGGTGGGGGCAGTGCGAATCTCCGGAGGGAGCTTATTTCAGAGGGCCGGGGCCACCACAGAGAAGGCTCTTCCCCTAGGCCCCGCCAGACAACATATTCTGGTCGATGGAACCGGGAGAAGACCAACTCTGTGGGACCTTATCGGCCACTGGGATTTGTAGAAAGCGATCCCATAAATAAGTAATCTGGTCCAATGCCGTGTAGGGCTTTATAGGTCATCACCAACATGTGTGTGTGTGTGTGTGTGTGTGTGTGTGTGTGTGTGTATTTCTATCTAGTCATAGTCATGGTAATCAGGCAGTTTCAGTGTTGTTGTTTCCCTTGCACAGAAGGATACTTTCAACCACATGATTCTTTGCCTGCATATTAGTTGAGATAAAACATTTTCTTCAGAACATCCCCAATAAACATACATAAGGGAGATGTGTTTATTTTAATGTGTTTTTTTTTACATAGACTCAGATGGATATCTATAACTCCCCTTTTTCCCTGGAGATGTAAAATTAAGATTACTTTTAAAAATAAGGCAAAAACCGAAAAATATCTAATATTACATATTACAACTGCGGCCAAAATTACCTTCACCCAATATTGGAAAAATACAGAAACCTCCTCAGAAAAAGCAGTAATTAATAAAATATATAATTGTTCTGAAATGGACAAACTCACGATGGAATTAAGGGGCCAAAAAGATTCGGAGTATCATGAAATATGGGCAAAATGGCACAGATGGATTGAGTTAAGAAATAGAAATAAAATGATTACAAAAGATATATTAAGATTAGTAAAATAAAGAATAGAAATATGTAAATATGAATGACCTGGATAGGGATTTTGTGACTGTATGAAATAATATGAATATTACTCTAATTAATTAATATGTATATTATTATAGGACTTAATGAAATATCTGATGTAGCAATGCAGAAATACTGAATGTTTGCTGATATTATAATTTTTTGTTTTTGTTTTTGTTTTTTGTTTTTTTAAATATTTTTTTATTGATTTTTAACAATTTAAAATCACACAACATAAAACAGTGCGTAGTGAAATGTGAATTGTGCCCACCACCCCGACATACACACATTCCCCACCACCAAATTGGGGGGTTTTGTTTTTGTTTTAATGTGTCTATCTTTTGTTGTTATTCATTGTTCTGTTTTAAAATATATTTGAAAAAAAAAATCCCCCCCCAAAAAGGCAAAAACAACTTAAACCACATTTTTGCTCTCCAGTGACCTTAGTGAGCGAGAGTCCATTGTTTCAGGCTGCAGTCAATTTCATTCTGAGAATCAGGATACTAATTTGAAATCCACAGGGCACAACCTAGCACTCTATTGACCCTTAGAAAATCATATTATGTTGATCTATTTATTTAGTTATTTTCTGACGATTCTGTGTCTATCTTTTCTTCCCGTAGGAATCAATGTCCATTTTCTTCATATAAGACCTCTGCACTTGTCTGAAGGGCAGTCTGCTGAGCCTTTGTTTGTTTGTTTGTTTGTTTGTTTGTTTGTTCGTTCGTTCATTCATTCATTTATTTATTTATTTGTATGCCGCCCCTCTCCGCAGACTCGGGGCGGCTAACAACAGTAATAAAACAGTATATAACAATAATCCAATACTAAAAACAGTTAAAAACCCTTTATATAAAAACCAATCATACATACAGACATAACATGCATAAAGGCCTAGGGGGAAGTGTATCTCAGTTCCCCCACGCCTGGCAGCAGAGGTGGGTTTTAAGCAGCTTACGAAAGGCAAGGAGGGTGGGGGCAATTCTAATCTCTGGGGGGAGTTGGTTCCAGAGGGCTGGGGCCGCCACAGAGAAGGCTCTTCCCCTGGGTCCCACCAAGCGACATTGTTTGGTTGACAGGACCCAGAGAAGACCCACTCTGTGGGACCTAACTGGTCGCTGGGATTCATGCAGCAGAAGGAGGTCCCTGAGGTAATCTGGTCCGGTGCCATGAAGGGCTTTATGGGTCATAATCAACACTTTATTGATGATCCATGGATGGCCTGCCTCAGTGTATGAACTATACAAAATTATCCCTCTGTTGACTGACACTGAAACCCACGGCCTGAAGGGTGACCACTTTTTGAAATGACTTGCCCTTCCATCCCTGACTTTGGCTTCTCAGAGGCTCCTCACAACAAGGTATCTGGTTCTGAGGGGGGGGGGGGAAATAAGTAAAAATGAAAAGCCCAAGGTACAGGTTCTCTTTGACTTATGACCACAATTGAGCCCAAAATTTCCGTTACTAAGTGAGATGTTTGTTAAGTGTGTTTTGCCTCATTTTATGAACTCTCTGGCCACAGTTATCCCAGCGGTCAATAAGGTCCCACACAATCGATCTTCTCCAGGTTCCGTCGGCCAGACAGTGTTGACTAGGGGAAGAGCCTTTTCTGTGGCAGCCCCGGCCCTCTGGAACTAACTCCCTCCAGAGGTATGTACCGCCCCCTCCCTCCTGGTCTTTCGTAAATCTTTAAACACCTACCACTGCCAGCAGGCAAAGGGGCCATGAGTGATGAAACTGTCTCTGGCTGATATGAGATATGATTGGACTGGATGAATGTGTGTGATTGTACATGGGGTCTTTTAGTAAATTTCCATAATATTTTATAGTTATTCAGATTTCTTATATATTGTTATATTCAACGTCCGCTGCTCTGAGTCACCTCGAGAAGGGCGGCATGCAAATATAAATAAATAAATAAATAAATAAATAAATAAATAAATAAATAAATAAATAAATAAATAAATAAATAAATAAATAGTTGTTAAGTGTATATCTGCACTCATTAAATTAATAACACAGTTGTTAAGTGAATCTTTGCTTGTCAGAAGGTCACAAATAGTGTTCACATGACCCTGGGACACTAAACAACATATACAAGATAGCAGATATTGGTATACAGTTAATATAAACATAAACAAAATAAATACAGATAAATGAGGGCAGTAGGACAGGGATGGTAGGCACACTGGTGTGCTTATGCCTGAACCGTCATGATTCAGTTGCCAAGCATCTAAATTTTGATCATGTAACTATGGGGCTGGAAATGTGAAAAACAGTCATACATCACTTTTTTCAGTGATGTAACTACAAACAATCATTAAATGAACTGTTGTAAGTTGAGAACTACAGTACTTGTATTCTAATCAGCTTGTACTGACTGATTGGGATTTGAACAATGTGTCTCTTGTCTAAATCCAAGATGCCGTGAATTGCACCACCCTTATTTAATGCAATCCACCAATCACATATAACAGCCTCACCCCTCCCTGAGTTCAATAAAGATCCCGTGTTATCTGCATGAATTTATTTAAAAACAGATAACAGGTCTATTTTTGGCTAATCTTTAGACAACTCTTCCACAGAGTTTATTGAGGTTTCTGGCAAGATTAAATATAGGGAAGAACCTTCCAATGAAATACTGTATTGGTAATTGTGATCTCATTGTTTTGGTAAAATATTTGCAGGGAAAAATGCAAAGTCTTAAATATGAATAAAAGAACAATTGCAAGCCCTGCTTATATTTGAACTTAGAAAAAAAATCTTCAAGCTACAAAGCCAGACACTGTAGGTAAGAGAAGCTTTTGTTTTGAGCATTGCATGCACTTGTTTCTACAGATAAATATTTATAGAATTATGAAATGCACTTTCAGGGTTTTTTTTTTTACTTACAGTTAGATGTGGTAGGATCTAATCTAGCCAACCTTGGCTGAACCAAAAACTAAACATTTCTCAAGTGCCTCCCACATACCTCTGGCAATCAAGAAAGATAATAAAGCCTTCTCTGTGGCGGCCCCGACTCTCTGGAACCAGCTCCCCCCAGAGATTAGAACTGCCCCTACCCTCCTTGCCTTTCGTAAACTTCTCAAAACCCACCTTTGTCGTCAGGCATGGGGGAATTGAGATATCTCCCCCGGGCCTATATAATGTATGTATGGTATGTTTGTAGGTATGTCTGCTTAAAAATGGAGTTTTCTTAACTACTTTAAATTTTAAATTGTAAATTATTAGCTTTGTTATGAATTGTTTTATTATGTTGCGAGCCACCCCGAGTCTACAGAAAGGGGCGGCATACAAATCTAATAAATAAATAAATGAATGAATAAATAAATAAATAAATAAATAGATAAATACATAAATAAATACATAAATAAATACATAAATAAATACATAAATAAATAAATCATTCATTCATCCATCCATCCATCCATCCATCCATCCATTCAGTCATTCATTCATTCATTCATTCATTCATTCATTCATTCATTCATTCATTAAACAAGTATTTTCTCCACAATATGGAACCTCCAATATTCACCAAGCTCTGTGTATATCTATTGGGCCTTACAGTGATTAGTAAGCCATGACTTGTGGAACCTGTACTGGTACATATAAGTAAAAACACTGCCATATGTTCAATTGAAGCATTGTTTGAAACACATGAGAAACACAACGAGCTTCTTGTGGTAACAGTACTGCCTTCAGGGAAAAGCTGGCTGGCCAACAAGGCAGGGACAAGTCTTGACTTAACCTCATAGTTAATATGATACAAGTGGGTTGCAAAGAACACTCTTAAGCATCTGGTTTTCCCTTTATAACATTGGATTAAATGGCAAACTGCTAATGTTAGTAAACAGTACGCAATGTCTTAATTCTTTTGGAGTATTTTGCATATGCTGTTTCTCCCATAAAGTTCCTTGTCATGAATCTGTTTATTAAATGTCATCTGGAGACAGGGATTTGTTATGTATCCATCCTTCTCCCAAGTTGATTAAACAGGAAACATGACGAGATGATTTTACTTCTAATTTTGCTTAATTAGTAATGAAATGAGGTCATAAAAAGTGGGAGATTTGTACTTTTAGACTTGTAAGATTCTGTTAACGTAAGACTAACGTAAGGTCTGAAAGGACAAATTTCCCACTGTCGCTTTTTAACCACATAATAAGTTAGAACGGATCCTTTCTGTTTCTGCAAGTTGTGGACATCTCACTCTTTTATCTAATAGTTTACTAGGCAGTAATCCCCATCCCCTTCAAAAGAAAACATTCCATTATAAGAGTAGCATCTGAGAGTTGTCTCTTTTTAATCTCTTTTTCCTAGGCTGGGATTGATTGATTGATTGATTGATTGATTGATTGATTGATTGGTTGGTTTATTTATTTATTTGTTTATTTGTTTATTTATTTATTTATTTATTTATTTATTTATTATTTATTATTTATTTATTTATTTATTTATTTATTTATTTATTTATTTATTTATTTGATTTGATTTGATTTGATTTGATTTGATTTGATTTGATTTGATTTGATTTGATTTGATTTGATTTGATTTGATTTGTATGCCGCCCCTCTCCGTAGACTCGGGGCGGCTCACAACAATGGCTTACATGACTCTCCTGTGGGATTGGCTGCATACATCCTGGAGAAGTTTTCTACGTGGACTGATCCCAGTTTTAAAAACATAGAAGATGGAGGATTATAAAAGTAGGTGCTATTTACTACCCCATCCCCCCAGCATAGTTTAGCTGACATTAATTGTCCCAAATTATATTGTATCTATTTATTTTATTCTGTTCTACTATGTGTTCACATGCTTAAACACTGACGGCTTAGTGCTCATCTGAGGACCAATTGTGCAATGAGTTCCACTGATGATTGTAATTGTATTGAACTAAGGAAAAAATAACTACTATATGTTCTGTCGGGCTCTCTGGTAGAATCCTCCCAAAAATTCACAGGTACAAATTTCAGACACACACACGTTTGAAAATTAAAAACAATGTTCTTTATAATGAAAATTCACTTAAACCAAGTCCTCTTTTGGTATAGCCAAGACCACTCGTCTCCAAACAAACTGGTAATTTGTACAAGTCCCTTATCAGTTCTGTGATACTTATCTTGCAGAAGTGAGGCAATTCACAGTCCTTGTTCTTTCACAAAGTGAAACACACTTTGCTCTGGTTTAGTGTCAAAGCAGGGAAAAATCAGCACACAAAAAGTCAAAGTAAGTAAAGCAGTCACGAAACACAACGATCAGATAATCCTCCACAATGGCCAAACCCACAGGCTGCTATTTATAGCAGCCTCACTAATTACCACAGCCCCACCCAACCACAGGTGGCCTCATTTGATAATAATCTCTCAGTTGTTGTTGCCTATGCATCGCTCTCCGCATGCGTGGCTGTATCATTAACTCTTGTTCTGAATCCAAGGAGGAGCTAGATAATTGATCTCCTTCTGAGCTGTCTGCCCCACTCTCCTCCTCCCTGTCACTCATGTCTTCTTGGTCAGAGGAGCCTTCATCATCAGATTCCACAGGGGGGGGGCAAAACAGGCCTGCAGCATGTGGATGTCTCCCCCACATCCACAGTCTTTGGGGCAGGAGCAGGGCCAGAGCTAACCACAACACTATAGAACAGAAATACTCAGCTCTGCCATGTTCCAAATAAATTTTTAATTCAACGTGACTCTGACTGTGTGCAAAACCTACTTTTAATTTGTGAGGCATCTTTCCTGGGACATAAGCTGTGAAATCAGGGATATCTATAAGAAATCTGTGTACTTTATCGCTGCTCTACTTGACATTTTAAAAATATGGTTAATTATAAATAATGAATGAATAGGAAGCATTGCTTCAGCAGCTTCCAGGTTGATGTCCCATGAAATTCAATAAGAGACATTGATTGTCTTGGGGCTAGTATAGATTGCTCATCGCTACTATAAAGCTGTTTACAAATTGTGCACTTGCTTGCAAATTACAGAGCTGATACATTATGACACAGCGAGAGGGAGAGACTGATGAAGCTTTGGTTTAGCAATAGAGCTGCACATTGCACAAAATCCTCATGGAATCTTTCTTTTGAAATCTTTTTGAAAAGGAGAAGGATCTACGATAATTTTGTGCGCTGAAATTTTATGAAAAAGTTCACACGAGACGTTTGGACAAAGAGAACAGAAATGTTTATTCTCTCTGGGTATACCAAAAACGGTTTGCAAAGCGGGTACTCTTCATAAGGGAAGAGACACTTGTACAGAAGCTAAAGAGCAGGTTACATAGGTTTTACAAATCACAAAGGTACATAGAATTCCTCAACTTATCACAGGGGTACACAAAATTCCTTGCCTAAATATGGTCTACATCCTGTTTCTTTCTCCTGGAGATGAATAGCACCTTACTACCCCATCCCCAGCATAGCATATATGGTTTATTGGGTAAACAGCAAACATTTATCTTGTTAAAAACAGATCCCAAAATGACAGTCACAAGATAAGGAAAAACAGGAAATCCTTATCTTGTTAAAGACAGAAACTACAGACAGCAAATACTGATATTCTTAAAATAAAACTTAAATTATTTTATACACAATGGATTTTTCCTTCAATTTTAAAACATAATTTTAACAAAATAAAGCAACTGAGATACTATGTGATACATCAAATTACCAGTCAATATAATTGACCAATATAATTCAATTTTACTCTGGTCAACTGCATGCTCACAGAAAGGGAATGAGTCCATTAGTTCCTTCTGACTTGCATTCTACAACATCTAATATTAGGATTCAGTCAGGGGTGGTTTCACTTACCTTCCTTCTAGTTCTGGAGACCTCACCTACAAAAAGAGATTGATAAAATTGAACGGGTCCAAAGACGGGCTACAAAAATGGTGGAAGGTCTTAAGCATAAAACTTATCAGGAAAGACTTCATGAACTCAATCTGTATAGTCTGGAGGACAGAAGGGAAAGGGGGGACATGATCGAAACATTTAAATATGTTAAAGGGTTAAATGTCCAGGAGGGAAGTGTTTTTAATAGGAAAGTGAACACAAGAACAAGGGGACACAATCTGAGGTTAGTTGGGGGAAAGATTAGAAGCAACGTGAGAAAATATTATTTTACTGAAAGAGTAGTAGATGCTTGGAACAAACTTCCAGCAGACACGGTTGGTAAATCCCCAGTAACTGAATTTAAACATGCCTGGGATAAACATATATCCATCCTAAGATAAACTACAGGAAATAGTATAAGGGCAGACTAGATGGACTATGAGGTCTTTTTCTGCCATCAATCTTCTATGTTTCTATGTTTCCTTACTGGTTCACATCTTTGCGCTGCCACAGTGACCGGAGAATCGGTTTGGGGACGTGGGCAGCCAGCCATCGCTGCCAGTTCGGCAAGTAGGATAAAATTCCCGTCACTGGTATGTCGAACTGGTCTAAACCCGAAGCAACCCACCACTGGATTTAGTTTTATTCATTTAAAGTAGAGTGGCCCACCTTTCCAGCTTTGTGGACCTCCAAGGGGGAGGAAAGAAGGGATGGTTCTACGTGAGTGATGGGCAAGCGTACGCACAGCTTGATTTGCATGAGTGGTGGGCATACATACATCCTCACCCACTGCTCTCACAAGTGAGGTTGTGCAGAAAAAACAACTGCCGCCAACCTGCCTTCCATTGAGGACCTGTATACTGCACAAGTCAAAAAGAGGGCAGTGAAAATATTTACTGACCCCTCATATCCTGGACACAAACTGTTTCAACTCCTACGCTCAAAACGTCGCTACAGAGCACTGCACACCAAGACAACTAGACACAAGAACAGTTTTTTCCCAAATGCCGTCACTCTACTAAACAAATAATTCCCTCAACACTGTCAGACTTTTTACTAAATCTGCACTTCTATTCTACTAGTTTTTCTCATCATTCCTATCATCCTTTTCCTCCCACTTAGGACTATATGACTGTAACTTGTTGTTTGTATCCTAAGATTTTTATTAATATTGATTGTTTCTTCATTGTTTATTTGACCTCTATGACAATCATTAAGGGTTGTACCACATGATTATTGACAAATGTATCTTTTTCTTTTATGTACACTGAGAGCGTATGCACCAGGACAAATTCCTTGTGTGTCCAATCACACTTGGCCAATAAAATTCTATTCTATTCTATTCTATATTGTCACCCGCGACTTGCACAGCTCAGTTCCAAATGGGCTGTGGCCCAGGAGTTGGGGACCCAACTTGGGATTTAAAGTAAAGAAATCTGCTGATGATAGGGTTGAAAGCTATACAAAAATCATGAAAAAAAGTCATGTTTGCTCCTAGAATGTAGGTTATGTTCTCTGATCCTAAAGAGTCAAATTAATTTTTGATGCCAACGAATAGTTTATCTTACAACTTCTTATTAATGTTGTTGCTAGAACCTACACAGAGCACTTGAGAGATTATGACTCTGTTTTTAAAATCTTATGATTTCCTTTCACATGAATTAATTTGAATGAAATTAAATCAAATGATTTCATTTCAGTCAAACCTTAATTTTAAAAAATTGCTTGGGATGGTAATATTTTTTTTAATTTACCGGTATTTATTTAGATTTCTATGCCGCCATTCTCAACTGACTTAGCTTCCCTTGAAAGCAATTGTATACCGGGCGATTAGATTTTGTTAAGGTGTTTATTAAAAGTGAGTACAGTTCAGAAATATTTGAATGCATTTTCTTTGCATTGAATGATGGATGCAGCATTAATAAGCAGTAATTGCTCATGTTTTTGTCCTCTTCTTAGCTAATATATTATTAATTGCTTATGCTGAGATTCAGTTCATGAATAATAAATATCACAAACTACTCATTTGCTTTTAACATTCAGGGGGAAAAACAGCCGTGATTAAAATGATGTTGCACAGCTAAAAAGAATACTGTAACGTGATTGTCAAAGTCACTGTAAGTGACATTTCCGCCCTCTCCCATTTTCTTTATAACAAACGTTATGGACATCTACATCTGAAATAAAATCACTGGGATTTATTCCCAGATAGGTTTGCATAGCAGCCACTTCAGCCAGGGCTCCGTAGATATGTTGGACTACAATAGCTAATTGCCAGTTAGTGGTCTTAAGTATGAATGATGGGACCTGTATTCCTGCCCATCTGGAGGAAGCCAAGCTAAGGTATATTTTGTTGGTATGTAAGATCAAGTAAGAAATTGTTATACAAAGTTGTCAGAGGATAAATAGGTGGGAGAAGGCGTTCCACCTAAGGCAGCGGTCAGCAATCTTAAGCACTCAAAGAGCAATTTGGATTAGTTTCCCTTTCGACATCTAAATGAAGATAACACTGCAGATATCTTTTTTTTTTACCTTCATACTATGTATAAAAAACTATAGTGGCGCTCAAGGCGGCAAGATGCGCGTACCATGCCGCCTTGATTGCATCATTGGAATCCCACCCGGCCGCTCTGTTTAGGGTGACCCACTCCCTTCTAAATCAGGGGGGAGTTGGGGAGCACTTGCAGGGTAGTGCCAAGGAATTTAACTCGTTTTTCGCTGATAAAGTCGCTCGGATCCGGGCTGATCTCGATTCCAATTGCATAGCAATATCAGCTGACAATGAGTCAGTCGAGGTGACTGGGGCTAAACGTCTTTGTCCATCAGTCTGGGAGGAGTTTGACTTGGTGACACCTGATGAAGTGGACAAGGCCATTGGAGCTGTGAGTTCTGCCACCTGTCTACTGGATCCGTGTCCCTCTTGGTTGGTTTTGGCCAGCCGAGAGGTGACACTGAGCTGGGCCCAGGAGAGTGTCAATGCCTCCTTGGGGAGGGGGTCCTTTCCGGCCCTTTATAAGGAGGCACTTGTGCACCCCCTCCTCAAGAAGCCTTCCCTGGACCCAGCCGCGTTTAATAACTACAGTCCAGTCTCCAACCTTCCCTTTATGGGGAAGGTTGTTGAGAAGGTGGTGGTGCTCCAACTCCAGCGGTCCTTGGAAGAAGCCGAATATCTAGGTCCTGCTTTGGTCGTGTTAATGGATGATCTCTGGCGGGCCCGGGACAGGGACTTGTCCTCTGTCCTGGTGCTTCTTGACCTCTCAGCGGCTTTCGATACCATCGACCATGGTATCCTTCTGCGCCGGCTGGAGGGGTTGGGAGTGGGAGGCACTGTTCTTCAGTGGTTCTCCTCCTACCTCTCCGGTCGGTCGCAGTCGATGTTAGTGGGGGATCAGAAGTCGACCTCTAGGTCTCTCCCTTGTGGGGTGCCTCAGGGGTCGGTCCTCTCCCCCCTGCTATTTAATATCTACATGAAATCGCTGGGTGAGATCATCCAAGGGCATGGATGGATTGGATGCCGCCCCTCTCCGAGGACTTGGGGCAGCTCACAACATATAAAACAATATACAATATATCTGAAAAATCCAATTAATACAGCTAAAAAACTTTTAAAACTCTAATAACAACTACAATCATTCATTCCCATTCACATAGCAATACTTACTACACTCGTTGGCCAGGGCGCTAGGGTCTAATGGCCCCAAGCCTGGCAGCACAGATAGGTCTTTAAACTTTAAACTTTTACGGAAGGCAAGGAGGGTGGGGGCAGTGCAAATCTCCGGGGAGAGCTGATTCCATCAGATGCTGCATCAGAGTGCCGGGGCCCCCACAGAAAAGGCTCTTCCTCTAGGTCCCGCCAAATGACATATTCTAGTTGAAGGGACCTGGAGAAGGCCGACTCTGTGGAACCTAACCGGTCACTGGGACTCATGCAGCAGATGGCAGTCCCGGAGGTAATATGATCTGATGCCATGTAGGGCTTTATAGGTCATAACCAACATTCTGAATTGCATCCGGAAACCAATTGGCAGCCAATGCAGTCCGCGAAGTGCTGAAGAAATATGGGCATTCGCTGGCTGGGGAATTCTGGGAGTTGAAGTCCAAATATCTTCAAGTTGCCAAGGTTGGGAAACACTGATCTAGAGGACTGCAGTTTGTTCACTTCCTGCCCACACTCAACCCTAAGTTACATTTTCCTGGGAATAAATCCTACTGGTTTCATTTCAACTGTTGTTGTGTAGACAAGGTTATGTTTTTTGCCTGTTTACCTTTTGCCTGCGATTCAAGAAAGTAACCTTGTTGGGAGAAGGACATGCCTTTCATTGTGCAATTGTATCACTGCTTTGCAGATTCCCTGTGCAGGTTCCCACAGGAATTGCCATATTTCCCAATGAAATCCTGTACTTTCCTCGCTAGTGGGCTCAAAAGAAGTATGTTGACATCGTTTCATTCAACTTCATGCCTCAAGGAGGTCATTTTGCAGCTTTTGAGGACCCAGAGCTCCTTGTAGCAGACATCCTACAGTTTGTAGATAAAGTAGAAAAAAAGGCCTTTGTCCAATGAAGAAGAAGGAAGGTCCTGATTGGGTGGTGGGAATAGTTTTACCTTCAGTGCAGGATTATTGAGATTACATATGGGGAAAAATGATTTGGGTTAAACGATTACCAATTGTTCTTAGATACTTCGTAGCTCTGATTTTTCTTATGTTAGTTAATGAAAATCAGAATCTCCATTCAAGCTGAACCTACAATGAGCTACTGCAGTGCTATGACTGAACTGCAAATGAAGACATGGCCCTATTTTTTCTATCATTGTTGCACAATTTCTAACCTACCTCGCTGATGGTTTGCTTCCTCCCACGCCATGTGGCTGTGTTTCATTGGATCGCATGTGCAGTACTGATTTTTTTAATGCCAAAAAGAAGATGGCAACGCATGTGTAGGGCCGGAAAGTCAGCTTCTGCGCATGCACAAGAGGAAAAAAAAAACCCCAAACCCCCCAAAAATCAAAACAATAAAAAAAATCAAAACAATAAAAAAAATCAAAACAATAAAAAAATCAAAACAATTAAAAAAATCAAAACGATAAAAAAATCAAAACAATAAAAAAAATCAAAATAATAAAAAAAATCAAAACAATATGGCAGCGTCCATGGACCAGCACTTACAGAACCAGTTCTGTTACGTCACCATGACATCACCAGTGGTTTGCTACCAATTCTATAGATCCGGTGCAAACCAGAAGGAGCACACATCTGATCATCCATCTAGATGGGCCATTTCAACAATAAGAGAGCCAATCCTTGCTAACACTCTAGAACAGTGGTTCTCAACCTTTTAATGCCGCGACTCCTTAATACAGTTCCTCATGTTGTGGTGACCCTCAACCATAAGTCTAGTGTCAATTCTCCCAAGAGAGCTTTAAGCTGATTGGCAGGGAGGTCAGAGGGACACCCCCCTCTGTAAACGCCTGATTGGTTGGATTGTAAAAATATGTTTCAAAGCGCCAGAATAGAAGCTTTAACACCATGGGAAATTTGTCTTTTCCCTTGGTCTTAGGCCACCCCTGCGAAATGGTTGTTCGACCCCCAAGGGGGTCCCGACCTCCAGGTTGAGAATCACTGCTCTAGAAACAGACACAAAGGAGAAAGCAGAAGAGGTGAAAGGAAACCTCATCTGTGTGAGGTCACTGAATAAGTCTTCTCTAGTCACTCTTCCCTCTTTTTTTAAAAAAACTCTTGAAACAGTGGGATAATAACACTGGCCTATCTTACAATGCCTTGTTCAGATATTATGGATGGTGCTCACTGGATATGCAAACTGTAGCATTCCAGGAGCACATAATCTATTTCAGGCTGAGCAGAAGTGTTGAAGGGTGTCAAAAAATATGAAGATGGCAGGCATGACCACGGAGTCCAAATCCCATTGTTTTTTAATGCGTGTGTGATGCACGTTAAGGGCCAAGTCTTTGACTGTGCAGTCACAGCTGCCATTTTGACTTTTTTGAGCTCTCTTTGGATGATCCTGCTCTAAGCCACACTTTAAGGCATGCCTGGACTGTGCTCTAAAAAAGTGGGCAGGGGCTGAGCAAAGTTGGTAGGTAGGTAAGTAGGTAGGTAGGTAGATAGATAGATAGATAGATAGATAGATAGATAGATAGATAGATAGATAGATAGATAGATAGAAATAGAGAGATAGAGAGATAGAGAGAGAGATAGAGAGATAGATAGAGAGAGGGAGAGAGAGATAAAGATAGAGAGATAGATAGAGATAGATAGATAGATAGATAGATATAGATAGATAGATAGATAGATAGATAGAAATAGAGAGATAGAGAGAGAGATAGAGAGATAGAGAGATAGAGAGAGAGAGAGATAGAGAGATAGAGATAGAGAGATAGATAGAGATAGATAGATAGATATAGAGAGATAGAGAGATAGAGAGAGAGATAGAGAGATAGAGAGATAGATAGAGAGAGAGATAGAGAGATAGAGAGATAGAGATAGAGAGATAGATAGAGATAGAGAGATAGATAGATAGATATAGATAGATAGATAGATAGATAGAGATAGATAGATAGATAGATAGATAGATAGATAGAGATAGATAGATAGATAGATAGAGATAGATAGATAGATAGAGATAGATAGATAGATAGAGAGAGAGAGAGAGAGAGAGATAGATAGAAACATAGATAGATAGATAGATAGATAGATAGATAGATAGAAACATAGATAGATAGATAGATAGATAGAGATAGATAGATAGATAGATAGATAGAGATAGATAGATAGATAGATAGAGATAGATAGATAATTATTATTATTATTATTATTATATAAGTTATATAAGTTAATATAATTATTTCTCCTGTAGTTCCTAATAATTTCTCTTTTGTCACAGTAATAAATCATAATTTAGCTGGACCCGTTAAAACAGATTGCATGATGTACATCCTTGCTTTGCATAAAATATCAAGAACAATTATTCCGCTTGTTAAACCAATTGTCTGATACTTTTGTCAGTTATTTAAAGTGCCTCCTGATAAACTGAAGGCATGAAAGACTGAGGGAATAACTCTCACGTCCTCAGCTTTGATGCAATAATTCTGTGCTTTGTCAAAAAATTATATAAACTGAAAGCCAACAAGACAAGCTTGTGCATTTTTGAAGGCGTATAAAATCGATCTTACAGTCCACAGCTTCAGTTCTGGTCCCAGAATCAATTATACAAATGAATGTAAATTGTGTTTACTGACTTTGGTGGATAAATTACATTTCTTCGGAACAATTCTGATCACCAAGAGAAGGTTTTCAATGGTTATTTTAAAAACTATATCACAGAAGAGGGCAACGTCAAACCATTTTATCACTGTTACCAAGATAATTGAAGGCTGGTGTCATCAGGAGTTGGGTTTTTTTTAAAAAAATAGTCAAAGTCAGTCTAAAACCACATCTTCTAGAACTTCTGTCTTGCTTCTGTACAAAGTTAGCACCCACCCCTTCCTAGAAGAATGACATATTTTGAGAAATATTTAAAAAGGCAGAATGTCCTAAAGGAGAAGTATGCTCTTGGAAAGCAGCCAATGATAGGGTGATAAATAGTAATGTGATTAGGGCAGATAGCATCTTTGTAGGATTGGTATTAGTACTTCACTAGATCTAGATGGTATCCCTCTGTTAATGCAATTCAGGATTGCATTGGTTTTTTTGGCTGCCACGGCGCACTGTTGACTCATATTTAGCTGGTTGTCCACTAGGACTCCAAGATCCCTCTCACAGTCACTGCTACACCCAGTTTATATGTTGTGATTCAGTCTGAGGCTCCTCAGGGAATGGCTGGAACTCTGCCAGCTCCATGCTCAGAGGGGGAGGACGAGGAACAGGAGGAGGAGGAGGACCAGGCAGACAGGGAAGAGGAATGTCAGGATGAGGAGGAGGGAGAACAGCCTGAGACCCCCGGGGGGGAGCTCTCCCCAGCGAGTAGCCTGGAATCATTAGATGAGAACGCACAAGCCATCATAGATATGAGGCAGAGAAGGGCAGCACAACGAAGGGGACAATTAGCCAGGTATTCCCATCCCTAATAGGCAACAGCTGGGTTTGGGTGTGGTTCTCCTCAGAAAGGTTGAAAAGGCAGGCCCGCCCTTCCTGTATTGTGGAGAGTTATCTTTTGGGAGTCCTGTGACCTTGCTTCGATCCTTGGTGTCTCTGATTCTGGCTTGTGGCCTCGAAGGCTGAAAACTTGGGGGAGGCGTGGGTTTTATTATCTACAGTGGTGTGTGTGCCAGCAAGAAGCCTGTTGTATTGTCTGGCTGTCGTGACTCTTCTGTGAAGCTTCATAGCATTCCAGTTTGTAAGAACAGTTTTTGTTATCTGTGTTTGTTTTCAAAGATATAAAATGACTTTGCTTTTTATCAGCGTGTCTGGATACTCTTTTTAGTTGGTGTTGGCATCTGGGGGAACCCAGACAGAACATTATATATATACTGTACTTGTGGTTTTTCTTACCTAAGTGTAGGACTTTACTCTTGTCAGATAGGTGTGGGCGTGACCAGCTCGACCTCACTTGTGGTGGCCTGAGCACTCTGCCAGCAAAAATGGGCTCCCAATCTTGTTTTTGGCTGTGACTGCTTCCTGCAGCTATTTGTCAGTTAAAATAGAACTTGGGAGGGTCACTCATGGCCCTCACAAGTTCCATTTTCAGCTGCAAGGGCCTCCTGCAATCCTCTGCCAATGAAAATGGAGCTTGGAGGGGAGCGCACACGGCCCTCCCGAGCTCTGTTTTTGCTGGTACAGGCTCCGTGGGCTGGTCCTTTGCTGTTTCTAGGGCGGGCTTGTGGGCTAGATCTAAGCAGATCCAGGCCTTGAATTTGACACCCCTGTACTAGATGAAACAAAGGAACAGCAGAAGAAGCTATTGGTCTCCAAACAACTTTGTTAGCTCTCTGGATGTATTTGTTTTTTTCTGACAGTAAAAAACAGAAAACTTCCGCAATCTACATCCATATTTAAAATTCATTCTAGAGATTGGGAAAATTTTAAACTATTATTCTTTGGGTTTATACATTGCTAAAAATCATGGAATCATGGAATTTAAACGTGAATTATTTTATAGGTATGCTTTAATAATGAGATAGCAAAAGAGAGAGGTTTGTGCACATTTTAGAATGTTTAATCGGGTGCTCTAGTAAACTATAATAATGCCACAAATGACATGCAAAAATAACAGCTGATCTGTTGTTGACCTAAAGAAGATTTTAATGGAAAATTCTGACAGCCAAAAATCCTAACTATCACTGTTGTGCATTTCATTTCAATTGCATCTGTGTATGTGTTCATGAAGCAGACTAAACAAAAAGACATGTGTTAAAATAGAGAGGAGGAACTTCCCCAGGGTTAGCCCATTCTGCTGCACCTGCCACCTCCTCCTCCTCCTCCTCCCCCTCATGATTCAAAGGCCTTTTATCCTAGGAGAGGATGAAATATTTCAAGAAGTAGCATCTGGCGTGCCATAGATAAGTGGTGTTGAAGATTATCCTACAGACTCAGGGATGTTAAGGTGTCAAATTTCTATTCTCTGTCTTCAATGTTTTATATTTCTCATCTTCGTTATAGGAACTTTTGAGTCACATCCAAACAGTTAAAGAAGGAAGAGCTTGGATTATATTATTTTCAGAAGTTAATACAGTGGTACCTCTACCTAAGAACGCCTCTACTTACGAACTTTTCTAGATAAGAACCGGGTGTTCAAGATTTTTTTTGCCTCTTCTCAAGAACCATTTTCCACTTACAAACCCGAGCCTCCGAAACTGTAATCGGAAAAGGCATGGAGAAGCCTCCGTGAGGCCTCTTTAGGAATCTCCTGGAAGGAAACAGGGACGGAACAGGCGGGGGAAAGCCTCTGTAGGGCCCCTCTAGGAATCTCCTGGGAGGAAACAGGGCCGGAAAAGGCAGGGGGAAGCCTCTGTGGGGCCTCTCTAGGAATCTCCTGGGAGGAACCAGGGCCAGAAAAGGCAGGGAGAAACCTCTGTGGGGCCTCTCTAGGAATCTCCTGGGAGGAACCAGGGCCAGAAAAGGCAGGGAGAAACCTCTGTGGGACCTCTCTAGGAATCTCCTGGGAGGAAACTGAGCCTCCACCCTCCCTGTGGTTTGCCCAATCGCACACATTATTTGCTTTTACATTGATTCCTATGGGAAAAATTACTTCTTCTTACAGACTTTTCTACTTAAGAACCTGGTCACGGAATGAATTAAGTTTGTAAGTAGAGATACCACTGCATTTCTATTGTTTCAGTCACTGTTATAAATATATGATTTTAGTATAGTCATCCTGAATCATAGAATAATGTGGTTGTTGGAGGTGCTTTTTGATGAATGAAACGTGGTTTTATACGTGAATAAATGTAAATAAATCTTATTCATGTGTATTGGGGGGCAACTCAAAATCTGGATATTTTTTGTTTGTTCTTAAAGAAACAATAAATACATGCAAGTGGCAATAAATGTTAATTCCTAAAAATAAAGGAGAATAAACTGTAGAAGGGGAATAGGCATTTTTAAAATGGTAATGCTTTCAGGAAATCAAGATGGCATCTGTGATTGAAGTCTCACCTCACTGGAGTTCTGTTATAAAATCTTTTAAGCAATATTTTTAAAAAGGAATGTGTATTATTTCAGTGAAAGTAAATTAATTTCATCACATCCCAAATTTTTGTAGTTAGGATTGGGTAAATTCCAATGGTGATAATACCAAGTTAAATGAATTAATGAACATGGTTTAATATCAAATAGCATCCTGTATGTGTCATTTCTCCTATAGTCTACCCACTGTTCTGTCATAGTAGCTGATACGACAAATTAATAAAGCAATAGATTCTGATAAACTGAAATTGCTTTTTCTATTTATGTCTTGTCTTTGTTCTTGACTTTCCCACAACCTTAATCTGCCCTCCTTTGGCTCCCTCTACTATACATGATCTCCTGTTTCAGGCATGAGGTCACCTTCCTGAAACATACGTCAACATATGCTAAGGTTATGTGGCAGAGCTACAGCATAAATAAAATTAATGTTTCCTGCTAGACAGATCTGTCATGTTACAGACAAAATAAGTGGAAAGGGGGCTTACTGAATGATGGTTGCCAGACTTGCTTTCCAATGAAGTGTGGGAGGCTTTCTTTTCGTCTTTAGGCCTTGAGCAGCAACCTCCTTGAAGTTGAGGAAGTCCCAGAAGAGGGGAAAATCCAATGCACATTCAGTGAATGCTTCTCTTGGAAACACAAGGAGGAGGAGGGGGAGGAGGGGGAGGAGGAGGAGGAGGAAGAAGAAGAAGAAAAGAAGAAGAGGAGGAGGAAGAAGAAAAGAAGAAGAAGAGGAGGAAGAAGAAAACAAGAAGAAGAAGAAGAAGAAGAAGAAGAAGAAAAGAAGAAGAAGAAAAGGAGAAGGAGAAGAAAAGAAGGAGAATGAGAAGAAGAAGAAGAAGAAGAAGAAGAAGAAGAAGAAGAAAAGGAAGAAGAAAAAAGAAGAGGAAGAAAAGAAGAAGAAGAAGAAGAAGAAAAGGAGAAGGAGAAGAAAAGAAGGAGGAGGAGGAGGAGGAGGAGAAGAAGAAGAAGAAGAAGAAGAAGAAAAGGAAGAAGAAAAAAGAAGAGGAAGAAAAGAAGAAGAAGAAGAAAAGGAGAAGGAGAAGAAAAGAAGGAGGAGGAGGAGGAGAAGGAGAAGAAGAAGAAGAAGAAGAAGAAGAAGAAGAAGAAGAAGAAGAAGAAGAAGAAGAAGAAGAAGAAGAAGAACCTAACAATGAGACAAAGAGCACACCAGGGAGATGGATGGTCTAGTAGTAATTAAAAATGGCATGTCTATGTTGAGTACCACATTTAAAAAATCCTATTGATTCAAATGTTTGGTCCATTCTGAGTGCAATCAGAAGTTTAAGAGTTTAAAATGATTAATCCTTTAAAAATGCCCTTGAGTATAATTGTGGCAAATGTTATATGTTTGGGTGACCGGCCATTCCAATTATGTATTTTAATGCATGATTTTATCTTTATAATTGTAAAAGTGTATATATCGGACAAACTGATGATTATTAATGTTTTTAATTGTGGTTTGAAACTGGATATCATTATCATTCTCTCTTAGGAACCTGAAATAAATGGGGAGCAGAAATGACAAAAAGATAGAGTGGTGGTGTTGTGGTTAGCTCTGGCCCAGCTCCTGCCCCAAGGACTGTGGATATGGGGGAGACATCCACATGCTGCAGGTCTGTTTTGCTCCCGGTGGAATCTGCTGATGAAGGCTCCTCTGACCAAGAAGACATGAGCGACAGGGAGGAGGAGAGTGTGGCAGACAGCTCAGAAGGAGATCAATTATCTAGCTCCTCCTTGGATTCGGAACAAGAGTTAATAATACAGCCACGCATGCGAAGAGCGATGCATAGGCAACAACAACTGAGAGATTATTATCAAAGAAAATGAGGCCACCTGTGGTTGGGTGGGGCTGTGGTAATTAGTGAGGCTGCTATAAATAGCAGCCTGTGGGTTTGGCCATTGTGGAGGATTATCTGATCCTTGTGTTTCGTGCCTGCTTTGCTGACTTTGACCTTTGTGTGCTGATTTTTCCCCGCTTTGAAACTAAACCAGAGCAAAGTGTGTTTCACTTTGTGAAAAAAAAGGACTGTGAATTGCCTCACAGCTGCAAGCTAAGTATCACAGAACTGATAAGGGACTTGTACAAATTACCAGTTTGTTTGGAGACGAGTGCTCTTTGCTATACAAAAAGAGTGCTTCATTTATTTGCATTTTCGGTATAAAGAACATTGTTTTGAATTTTCAAACGTGTGTGTGTCTGAAATTGTATCTGTGCCTTTTTGGGAGGATTCTACCAGAGAGCTCGACAGAACAGGCTGCTTCAAGCCATGTACAGATGCATCCCTTTTTCCTTTTCAGTAACATTAAAACTCAGTCATAGTTCCTATGTGACATGCAGGTATATCAAGCAAAAGATGTAGAAATTTTTGGTCAACTGGTTCGAGTTAAGCAGTGCTCAAAGAGTGAGCTATTGACTGGTTAGAGCTTCACTGTCTACTTGAGACTGTCTCCTATACTTCAAACTACAATATCCACACACACACAGTATGAAGAAACAAATTATAAGGTCAAAAAGCTCAGTCCTGTTTCCTCTTTTACTTAAATTACGAGGGTCACCCAGAAAGTAATACTGTACACTACATTTTTTTATCTTCAACAATTATTTATCGAACACAATGAAACTTACACACAAGAAAGAATGTTTCTTCTACACTCCCTATTTTTCCAGGTAATCTCCATCCCGTTCTATGGCCTTCCTCCAGGGAGACCCAAGGGTGTGTATGCCCTGTCGGTATCACTCCTTGTTCTGACCACGAAGCAACTTGTGCACTGTGTGAGTCACATTTAATGGCCACACCCTCTGTGCTCAGCGATTAAGCGTACTTCTGTGGACTGCAGATTCTCCATAACCTCTACACGAACATTTGTGAATATTCCCAACAGTTTCTTTCTCCATAGTGAGAAATTCAATGACGACACTCTACTTGTAACATACATCACTTACAGACACCATTTCGAAACATTACTGCAGCTACGCTATTTGTCTGAAGAAACGCAAAATTCACACATGCACTCTTGACAATTCAAATAATGTATATCTAAAGTTTCGCATTTGTACCATTACTGGCTGAGAAAAAAAAAAGTGGTGCATTACTTTCTGGTTGACTCTTGTACTTTCTGTAAAACTGGTTTAATGCTTAAAGACCAAAATGGAGCCCCGGCAGGACCACAACTCAGCCTTTGAAAAATTAGAAGTGAAAATGCAAGGAGCCAGAGCACAAGATGAGTGACAAAATCATCTTTGATCTTTTCAAGACTAATCAAACTCCAGGCTGTTCGTAATTCCAGCCCGTAATGAGTTTTGCTTTAAGCAAGTCCCATAGGAAGGAAGAAGTGGCGGAGTTCCCTTTTTATATGTGAGGCCAAGGTGGCAAAAACAGAATGTAATTTGGGGCATGTGGAGTTATGTTTAATTGAGTCACATTTTCTGTAAATTCTGCAGTGATTCTTTCAAGGACATGCTTCACAGTATCCAAAATTGATACATGGTGGAAAAAACCTTTCTCATAAACAGATCATGCTTTCTTCTACTCCTCATGTGGAATGCTTCTTGTTACCATCCCACACTGGGCATATAACCAATGTTAAACTAAAAACAGAGTATACGCGGCAGTGGTGGTTATTCAGCCAATAGCCCCGACTAATAAGTAGAGTTCAGTTTCTCCCAGATCAGAATTGGGACTATTTAACTAACATGGCTCCAGAAATTGTTTCATAGGGATTTATAGAGAGAGAAACTACTTTATCAGCTTTGTGTCCAAATAAATGGGTTTTATAATATAGAAATTATTAAAATGGAGGATTTAATTGTATATATTAGTGAATTGGAAGACATCATTTTTCTGAAACAGGAAATTGTAATTTGATCAAATATTCTGTTAGAAAAACAGCTGTATGCATACTGTATTCTTCAGAAATCATAGCCTTGCTCTAAAAATAGCATTTTCCATAATCACTTGCAGAGATATCCATAGGGAAGTAAAAAAAAAATAGGCATGATGCCAGATACTGCAATTAAAGCCTCATCTCTTTAACTTGTAATGTATGGTTAATAAAGGGTGTGTGTTTCCCCGAAAATAAGACACTGTGTTTTATTAATTTTTGCTCCAAAAGTTGTGCTATGTCTTATTTTCGGGGGGTGCCTTATATTTCTCAAATAAGACAAATTCACAGGCAGAAAAGCTGACACCCCCAAAGAAAGTGTACCATACAGTACCTGTCAGTATGGCACCCACACACACAAACGACGGCACTTATATGGTACAACAGTATACTCCTGCTATTGCAGCTTCCGGCCACCAGAGGAACTACAGTCTAAGTACTGTAGTGGAGGCTGTAATGGCGGTGTGACAGCAGCAGACTGTGTCTGCTGTACTGGACGGTACAAAGCGATGGATAGGGGCCAGCAGGGGACGCCACATTATTACGGTACTGCTATGAACAGCTTTGAATGGTACCGTATGTTTTTCCACCGTACCATATGTAAACTTGACTACGCCTTATTTTCGGGGGGTGCCTTATATTAGCAAATTCTGCAAAACCTCTGACATGCCTTACTTTCGGGGTACGTCTTATTTTCGGGGAAACAGGGTGGTTGTGACTGCCATTTTAAAATTCCCTCCCTGAAGATATCCCTGATCAGTTGGAACTAAAAGGTGCTTAAAAGAGCCACAGCAGTCTTTGACATCAAGTGACATCAAGTCCAACTGAATTAGTTGGCATTATTCATGGTACAGATGAGTCCATTCATATTTGAGACAACTTAGAAACAAAGATAAACTAAACAGGAGGGGTTTTTTTTACACATTAGCAGCTCATTTATTGACATTCACGCATCCTTGCATATACCTTCACATCACCATTCCATCATAATGGCTCTGTATAGGCTGTTGAAAGACAGCTGGCCTACATTCAGATGCTTCCAAAGAGATCTCTTTACAGCCTGGGTGGAAATGAGGCCCAGCTCTATTGCTAAGTCTGTGTGAAAGAAATTGGGAGGGCTGCATTTGCCCCTGGAGAACTTTGCATCCAACACAGACCGATCTGAGATTGTCCTCTGCAGCAGCTACTTGACATGTCTGAAATAAGTAGAATAATTACACAAAGATGGATACTTTTGATGTATCAAAATTAGAATAGAGTTTTCAGGGCAGTTGGCCTTCAGGTTATTTGCTATCTCAGATTTACTTCTTTGCAGTTGGCCCATTCTATTCAAAGCAGTTGCGGGGCAGCTGTTACAAAATATGAAACATGCCTTCTAGCCAATTGTGTACTACTTGTTTGTTTTTTTAAAAAAGGATTGCAATCCATCTTATTTATCAAATAATGTTTTAAAAGATTTAACTTCACAAGACTCCCCAACATTTGGAGTAGAAATTACCAGTGATAAATTGCAGTTTATATTATGGAGACATATGAAAGCATCTACAATGAACATGAAAGAGGAACCTTTGAAAAAAATTAATAGCAATTGTATTAGAAATTACAATTACCAAGGCATAGACTAATACAAACTTAAAATCTCAGGGACCGCCTTCTGCTGCACGAATCCCAGCGACCAGTTAGGTCCCACAGAGTGGGTCTTCTCCAGGTCCCGTCAACCAAACAATGCCGCTTGGCGGGACCCAGGGGAAGAGCCTTCTCTGTGGCGGCCCCAGCCCTCTGGAACCAACTGCCACCAGAAATTAGAATTGCCCCCACCCTCCTTGCCTTTCGTAAGCTACTTAAAACCTACCTCTGCCGCCAGGCATGGGGGAATTGAGATACTCTTTCCCCCTAGGCCTTTACAATTTTATGCATGGTATGTCTGTATGTATATTTGGTTTTTATATTAATGGGTTTTTAATCATTTTTAGTATTGGATTATTATTGTACGCTGCCTTATTATTGCTGTTAGCCGCCCCGAGTCTCCGGAGAGGGGCGGCATACAAATCCAATCAATCAATCAATCAATCAATCAATCAACAAACAAACAAACAAACAAACAAACAAATAAAAATGAATAAAAAGGAAAAAAAGGTATAATCTTACAGAGATGACGAACCTTTTTTCATATGGGTGCTGAAAGACCATGCGTGTGCGCTATCGCCAGTGATGGGCTCCTACGGGAACGGTCAGGAACGCAATTCAGGTAGTAAAATTTGGAGCTCTACCCCAGAGCGCCCAATTTGCACTGAAAGATGTTGAAACAAAATGCATAAGCCATGCCCACAGTGTGGTAGTAAAAATTTTGGTAGCCCATCACTGGCTATCGCACATGCATGAGTGTCCACACCCATAATTCAATGCCTGGGAAGTTGAAAACAGCTTTCCCTTCCCCGGAGGCCCTCTGGAGACCAGAAACGCCCTATTTCCCAACATCTGTGGGGGCCAGTAGGCTCGTATTGCACCCTCCCCAGACTCCAAAGGCTTCCCTTTGGGCATTTTACCCTCCCCACCCTCCCGGAGGCTCTCTAGAAGCCTAAAACACCCTCCCAGAGCCTCTATGCAAGCCAAAAACCAGCTGATTGACACACACATGCATGTTGGAGTTGAGCTAGGGCAAAAGCTAACATGTCAACAGATATGGCTCCACGTTCCACCTGCAGCACCCGTGCCATAGGTTCACCATCACTGCCTTAGAAACATTGAAACATGGAAGACTGATGGCGGAAAAAGACCTCATGGTCCATCTAATCTGCCCTTATACTATTTCCTGTATTTTATCTTAGGAAGAATGGATGTTTATTCCAGGCATGTTTAAATTCAGTTACTGTGGATTTACCAACGTCTGCTGAAAGTTTGTTCCAAACATCTAATACTCTTTTAGTAAAATATTTTCTCACGTTGCTTCTGATCTTTCCCCCAAGTAACACCAGATTGTTTCCCCTTGTTCTTGTGTTCACTTTCCTATTAAAAACACTTCCCTCCTGAACCTTATTTAACCCTTTAACATATTTAAATGTTTCAATCATGTCCCCCTTTCCCGTCTTTCCTCCAGACTATACAGATTGAGTTCATTAAGTCTTTCCTGATTAGGGCATTAAAAAATGACCCTGCTTATGAACGTAGGAAAGTGGAAAGCAGCTCTAGAATTATCCTTTGGGGGAGGGAGGGGATGCCAAAATAAGCAAGGATATGGTTGTAGCAGTGTGAGCAAAGACTCATCCCTTTTCCATGTTGTTGTGGTTAGCTCTGGCCCAGCTCCTGCCCCAAGGAATGTGGAGGTGGAGGTGGGGGAGACATCCACATGCCGCAGGCCTGTTTTGCTCCTGATGGAATCTGCCGACGAAGCCTCCTCTGACCAAGGAAGCGTGAGTGATAGGGAAGAGGGGAGTTTGGCAGACAGCCCAGGAGGAGATCAATCATCTGTATCATCCTTGGATTCTGAACAAGAATTAATGACACATCCACGCATGCGTAGAGTGATGCATAGGAGACAACAACTGAAGGATTACTACAAGAGAAAATGAGGCCACCTGTGGTTGGGTGGGGCTGCTGTAATTAGTGCTACAGATAAAAAGAACAGCGTGCTGGTTTAGCCTCATGGCAGTTTATCTGATTCATTGTTTCATCAAGATCGTGGTTTTTGCTGTTCAGGATTGTGTGTGTGGACTCTCTGGACTTTAGAATTGGACTCTATTTCCCAGTTATTGGGTGAGCAATTGGACTGCATTTAACCTGTGCCTTGTGTGTACCAGAAAATCCCTTTGACATTTAAAAAGGGAGCTGTTTCTGTTTTTCTGTTTATAAAAACTTTTGGGTTTTCCTTTTATCGTGTGGTGTTTGTCTTCCTGGACTAATTATCCTGTAATTACGGGCGGTTGAAACACGCCGGCAGAACACATGTGTACCAAAGTTTTGTGCAACACTACACTGTACTGCTGCCATTGAATTCCTGTGGATGTCACTGTTAAATTCTTTGAAAGGTATTGATATAAAATGCAAAAAATGATAACCATAGTAAAGCAAGGAGGTTAAATCCCTTCCCTACCAAAAAAAAAAATCTAGAATGTTGAGATTCCTATTTTTGGAATAAAAAGGCTAGGGGAAAACTGTTATCTGCATGTATAAAATATAGCTTAGTGTGGAAAGACAGGAGAGGGAGAATTTTTCCTTCGCTCTAATGCTCAGAACAGTAGTCATTCAATCAAGCCAATTGGAAAATTTAAGAATAGAACCCCTTGTTCACATAGAGTCCATGAACTCTGTTATCACAGGATTTTGGGAGGATCAGTAACTTAGATGACCATAAAAGAGAATGGGAAATGTTCATAAAAATGTACTGCAGGCCACTGAAGCTGACTGTAGATCTGTAGTTCAGTGGTTCAAATCTCATCACCGGCTCAAGGTTGACTCAGCCTTCCATCCATCCAAGGTGGGTAAAATGAGGACCCAGATCGTGGGGGCAATATCCTTGTTCTGTTAAAAAATGCTATAGCTAACATGTTGTAAGCTGCCCTGAGTCTAAGGAGAAGGGCGGCATAAAAATCAAATGAATAAATAAATAAATGACTACTGGACTCATTAGCTGGCCTTCCCTCCTGTGGGTCCAGCTCTCCATCTCCCTATTTTTTTAATTTCCTTTGACTGTACACTGCTCAAAAAAAATAAAGGGAACACTTAAACAACACAATATAACTCAAAGTAAATCAAACTTCTGTGAAATCAAACTGTCCACTTAGGAAGCAACACTGATTGGCAATCAATTTCACATGCTGTTGTGCACATTCAACTTTGTACAGAACAAAGTATTCAATGAGAATATTTCATTCATTCAGATCTGGGATGTGTCCTCTGAGTGTTCCGTTTATTTTTTTGAGCAGTATACTTCCATTCTTTGATTGTTTTATGCCTTGTTGTTATGGTTACACTTTTTATCATTTTTTCCTGTTTTATTGTTGTTAGCCACCCAGAGTAAACTTACGATGAGATGGACAGCACGCATAAATAACAAATTTATTTATTAACAAATCAATATAAAAATACTAAATAAATTGCACTATGCTGTTAATTCTTTGTTCAGTATAAATTTTATTTTTTATTAAACATATTTACATCACTGCCCAGCTCACAAATGGTGACTCCAGGTAGCTTACAAAATTAAAAGTGCCCCTCACTTCCAACATCCTGAAAGAAAGCAACAATATAGAATTGCCATATTAGTACTAAGAAAATTGAGGGATCATTGCTGTCGATCTCAACAATGTACATTTTGGCAATATTTTACAACAGGTAGTGTCAAAATTGAGAAAAAAACAGTGGTATATGTGCATTTGAATCCAATGTTTTATTGAAAGTGATTGCTTAATTACATTTAAATTTAACATTACTTCTTTCAAAAATTTTATCTACCTCATAATTCAAAAGCAGTGTAACGTATTTGTGATGCTTTAGCAGATTTTTAAGATTCTTAAAAAAATAAACCTTAGAGTTTAAAAATAATAAAATGTTTATATCCTTTATTATTTGACACGTTAGCTTCTTTTGTGTGAGGCCCTTAAAACTGTGACTAGAAAATTAATTTAAGCAGTCCCATAAATAACAGTCCTCTGCCACATATAGTCTGTCATCCCCAAGTCCTTTAGGTTTCTCTACTTTTTATAGAAAAATCCTTTTACAAGGGAGAAAATACTTCTGATTTGATCAGTTATGGGATTACTAAAAGAAAATCAGAATACTCTCCAGCTTATATTTACCTGTTTTTTTCTACATTTAATAAAAACAGATGTTCCTTCAGACATAAACCTTCAAGTGTTTAGCAACCAGTGCTCTGTCACTTGCCCATAAATATTTCTATAAAGGCAAATAAGTAAATATGCTCAAATTTGTTTTCTAAGCATTCTTATTCAGTGTGCAAAGCACCGCAAAAGTCATTTCCTATAAAAAAATTACCTACTCCCAAGATAATATCTTTGTGAAAATCCCTGAATGTAGCTTCATAAATTCTGGTCCTCTACATGAAGAGGTCTTACTTCTTAAAGAGATTGCACTGCCACACAGGAATCCATTTGTGAAATCTCCTCTTTTGAAAGTGTGCCATCTTGTGTTAGTTCATGATACCAAGATTTTTCACATATCTCTGACATTTGATTCCTCAGCGTAAGAGACACAGATAACATCTTCCCCCATTGTGGCTCTTGATATAGCTCCATAGGATCTCTGAGCTGCAGCAAAAAAACGGCTCCTTTCGTTAGAAACACTCTGCAGGACACGAGGAACATAGATCTGGAATGGTAAGAGGTTTACACATAATTAAATAACAAGGCAATTATAATTCTAAATTGCCTAAGATTTTAATCTTAACTCACTCCATACTTTACTTCCAAGCATTTTGTATAGGAATAAAACAAACATCTAAATTTCATTACTCCAAGTCTACAGGCTAAATGTACATTTATGTCTCACAGATCTAAAGCCAAATATATTTAAGTCCTGTTCCTATTCTTGTCCATTTCATGAAGTTACCAACTTGATATGGTGGGAAAACTCATAGCTTCAGTGATCCTAAGAGTGATACGGGGAGAAGCAGGACAGATTGATGCTCATTGGAAAAGTTGAAAAGGGAAAATTAATACAGTCACTCATGCCCTCATCACCTCGAGGCTCGACTATTGTAATGCTCTCCACATGGGGTTACCTTTGAAAAATGTTCGGAAACTTCAGATCGTGCAGAATGCAGCTGCGAGAGCAATCATGGGCTGCTCTAAGTATGCCCATATTACTCCAACACTCCGCAGTTTGCATTGGTTGCCGATCAGTTTCCGGTCACAATTCAAAGTATTGGTTATGACCTATAAAGCCCTTCATGGCACCAGACCAGAATATCTCCGGGACTGCCTTCTGCCGCACGAATCCCAGCGACTGGTTAGGTCCCACAGAGTTGGCCTTCTCCGGGTCCCGTCGACTAAACAATGTCGTCTGGCGGGACCCAGGGGAAGAGCCTTCTCTGTGGTGGCTCCAACCCTCTGGAACCAGCTCCCCCCAGAGATTAGGATTAGGAATCCAACCAACCAACCAACCAACCAACCAAAATAAAATATTACCAAAATTGAACATCACATATGTTGCCACATTTCTTTCTTCTGCAAAGAAATGTTTTGTCAACAGGTCAAAAATCAAAACACAGAACTTCAGAACTCTGCCATAGAGGCAAGCCCTTTCTTAGAATTTGTATTTTTCCATGTAATAATATTTATCTGATACTTACAGAAGATTTTGCAACATCAACTTTATTTTCTTTATCTCTGGACAGATATTTTTCTTCCTATAAATATCAATGAAAGAAAGTTACATTGAAATAATTTCCAGAATATGTGCACAATGTAAATATTTAAAATTCTACAAATAACTATTATATTTATCGACATGTAGAAACAGCTTTTCTTTAATGATCATTTGTTTTTATGTTAATATGCAAAATTTTAAAATTAAATGAAGTTTTGATACATTTACCTTGTATTGCATGGGGGTCAGATACCAGAACAAACTAAAACAGGTATATGCTACGCAAACAACTATTGTTATGCACATAACTAAGAACGTAAGTACTGTTGTAGGTGCACGAAATCCTAAAAGAAAGAAAGAGAAAAAAATCTGTCAACTTAAACTTAAATATGTGATAGACTAGGCCAGTGATGGTGAACCTATGGCACAGGTGGCACAGGTGGCATGCGGAGCCATATCTGCTGGCACACAAGCTCTTGCCCTAGCTCAGCTCCAACATGCATGTATCAACGAGACCGCCTTCTGCCACACGAATTCCAGCGACCAGTTAGGTCCCAAAGAGTGGGCCTTCTCCGGGTCCCGTCAGCAAAACAATGTCATTTGGCGGGGCCCAGGGGAAGAGCCTTCTCTGTGGCGGCCCCGGCCCTCTGGAACCAACTCCCCCCAGAGATTAGAATTGCCCCCACCCTCCTTGCCTTTCATAAACTCCTTAAAACCCACCTCTGTCATCAAGCATGGGGGAACTGAGACATCTCCCCCTGCCTATGTAGTCCTAGTGCATGATATGACTGTATGTATGTTTTTTATATTGGGGTTCCTTGCTTTTAGATTTTTAAATGTATAATTGTTATCTTAGATTTTAATTATTAGATTTGTCAGTATATATTGTCTTTGTCACTGTTGTGAGCCGCCCCGAGTCTGCGGAGAGGGGCGGCATAAAAATCTAATTAATAATAATAATAATAATAATAATAATAATAATAATAATAATAATAATTTTGTTGTGAGCCGCCCCGAGTCTACGGAAAGGGACGGCATACAAATAAATAAATAAATAATAAATAAATAATAAATAAATAATAAATAAATAATAAATAAATAATAAATAAATAAAATAATAATAATAATAATAATAATAATAATAATAATAATAATAATAATAATAATAATAATAATAATGTGCCGGCTAGCTGATTCTTGGCTCACACCGAGGCTCTGGGAGGGCGTTTTGGGCTTCCAGAAAGCCTCTCAGTGGGATGGGGAGGGTGTTTTTACCCTCTCCCAGCTCCAGGGAAGTCTTTGGAGCCTGGGGAGGGCGAAACACGAGCCTACTGGACCCACCAGAAGTTGAGAAACAGGCCATTTCCAGCTTCCAGAGGGCCTCCCGGGGGGGGGGGGGGGGAAGCTGTTTTCATCCTCCCCAGGCATTGAATTATGGGTGTGGGCACTCCGCATACTGCGGGTGCGTGCACTTTTGGCACCCGAGGGAAAAAAGGTTTGCCATCCCTGGACTAGGCAGTGGTAGATTCAGCAGGTTTGACCAGTTCTGAAGAACCAGTACCGGAAATTTTGAGTAGTTCAGAGAACCAGTAAATACCACTTCTGACTGGCCCCACCCTCATCTATTCTCTGCCCCCCAAGTCCCAGCTGATTGGGAAGAAATGGGGATTTTGCAGTAACCTTCCCCTGCCACGCCCACCAAGCCATGCCATTACCATCAAGCCACGCCCACAGAACCAGTAGTCAAAACTTTCGAATCCCACCACTGTTGTAGCAGTGACAGAGGGGAGTGAAAACAGTAAATGCTAGTAGCCACTATTTGAATGGATTAACAGATAAATACATCGGACTTGAAACTCAATAATGCAAATAGCTGTGTATTTGCCTTTAGTTTCATCCATTGAAGGCATAAAAGTTCACTATGAGGTAGGTAATAGTATTTTTTAAAATTACAGTCACAGAGCAGCATTATAGAAACATAGAAGACTGACAGCAGAAAAAGACCTCATGGTCCATCTGGTTTGTCCTTATACTATTTTCTGTATTTTATCTTAGGATGGATATATGTTTATCCCAGGCATGTTTAAATTCAGTTACTGTGGATTTACCAACCACGTCTGCTGGAAGTTTCTTCCAAGCATCTACTACTCTTTTAGTAAAATAATATTTTCTCACATTGCTTCTGATCTTTCCCCCAAGTAACACCAGATTGTTTCCCCTATTAGGACCAGACTATCTCCAGGACCATCATCTGCCGCACGAATCCCAGCATCTGGTGAGGTCCCACAGAGTTGGTCTCCTTAGGGTCCCGTTGACCAAACAATGCCGGCTGGTGGGACCTAGGGGAAGAGCCTTCTCTGGGGGGGGGGGCGCTCTGGAATCAGCTCCCCCCGGAGAATCGCACTGCCCCCATCCTCCTTGCCTTCTGAAAGAGTTTAAAAACTCATCTTTGCCACCAGGCCTGGAGTTTTTAGATCTTCCTCCCTGACCAATGAATGTTTTTAATATGATTGTTGAATGAATGGTAATGATAGCTTTTAAAATTAGAATTTTTTTAAAAAGAATTGTTTTTAAATGTATTATTATTTGGATTGTTTACTATTGTTTTCTGGTTTTTGTATACGCTGTGAGCTGCCCTGAGTCCCTGGAGAGGGGTGGCATACAAATCCAATTAAATCTTAATTCTAAATCTAAATAGCAGCCCACCTCTGAAACTACATTTTTGGTTACTCCTGTATCTCTACATTTTAGGATACTGTATTCCTCTGCTGTTATCCAAATGTATATCAGTGGATTAACAGAAGACCCGCAATACATAATGTAACATCTGCTGCAATGACTGCATTCTTTTTAGGAGAACCAGAGATACTTACCTAATCTTAAAAATGAGAAGAAAAACAGCCAGAAAAGGCAGAGGATGGGAGCTGCTAACGCCTGAGTCACAGCTGCGATATGGATCGGCTTCTCTAGTTTGGTAGGAAGGTATGCATAATAGAGGTTGTGGCGATCAACAGTATGTTTCAGCAATAAATAAATTAACCCTAAAAATAAGAAAAAACTTTTAAAAAGTTTAGCAAACATTTATATCAATATCCAAAAAAATCTCCCACGACTCATCCTCCACTCCTAGTGATAAAATAAGCCTAAAAAAGGAACACCACGGTATAATGAATGATTTTAACATTTTCTTGTTTTCTTATTTAAAACTCTATATACTGCACATAAATAGTGCACAATGTTAAAATGCAATTTTAACAACTAATGCAAAAAACTGGGATCCTGGGTATTTTTCCTTACTATCTACACAAGCATTAAAGACAGCTTTTAAATATAAGTTCCCACTATCTTTGGCATGCTTTTGAGATGTTCTAAGTATGGGAATAAAATATGAGTGCTACAAGGTATAAAAAGGTAAAATCAACTTTTTATTATTAGCACTTTAAAATGGCATTTTTGCCTCATAGAGCCCCTATTCTTGGGAGGGGGGGGAAAATAAGGCAAGGAAAAAAACACAAACACTTGACGGGACCTAGGGAAAGGGCCTTCTCTGTGGGGGCCCCGGCCTTCTGGAATCAGCTGCCCCTGGAGATTCGTACTGCCCCCGCCCTCCTCACCTTTTTTAAGAGTCTAAAGCAGTGATGGTGAACCTATGGCATGGGTGCCACAGGTGGCATGCAGAGCTATATCTGCTGGCATGTGAGCCGTTGCCCTAGCTCAGCTCCAACATACATGTACATGCTGGCCAGCTGATTTTTAGTTTGGCTGGAGCTCTGGGATGGCATTTTCGGTTCCGGAGAGTCTATGGGTGGATGGGGGAAGGCATTTTTGCCTCTGGAGCCTGGGGAGGGCAAAAAATGGGCCTACCAGGCCCATCAGAAGTTGGGAAATGCGCTGTTTTAGGTCTCCAGAGGCCCTCCAGGTGGGCGGGGGAGGCCATTTTCGCAGTCCCCAGGCATTGAATTATGTGTATGGGCACTCGTGCATGCGCGATAGCTCATGCACATGAGCTTTCGACACACAAGGGAAAAAAGGTTTGCTATCAGTGGTCTAAAGACTCACCTATGCTGCCAAGCTTGGGGTCATTATATTTTGCCCCCAGCCGATGAATGTATAGTGGGTTTGTTGATTGAAGGGATATGTGTTTATTTTAATTGGGTTTTTTAGTTTTTAGATTTAACTTTTAATCTTAATTAATTGGATTTCAATGTACATTGTTTTTTGTATATGTTGTAAGCCACCCCGAGTCTTCGGAGAGGGGCAGCATATAAATCCAATTAAAACTAAACTAAACAAAGCATGGTTTCTGGAATTATTTTCTAATTATAAGCAATAACCCTAAGAGCCACCTGTAAATTACATTACAAACATTATCTAAAATCTACCAGATATCTTCAATTTCTTTTCTTTCATGCTGTTTCTTTAAGTTGTAATAAGCCAGTGATGGCGAACTGTTTGGGCTCAGTATGTGAAAAATTCATAATGACTAAGTTGACTTTACTGGGGTGTCACTTCCTACCCTTGAACAAAAGAGAAATGATTCTTTACGTATTAATTTATTTATTAAAAAAATACTGTCCCTTTAAAAAATGATTCTTAGAATCATTTTTGGATGGCCTCTGCAGCCTTTGAAAATTGTCCAAAAGCACACCCTGTTCTCACATTATTTTCGGATGCTCTAAAGCAGGGGTCCCCAACCGCCGGTCCGTGGACCAGAACCGGGCCGCAAGGCATGTTGCACCGGTCCGCGGAGTCAGCAGCTGCTGTGGAGCCAGCGAGTGCCAAGCTGTTTCCTGTCTCTTTCCCCTCACGTTCACTTGGGACCGCCATTTGCCTCGGGCTGAGAAAACCTTTGCTTGCTTGCTTTCTTCCTTTCCTGTCTTTCTTCTCTCGTCGAAAGTGGTCTATTTCCTCCTTGCGAAGCCCTTGCAAAGCCCTCGCTCTGCCTGCAGCTCAAACGAAAAGGCTTTGGCATTGTGCAGCTCTTTTTTTGCTAGGCTCCCCCACCCTATTCCCGGGGTCCTGGGTGGGAGCGAAGCCAGGGGTGTGTGTGTGACCATGAAACCCCCACCACCAGCTCTGGTAATTTTCTTTTGGAAGGATTCCTTGCTGCAAGAAAATTACCAAACCTGGCAGTGGTGGGCGCTCCAAGCAGGCAGCGATCGCAAAGGAAGGTGACTGTGTCCGTGGAGGCACCTCCCCCTGCTCTGGGATTCCTTGCTGCAATCCCAGCCAGAATGGGGGGGGGGGGTGTCCTCTGGAACTGCTGAAAGGCAAACGGCGGTCCCGAGTGAACAGGAGGGGAAAGAGACAGGAAACCGCCCCCTCCTACCCTTCCTCCCTCTGTCACTTCAACTCCCCCGCAAAATTAAAAAGGGGGGGGGAGATAGACAATGGAACGATAAGCTAAACCCCCTTTCCGCCCCCACCGGGCCATAGAAAAATTGTCTTGCTGAAACTGGTCCCTGGTGGAAAAAAGGTTGGGGACCACTGCTCTAAAGCAGTGATTTTCAACATTTTTTGAGCCGCGGCACATTTTTTACATTTACAAAATCCCGGGGCACACCACCAACCAAAATGACACAAAATGACACTCTAACACAGTACATATTATGCATATAGATAATAATATACTGTAGTTTCTAAATGTATTTATACTCACTTAGTGTGAAACCTGGGCCTGTTTCGATGAACATAAACAGGATATCCTGGCAGGAATGGTAGTTTGGGGACCCATGTTTAATTTCCCCACGGCACACCTGACCGTGTTTCACGTCACACTAGTGTGCCGCGGCACACTGGTTGAAAAACACTGCTCTAAAGCAGTGATGGCGAACCTTTTTTTCCTTGGGTGCTCAAAGAGTGTGTGTGCATACTATCATGCATGCATGAGTGCCCACACTCATAATTCAATGCCAGACAAAGCTGAAAACAGCTTTCCCCACCCCCGGAGGTCCTCTGGAGGCCAGAATCAGCCTGTTTCCCAACTTCTGGTGGGCCCAGTAGGCTTGTGTTTCACCCTTCCCAGGTTCCAAAGGCTTCCCTGGAGCCAGGGGAGGGTAAAAACGCCTTCCCTATCCCACCCAGAGGCTCTCTGGAAGCCAAAAATGCCTCCCAGGGCTTCTGTGCAAGCCAAAAACCAGCTGGATGACAAACACATGAACGTTGGAGCTGAGCTAGGGCAACAGCTCATGTGCCAGCAGATATGGCTCCATGTGCCACCTGTGGCACCTATACCATAGGTTCGCCATCACTGCTCTAGAGGTTGCATGATCTCACATGGTCTCAGCAGTGTCTGCAAATCATTTTTTGTTGACTGCAGAAGCCACGTGAAAGTGGGGTATGCTCTTGTGTAGCCTCTGGAAATTGCGCACTCTCTAGAGCCTTCAAAAATCACACAAGAAAGGGGCATGATTTTGAGAACAGCTGTTGTTGGATGCTGATGAACATTGGCATGTCACTCAAAAAGTTGTGGTGTGTCATCTTTGACACACATGCCATAAACTCACCATCACTGCTGTAATGCTCTTTTATATTCCCCCCAGGAAGTTAAAATGCAAATCTAGAGTCTTTATTTAAAGACCCGAATTGCCTTTCAAGTACTGTATACAGTATTGCCTTTCAACCTTAGATTGTCTACAGTTGACCTCTCCCCTTTTCTAAGAGGTGTGCATAAGCATACCATGGTAACGTGCATAAGCGTATCCTACCGTCACTGTTCTACTGTCCTATTTGTCGTCTTTTATCATTACTTTCTATGTTATGTTTATATATATTACTACCCTATACTTGATTGACAAATTTAAAAAATAAAGTAAAGTAAAGTAAACAAAATAATAAAATAAAATAAAATAAATAAAATAAATAAAATAAATAAAATAAATAAAATAAATAAAATAAATAAAATAAATAAAATAAATAAAATAAATAAAATAAATAAAATAAATAAAATAAATAAAATAAATAAAATAAATAAAATAAATAAAATAAATAAAATAAATAAAATAAATAAAATAAATAAAATAAATAAAATACATAAAATAAATAAAATACATAAAATAAATAAAATAAATAAATAAATAAAATAAATAAAATAAATAAAATTAAAATAAAATAAATAAAATTAAAATAAATAAAATAAATAAAATATAAGCCCAGATTGTACAGAAGATGGAGGCATGCATGAAGGAGAAAAAAACCATCAATGGCAGAACACAATTAGATACATAACAATAGCAACAGCACTTAGACTTATATACCACCCCAAAGTGCTTTATAGCACTCTCTAGGGGGTTTACAATGTCAGCAAATTGTCCCCAACCATTGGGATCCATATTTTATAGACCCTGAAAGGATGGAAGGCTGACTCAACCTCAAGATCATACTCCAGGTCGATGGCTAAGGTTGCATGCTATGCTGAATTCTAACCCCTTCACCAGCAAATGCTATTGTTGAATATTTAAAATCACCAACTTCTTTCAGATCACTTAAAATATAAATGTTTAATGTAAAATGGTAAGTGGCACACTCTTTTTCTATCAATGGAACTACTAGGTATGGCTTCCGATGGATATTGCTAAGCAGGTAACTCATTCCATTTCTTTTATATAGATCTGATGCCCTAAATCGCTTTCTTTTTTGCAAGGCTTCCTGCCAAACTTTAGATTAAACAGCCTTTTAAGAATATTTGCAATGAAATATTCACTTCATCTAAAACAAAAGGATTCAATTCAGTGAAGCAGTGGAAGTGATGTGCCAGTGTCTGGAGGCTGTTAGGGTTTGGATGGGTGTTAACAGGCTCAGACTCAACCCTGACAAGACGGAGTGGCTGTGAGTCTTGCCTCCTAAGGACAATCCCACTTGTCTATCCATTATCGGAGGGGGGGGCACTTTTGACCCCCTCAGAGAGGGTCTGCAACTTGGGCATCCTCTTCAATCCACAACTGAGTTTAGATTACTACCTCTTTGCTGTGGCAAGGGGGATGTTCGCCCAGGTTTGCCTGGTACACCAGTTGCGTCCCTATTTGGACTGTCTATTTGAACCGTGTTTTCTCACAGTCACTCACGCCCTTATCACTTTGAGGTTCGACTACTGCTAAGCTCTCTACATGGGGCTACCTTTGAAGAACGTTAGGAAACTCCAGATTGTGCTAAATGCAGCCAAGATACGCCCATGTCTCTCCAGCACACCGCGAACTGCACTGGTTGCCAATTGGTTTCTGAACGCAATTCAAAGTGTTGGTTATGACCTATAAAGCCCTTACTTACGGAACCATCTTCTTCCCCATATATCCCAGCAGCTAATCAGGTCCCACAGAGTTAGCCTTCTCCAGGTCTCATCAGCTAGACAATGTCGCCTGGTGGAGCCTAGGGGAAGAGCCTTCTCTGTGGAGGCCCCAGCCCTCTGAAATCAACTCCCTCCAGAGATTCGTAATGCCTCCATCCTCCCTGTCTTCCACAAGAGCTTAAAGACCTATCTCTGCCGGCAAGTTTGGGGCCATTAAGTCTATCATCTTGCCCCGGCTAGCGAATTAATGTATAGGTTTGATTGACTGAATGTGATTGATTGGCTTTTTAAGAAATGGTTTTTTAGTATGTTTTAATTTTAGATTTCTATATGCTATGTATTCACTTTTGTTGTGAGCCATCCTGACTCCGAAGAATAGGGCGCCATAAAAATCTAATAAACAAACAAACAAATAAAAGTATTAAGTAACTAAGGCATTCATTTCAACGTTATTCTCAAGCCAAGCATCTGGCACTACAGTCTGCCCCAAAATACAATCCCAACTCATTTATCAACTTACCAAATGGGACAATAATAGGACATGTAATACTGTAAGCCATGATGACTGTGAATACACATAACATCCCAGCATACATTGCTCCAAATTCAAATTGATAAGCTTGTTTCTATAAGGAAATCAAAATACATTAAAATGAAAATAATTCACATACGTTTCTAAGGGAACTGATTTTTGCAAATGTACATCAACACCAGAAACAATCAACTCCTCACTTATATAATTATATGCAAAATCTAGGCTTGTAATAAAAATTTCAGATTCAGATGGGAACATTTTGTACACACTCCAGCATTTCCCAGACTTTGGGGACTAAACATTGCTTTGCACAGATAGCATTTCATGGGAAAAAGCTGACTCCCTCATATCCTAAACCTATTAGGCCATCATTGCTCGGGAAAGCCACAATCATGAAGATCTCTCTTTGATAGTGGCTATAGCCAACTCTCACGCTGAAGAGGCGCTTCTTGAAGAACCAATTGCTTGTAATTTGTATGTTTCATTTTTACATTTTAGACCTTTTATTTCTTCATTCTGTCTAATAATTCTAGTTAAAACTTCTAGTGTCAAAATAAAAAGTAAGGGGGAGAGTGGACAGCCTTGTCTTGTGCCTTTTTGTATAGGTATTTTTGTTCTTACTTCTCCGTTAAGAATAATATATGCAGATTGGTGAGTACAGTATATATGGCTTTAATTGCATTTATAAATTTTTGGCCAAATTCCATATACACTCTAGTTGTTTAATCATGAAGTTCCAAGACACGTTATCAAAGGCCTTCTGGGCATCTAAGAAAATTAGTGCCACTTGTTTTTTGTTATGAAGTTCATAATATTCAAGAATATCCATTATCATTCTTATGTTGTTCCTTAATTGTCTCCCTGGGAGAAAACCATTTTGGTTGGGGTGTATAAATTGATTTAAGAAACCTTTGATCCTTCACTGTAAAATTTGATAACAGAACGCTGGATAGGCTCAGACATACTCCTTATTTCCAGGTAGATTAGATTAGAGTTGCATCTCTTTGGCATATAAATCTCTGTCGGGTACGATTTCAAATATAGCCATTGCTCATTCTAGTAGGAGGGTGGTTAATCTGACCACTCTGTCAAGAAAGCAATATGTCCTTGGGAGATAATATTCAGGATGACCACATTGTCTGTATTATTTCTTAATTGTTCTGTATAATGTACTTTTGCTTAAGCTGAAGCTATTTCTGTGAGAAGATGCCTGAAAGGATGGTTCCTTCCTTCCAGCTGAATATCACATTCAGCATGTTACTCTCCCATCATAAATATTTTTAATATTGTTTTTCTTTATATTGATCTTTTATATTTTTTATATTATTGTAAGCCGCCCTGAATCCCTCGGGATTGGGAGGCATAGAAGTCGAATGAATGAATGAATGAATGAATGAATGAATGAATGAATGAATGAATGAATATGGAGACCACTCTAATTTGCTTGCTGTGAAGGGTACCCTCCATCACTGTAGCAAAGTGAAATGTTAGTATTTATCATAGAATTTTCTTTCTACAGTGGATGACTGGCATCCAGCTGCCCTTGAGCTAAGTATTGCTTATGGTATGGAAGGCAGGGGAGGACCCGGATTGTGGGGGCAATATGCTGGCTCTGTTAAAAAGTGCTATTGCTAACATGTTGTAAGCCACCCTGAGTCTAAGGAGAAGGGCGGCATAAAAATTGAATAAATAAATAAATATATACAGTGGTACCTCAAGATACGAGCTGCTCTACATGCGAGCATTTCCAGATACGAGCTAGGAAGGAAGAGACATTTCTGTTCAAGTTACGAGCTCAAATTCGGGATACGAGCCGAGCGTCCACTAGGTGGCGCCAGAATCCTTGTTTTGGAATTCTGAGGGTTGAAGTCCACTAATCTTAAAACCGTCAAGTTTGAAGATCCCTGAGTTAAGCGTTAGAAGTGCAAGGGTCTTCAAACCTGGCAAGATTAAGGCTTATAGACTTCAATTCCCATTCCTAAAGTAGCATGATTGGTGGAGGAATTCTGGGAATTATTATTATTATTATTATTATTATTATTATTATTATTATTATTATTATTATTGCTTTCTTTTTCTTGCTCTTTTTCTTTCTCTCTTTTACCTTCCCTTCCTCTATTTCTTCTTTTCTTTCTCCTTCCCACCTTCTTCCCTCCCTCCCTCCCTCCCTTCACTCATTCCTCTCTTACTCTCCCCTTTCATAAGTTTCCTTGCTTCCTTCCTCTGTTCCTGTCCCTTCCCCCTTTCTTTCTTTCTTTCTTTCTTTCTTTCTTTCTTTCTTTCTTTCTTTCTTTCTTTCTTGCTTGCTTGCTTGCTTGCTTGCTTGCTTGCTTGCTCTTTTTCTTTCTCTCTTTTACCTTCCCTTCCTCTATTTCTTCTTTTCTTTCTCCTTCCCACCTTCTTCCCTCCCTCCCTTCACTCATTCCTCTCTTACTCTCCCATTTCATAAGTTTCCTTGCTTCCTTCCTCTGTTCCTGTCCCTTCCCTCTTTCCTTCCTTCCTTCCCACCCTCTGTCCATTCATTCACCCATTCCTCTCTTGATCGCTTAAAGCCGGTCCCTGGTGCAAAAAGGGTTGGGGACCTCTGTCCTACAGGATTGGGTGGCAGAGAAGTTGAACATATGTAAATTTAAAAGTTTAAGAAAGTTTACAAGTTAAGTGAAAGAAACTTCATTATTCATTTATATGTATATGTACAAGTACATTTCTTCATTAAAAACATGTCTTTTTGCATAATTTAGACTAACTTTGTGAGTTTTTTGAGGGCTGGAACCAATTAAAATTATTTACATTAATTCCTATGGGGAAAAGTCGTTCGAGATAAGAGCTGCTCGACTTAAGAGCGCAGGTCCGGAACGAATTAAACTCTTATCTCGAGGTACCACTGTAATTGTATGTTTTCCCCCCCCGAGTAGATTATTGTTGCTGTTATGCTTTTTTTCTATCTTTAGATGACATAGCTAGGAGCTGATGCCTCCTGCCATAACTATAGATAAAGTTCTGTCTTCTGGTTTAAGCGAAAAGAACAAATTCAATAAATGACAACTTCTACCCAGTAATGGCAAAAAGCCTTCTTGGTAAGTAGTGATGTTTCATGTACTACTAAGAGGTCAAAGAGTCTCAGAAATAAGAGCAGCAAACCTAATGGGCAGAGATGTAAAGCACTCCAATAGAAGAATTAAAATATAAAAAGATTTAATACCTGCTTAACATTTCTCCTCTCAGCAGAAGATTTGGCCATCATCATGCGAATGGTGTACATCATAAGGCCTGGGAAACGCAACAGCTGTGTTCCATTGCCAATAAAAGCTGAAGCAATTACATAGTTCACAAAGAAAGCTCCCTGATCAGGCAAAAAGACACATCTGCAATGAAAAAATAGGCATGTAATCTCAGCTCCTTTTCACCCATCTGGAAACCAAAGGGGATCAGTGAGCTTTTTTTTTTCTCTCCTGCACATCTGTCTTGAATGGAAGCAGTGGAAGGAGGGATCATTATTGTCTTTGATGTCCACTCACAATATATGAAATCAACCCAGCAATGATCTGCACATCCCCCCCATGGTTTTGCCACATACGCTTTTATTTTAATACAACTGGAAGAATTTTGAAATACAAAAAAGTGAGGAACTTTAAAAATACTGCAAAAAAGTGTCAATAGCTCTCATGATCTATGAAATATATTTTGGAAGCTTTCAGTCAAGGGCAGGGCTGGGTTCCATTTACTTTCCCTATCACTTCGCATCATGAAGGAACTTTCCGGAACTTCGCGGAAATGAATCTCTGTGCATGCGCAAAAGCCTTTGTGCATGCAGAGAGGGGTTGTCTTTTTTACAAGCTGTGGCAACTGGAGAACCGGTTTGGGAGTGTGGCCCGCGAATCATCGCTGCTGGTTCGAAGAGCAACAGCAAATTTCCGCTACCGGTTCTAAAGAACCGATCCGAACCAGCAGCAACCCACCCCCGGTCAAAGATGAACATCATAGTAAATAAAATCTGTGATTAATTACTTTGATGTCCCATACACATAGCAGCCCTTTCTCCAATTTTCCCCCACAGCTGAGATAGACTGGGTTGAAAACAGAAAACAGACCAGCCCAAAGTCAGACTGTGATTTTTCTCAGATTTAAATCCTTGTCAAGACATCAATGGCTTGAGTTTTAAAACCTCTCTGGTCGATCATTGAAACAGAAAGGCTGCAGTGACTGGATCAATGGTTCTAAGTAGAAGAGATAGCCCATAAGTGTGGACAGCTCCAGTTTTTTCAGAGTTTTAGGATAAGTTTTAGAGGTATTTTAATTTTTAGAAAGCAATATTAAACTTTCTCCAGCAACACTCCTTCTAAAGTTGCATAAAAGTCATACAGCGCTTGTACAGCTCTTTGGTGTACATAAGTGCACTGGTGTGCCTTTCGTCCCCTGTCCAATTGTCTTTCCTTTCTCTCACTTATCATATATATTTTCTTTCTTTCATATATCCTCTCCTCTAAGTTCACTTTACCCTTATATATATTACTACATGTCTATTTTTCTTCCTATGTATTTGTGTATTGGACAAATGAATAAATAAAAAATAAAATACAGTACCTTCCTTTTCAATGGAATAACTTTAGGGGAGCAGTGCTCTTGAAGACACAAAGAGCAATGTTTACTAGTTATTCAAAATCATTTCCCAAGACAAACCAATTCTCACGTAAGAATCTTCATATTCAGTTCTTCCCTCTGGGTAGTATCAATTTATGATTAATAAATAAAATAGTAACTGAAGACACGTTTGCCTATCCTGGGTCAGTTAGCAAAAGGATGAAAGCTTTTTTTTAGATACTTACTTTAATCTATCTTTAGATTCAGATGCTTTATCAAATACCCAGCGAAAGAAGAAATCCAGACTGAAAGAAATATTTGGTATTAATTTCTTCAATTTACTACAACATCAAATAGAAGAGAAAAAATTAAGTACAACAAATGTAATAGTTTCTTTTTAAAAAAAATATTTTTATTGAAATATAAACATTAAAAAAGAACAATACACAAAAAATATACATAAATATAACATACAAATATTAACACAAACATTCACAAATATTAACACAAAAAAATAGAAAAAGGGTATTTAAGTTAAGATATTTCAGTTCATTATACACATTATCTCTAAAAGAAAAGAATTTTCTTACGGCAATTACAGTCGGTATAAAAAATGTGTTCTGGTTATTAACTTTATATACACATTTATTCTGTTTTTTACCGCCTTATTTTAATCAATATTACAATATTTCATTCAATTCAAATCATCTATTTCAACATGTACCTATTTCAACATGTTATTATTATTATTGTTTTTCTTACTTTTAGGGCCAAATCACTGGAACAGGACTAACAGTGACCTTTGAAATGCCATAAATGTTTAGAAATGATCCCCCCTCCCCGTATCTGTGTTCCTAGAAAAGGGGGGGGGGGACTATTAAATGAAATGTAATGTGACTATGTTGCTATAGTTCCATCAATAGAGCCTAGAAATTTATGAATGTATTGTCCACGCACTATATTCTGCCCAAAGAAGATTTCTAAGTTGTGGGAAAGCTGTAGAAGCTGTAATTCTGAATTCCAACCAACAAGAAGACAGAGATTATATACGGTAAACAACAGACGAAGACCAAAATGGGGATAAGGTAAGCAAGTGAAAAGTATTCTACCTCTCAAACACCTAAATGTAGAGAGCTGCTGATTATTTTTACATTGTTTATGTAAATTTTGTACTGCAAAGAGGAAGAAAAATATGAAGAAAAAATAATTAGGAATAAAAAAGAAATTCTTTCTTTGGCATGGTCAAGACTGTTTCAGATATTTAAAGGCTGCAATTTAAAAAAAATTAAAAGAAAAGAAACCCTGTCATACTCAAAAAGCTAGAATTTTACAGTAGCCTTTACCTAGTCAACCCAAGCGAAGGTAATATTAATACCATGAAGATCAAAAATGAGTAAATCTTGTGCATCATTGTTCTGTTTTCATCAGATCTATTAAAAAAAGAAGAAAATGATTGATCATGTTGTCAAATATTATAAGATTTGATGGTAGTTACAAATGGAAATGCTTAAAATTAAAATTTGGAAATCAGCTGATTTTGGATTACTCTGGAGTTGACTTTATTTGTTACAATGTTTTTACAGTGGTTTCTGTCAGCTCTACCTAAAGGGAAAAAAAATTAGTGCAAGCATCCGTAAGTCAAATACTGAACCAGATCAAGAAGGTTTACAATAAATATTATTTGTCCAATCATTTAGTTGACTGCTTTCAGTGAAAAGAAACACGTTAATTATAAAAAATAATTTGTTTATTTATAATCCAAGACCAAAAATCACAAAATTTAAAATACAGCATATCACAAAATTTAAAATACAGCATATCTCCTGGATAGGAAGCTCCGCTCATGGCCACTCATATGCCTTGGTCATCTCCTGCATTCTATATGGAGCTACCTTTGAGAAGTACCTGAAGGTTTCAGCCTGTAATTAATAAAGCAGCATAGATACTTATGTGTAACCCTAGAACAACATAAGTTATACTTCAGCTCTGTGAGCTGCATTGGTTCCCAATTTATTTTCAGATCCAATTCTTTTTTTTAAAAGATTTTTTATTTTTCTGCACAATTTTTGTATATATGCATCAATATATATATATTTATTTATTTATTTATTTATTTATTGGATTTGTATGCCGCCCCTCACCTTAATAATATATCAATAGCATATACTGTATACATTTTCAAATCAATCAGAGTTCAATAATCTTTTTTTACACCTAGTCTTTCTATTACTAATCACTTTGTTTTTCTTTTTCTTCACACTCCCCCCGCTCCATCTCCTTCTTCTATACCTACCTTCTTACTCCTTCTCTCCCCTTACTACTTCCCTCTCCTTCTTCCCTTCCTTCCTTCCTTCCTTCCTTCCTTCCTACTTCTTCTTTCCCTTCTAAGCCTTCCCGAGTGGTTTTAATTCTAATACATGTTTTCTATCTATTCATAAAGTTTCACCCATTCTTTATAATATTCCATATCTTCTTTATCTTTAATTTTCATTGTTAATATATTCATTTCTGTGCAGTCCAAATTTTTCTTTAGAACTTCTCCTTCTGTCGGTATTGTGTTTGCTTTCCATTTTCAGATCCAATTCAAATTGCTAGTTTTCACTTTAGCTCTTTGATCAAACCCTTCAAGGCATGGGACCAGCTTATCTGAGGAACCCCTTGTTCCTGATTACACCTGCCAATCCCATCAGGTCCAGCAGAAGATGTATGTTGCAGGTTCTGTCTTCTGAGGAGTTGCATCTAGTATAACTCAGAACATGAGTCTTTCCTGCTGTGGCATCCACCCTGTGAAACATCATCCTCCACAAGGTGAGGTTTGCCCTTTCCAATTCACCAACTGTTAACTTTCCACAAGTCCCTCAAAACGTGGATGTGTCAACTGATCTGGGGAACTCAAGGCAACAGTGAGTTGTTCTGACCATAATGGAACCCACAATTACTTGTGAGGCCAGGCTGGACCAGTAACACCGTGACTGGTCTGGACAAGTGTAAACTGGTTTCTAGCAAAAACATTGTAAATCACGATAAATCACAGTCACATGACTGCAGAGTGCTGCAAATGGCTGTAAACGTGGGCTGGTTACTAGGCACCCAAAATTTGGTCTTGGACCATAAATAAACAACTATAATAATTCCATCAATTGCAAAATATTACATTGCTTGGATCTGACATACACTATGCTGATACATCACAATATCCTAGGTTTTTGGAAAGAACTCAATACATACCGTATGAAGGCCAACACAAGCTTAAAAAACTGGCAGCTGTGGCTTTACATTATTGTAAACAGAGAATAATAATTAAGATAAATATTATTTTGTAATGTATATAAAGTTAAAATCAGAGCTATGCAGAAAAAGAATGTGGGAAAAGTAGACATTACTACAAATTCTGAACATTATCCCTTGCCTTTCCTATCTTTTAAATCCTCCAATGTAATTTGATGAGCCAAAACAAAGAGTCTTCTTACTTTGTCCAGTGTGATTCAAACACTGTTGAATAATAGACAACGGTTGGTAGCAAAGCTGTAAAGGACCATAAAAGGAGTGTTGGGAAGAACTGACTAATAACAGGATTCTGAGGAAAGAATAGAGAGAAATATAACCAGTTCTGCAGATTTATCATAAATGCAACCAAGTCAAACATATTTATTATATTATCTTAACAATCACTGAAATAAAATTGGTCTTATGAAAACAATAATAATAGCAGATAGGATTTGGAAAGAGATCAGCAACTTAATCCAAAAACAAAGATTACATTTTTTAAAAATCAAAAATTTGGTAACAATATTTCTAAACAAGATGAACACCTTTTAGGGCAAGGAACTGACATGTCTAAGGACTAAGATTGGCATGATGCAAAGTGAATGATGTTGGGAATGTCTCCTTTTTAAGAAGGCAGAATTTTAATTGATGTTCAATTATCCTTACTGAGAATATAATTTTGTGTTTCCTATCTCAACACAACAGAAGAATGAATTCTGTCAGTAACATAGAAAGTGTACCAGGGAACACAACTATAGGAATTAAAGGATTATAGTTGCTTGCCTGTATTTGACAGTGTTTATTAAATGTGGTTGTATTTCACCTTATCTTTATTTTCTTTGCTTTACAAAAATTAGAATGATAGTTAACTTTAACCTCAGAGCTAAATCTTTTGTGAGAACATAAAGAAGCAGAGATGATTAAAATCAGATTTAGTGCATTACTCACATTAAGATAATGAATCGGTTTGGTTACATAGAACTTGTCCATTGTTGAAATAATGATGGAAGGGGTTGTCAAGAAAAAGAGACCAACAAAAAGGAGTAAATTTATAAAAAGCCATCTACCCCACCAATTCCATCCTTGAATTGAGAGATTATTCCTGTCGAGCAAAAATAGAGAAGAGCGCAACAAGCGGTGCTTATTTTTCAAACTGGTGTTAAGAATATGATTTTGTTCTATATGATCTATAATTTTGTTCAAAATAAAAAATATGTAAAAATGAGAAAGTTAGGGGTAAAAGTGAAGTGGAGATTAAATGGACAAGAGATTGCTTATGCCTTTCCCTGGCCTGCTGCTTCCCCGAAGGCAACCAAATCATCTGCCCCAACCTCCCCATTATTTATTCACAATGTAGCATTTGTTTGCCTTTACTGAATAATTCAGCAGTAGTAACTTTTACCAAGAAGTCATAGAACTCTGATAAAAATTCCTCGTTTAAAACGAGAGACAAATTCTTAAGATTATCTAGATTCATGAATAAAAATTGGCTAGATTTCTTTCACAATAGTTTAAAATGATTTGAATGCTCAGTCTTGACTGTAAGGCATATGTATTGTTCAAGCAGAACATAGAAGTCCTATAAAATACAGTGGTGTTTAAAAGTTTGTGAACCTTTTGGATGTTCAACGTTTTACACAATGTTATACATTAAACCATTTATACAGCTATGCACTGAATTAGTTTATATTTTTAGTCTGGACATCAATGTAATTGTTTTGAAATTGTATTTTCAAGATGCTCTATCACAGAGGTCTTCAAACTTGGCAACTTTAAGACTTGTGGACTTCAATTCCTAGAATTCTCCAGCCAGCTATGGAGAATTCTAGGAGTTAAAGTCTACAAGTCTTAAAGTTGCCAAGTTTTTGAGAGCCTTGCTCTATCAATTTCTGGCCTCATAATTAAATAATCTGACAATAATATAGACAACAGCTAAAATAAATTTCTTTCCTCTTCTGGAAAAAAACAATGCTATCAAATTTCATTTCTTTTACATATGAAATAAAGTAGGGAAAAATAAGATACATTACCAACAAATATCCTGAGGATATGTAGCATATTTCATATTCCATTTGGAAATTTGAAGCTCTTTGCTATGAGCTGATGGTTGAGGTTCTCCTTTGCATTTACAGCCTTGGCATTTACAGGCATTGTAATCTTTAAGAATGCTACAGTGAAATTAAGCATTTTAACTTTTATGGTTGACTCAGCATAGAATCATTATTTCTATAGACTGCACATAAAAGGTTCTCCTCAATTATATGACTGTTTTTACAGCAGACAATAAATGAATCATGCAATCAGAAGTACAAATCCATTCCCCCAAATGGAAAAAGTATTGTAAATTTGATGGTGTGATTGCGGGATGCTGCAACCAATTATAAATGGGAGCCAGCTCTCAAGCACGCAAAATGTGGTCGTGACCAGCGGTGGGCTACTGCCCGGACCGGGGGGGACGGGACGCAGTGGGGTAGTGAAAATGGAGCTCCGCCCCAGAACACCCAATTTGCACTGAAAGATGTTGAAAGAAAATGCAGGGCATCCTGTATAAGCCACGCCCACAGTGGGGTAGTAAAAATTTTGGTAGCCCTTCACTGGTGATGACCATGGGAGAAGTGGACAGTGCGACATGTTATGACAGCCAGAAATGCTTTGGGGGTTATAAAGCACTTTTCTCAAGTCTGTTGTGAGTCAAACACACAGAAATAAAACATATTATAAGAAAATTTTTACAATATTACTATTTGAAAGATGTAATGATTGATCTATTGAAAGAAATGTAGCCCAATCAAGAGATCCATTTTATTAATCAACAGTATATACACACAAAGAGATGCCTTTTAATAGGATTTCTGTGTTGAGGGATCCAATCTGGATTTGTCACCGGGACCATCACTGAGATTTCTATGCATTGCTTTCAAAGAGGATTTAATAGAGCTACTTTGAGTTGAAAGCAGGGGTGAAATACTCCCGTTTCACTCATGACTGTTGGTTGTTGGAGAGCCGGTTATAAAGGGAGCGTGAGGCTCCGCCCATCTGCCCGGATGCCATCATTTGGGTTCTTTTACCCTCTGCACATGCGCAGAATGCTTTGCACATGCGCAAAGAATCCAAATGGCGGAGTCTGGGGAGGTGGGCAGAGCCTCGCATTCCCTTCACAACCAGATCTCTAACGACTGACAGGCACGAGCAAACCGGGAGCATTTCACTCCTGGTTGGAAGTAATCATAGGGATAGACTGGTGTTTCATTTCATTTAAAATAATTAATAGTTATAAATTTTAAAAATACACACTCACAGAGAGGCCATGGTTATCCTCTGGAATGTTACAAAAGCCATTCCCAGTGGCTTATCAGAAATTAGCTTCTCTTCTTTCAAGTATTCTTCCATACATTTTTGGGAAACTCCAGTATAGTAATCTATTGCATCTTTCTGTTGAAAAGCAGAGTGCTGTTACCTTTTTAATATTCAAGTATTTATATATAATCCTATTTCACTGTTCCATTTGTTTCTTTTTATTTTCCTTCCCTAGGTGTTTAGTAATTTCACAGTTATTTCAGTAATAATTATTACTTCAGTAATAATAAATCAAACTTCTTTTTAAAAAAGTTACCATCTAAGTGTATTAAGGGGGGAAAACATGATAAGTATTAGAGAATATAAATCATTTGACTCTGCATCTGATTCAATTGCTGGGGAGAATGAATTTACGAAAGCAGTTCATATTAATCTTTTCCAAAAAAGCAAGTATGGCAATTTTAAACATTGCAATGATTTAACATTTTAACTAAGAAACACAACAGCTTCTTACCCTTTCACATCCTCTGATGTTACAGAAAAAGAACTGACCACAAGGCCTTGTATTTATGCAATACCTTTTACCAGTCTGCTCAAAAGCTTGGGTATAATAAGCCAGATTCTTCTCTGCCTTTTTTCTGGTATAAACACATACATAAATGTGATATGGCAAGGAATTTGTTATTAAAATGAAGTGTAGATCTAAAATACGTACTCATTTCCACAAATAATATTCACAAGGTAGGCAATATACTTAAATGGATAACACATATCATAGGTATTCCAAATATTTCTACTTCTTTAATTATGTAGGCTTAATCATATAGATTTACATAAGATTCACTTTTAAGCTTTGTAATTAATTACGGTATGTTAACTAGAGAAACCTAATTAGGTAAGAAAAACTTTCCAAGTCCTTATAGTAATAGTTTTTGAAAGGATGTACATTTTTATTGAATTGTAAATTAAGAACAGGTGATCTCTAATATTATAAAGTATGCTTAAACCTTGGGGGTCTTAAGCAGGGTCTTTTACAGGACACCAATGAAAACAATTCTCTTCAAAGTTCAGGATTCAAAATAATCAAACAATAAATTAAAATACAACTTGGCATGAAGTCTGCAAATGTTGACTTTTTCAAATAATTTGCTTATTTTTGTTACTTTTGAAACATACTATATTGCATCTTAATCAGCAAACAGAATATAAATCCTTTAAATAAATAAGGTAAGATGAGAAAGAAATTAACCAGTTTTATTCACCAAACTCCTTAACTGATCAGGCCAACCTGCATCTAAATAAATTTAGTACACACAATGCAGCTTCACCAATAGGGGCACTTTCTTGGAACTTCTCAGAACAAGAGTCAAATTGTATGAATGTATGAATTATTTCAAAATGTATGAATTATTTCACTGAGAGAATCAAACATTGAACAAGTGAAATCAATCTATTGTGAGAATTACTATGACATCCTACCAATGTGTTATCTATTGAGTTATATAGTATGGTATACTATTTAATAAGTATTAAAATAGTATTTAATAATGAGTACTGTATAGTATGTACAGTAATAGGTTTTACAGCACAGGTCTCATAGATCGTCTGGTGACAAACAACCAATATTTATGACAATGGCACAGAAAGCCTATTGTAGTTAACATATTTTATATTTAAACTAAGATGCTTTCTCCATAATACAGGTACCTTTCATCGGATAGGTATGAGAGTTTGGCTACATCGTAACACAACTGCACTTCCTGCACAATGCAAGTTGGATATGCCTCTCTGCAAAAGGGAAAAAAAATAGCTAAGTTACCACAGATTAGTTATAGGAGGTTAAGCAAAATTTCAAAAGAATATGCTTATAATACAAAATCAAGTCATTCATCCTCAAGCCCATTTTGAACGGGATCAAATCTGATTTATTTCAGAATAGATTTACTGTCTGCTCCCACTGTCAGCTCTGTGAAACCTTACCTGCTGGCAGAAATAGTAAATAGGAGGATAATGCACCTCAGTAATTACAATACTGGTATTTGGCTCTAATGCTATGGATTATATTACTAAGGATGACATTTAAGGATTAATTGCCTAGGGCAGCATTTTCCGACCAGGTGTCTTCCATCTGCACTGTATTATGTTTCCCAAGATTTCAAATCAGTCCAATCAAAACCAATATCCATTGTGAATTATGGGAATTGCAATTCACAAATGTGGAAGGCCCTAGGCTAAGGAAAACCTGTGGAATTATTTCAAATAATTTTATCAAAATCATTTCCAAAATTGAAAAAGGAAGGGTTGGTTCACTACTATTATTATTGCAGAGGTGTAACACTGAGAACTATATTCTTCTTTACAGCATAACAATATCTAGACCATCAATAATTATTATACAGTACCTGCCATGTGAAAATTATATTATAATTATATATATGTTGTTGTGAGCCGCTCCGAGTCCTCGGAGAGGGGCGGCACACAAATCTAATAAATAATAATAATTATTATTATTATTATTGTTGTTGTTGTTGTTACTATTATTATTATTACTATTATTACTATTATTATTATAAAACAATCTTAAACAATTTTGTTGCCAACCCAGAACAAGAGCAAATTACTACTAGTATAGAACAATTTTCATTGCAGTATAAAACCATCTTCTCAAATGTTATGTATGTTATCCACCATCATTATTCAAGCACTGGAAACATTTTCTCTGCTTCCATTATTAACTCTTGTTATTTTTCAACTAAACAAATTGTTTGGCATAGATTCATGTCAAGATATAGCATTCACACCTTTCCTTAGGCTATGAAACTGCTTTTCTCAGACTGTAACTGAATAATAATTAATCTTACCCAGTTCCAAAAATGTAGATACAGTTTTTCTTTAAATGAGGAATACCATGACTTGATTATCCATGGCTACCTCAGTATAGTAGAGATATCAGATAGAACATGTATATTGTTAACTAATTTTGAATCAAATACAAATACTCCGTTCTTCAAACCAATTTCTTTTAAGAAAAATAATTTGAGATAAAAAGAGGTTTTTTAATGACTCCAGAAAAGCTAACTAAAATGTTTAAAAATTTGTCGATGAACTGTTGGAAATGTATGTGGTGGACTTTTTCAGAAGCACGTAAATACTGGACACAAATTCAACATTGGATTCAGAAAGACTATTGAATTTAAACCGGAGATATACCTTCTGGGTATTTTACCAGATAATTTTGACAAAGACGAAATGTATTTAATTATACATATATTTAAGACAGCTAGATTAGATTAGATTAGATTTATTGGATTTATATGCCGCCCCTCTCCGAAGACTCAGGGCGGCTCACAACAATAATAAAAAACAGTACACAATAACAAATCCAATGCCCACCAATCTAATTACAATTTAAAATTAGTAATTTCATAAAACAATCCCAATGTATATAAAAAACAGGTACACAGTCAATCAATCAACAAAACAGCATGGGCAAGGGGTAGGTGTTTTAGTTCCCCCATGCCTGACGGCAGAGGTGGGTCTTAAGGAGTTTACGAAAGGCAGAGAGGGTGGGGGCAATCCTAATCTCAGGGGGGAGCTGGTTCCAGAGGGTCGGGGCCCCACAGAGAAGGCTCTTCCCCTGGGTCCCGCCAGACGACATTGTTTAGTCGACGGGACCCGAAGAAGGCCGACTCTGTGGGACCTAATCAGTCGCTAGGATTGTATATGCATAAAACTGGAAATTGAATAGGGTACCAACTGAAAGGGAAGTTTTGACAAAAATTATGGAGTGTGCAGAGATGAATAGATTGACTTGGAAACTTAAAGATAAAACAAGATTCTGATTATTTTAAAATTTGGAAGAAGTTCTATGATTGTATAGAAAGTTAAGATATATGTATGTATTAATAATTAGCTAACTTTGGAAAAAATTGAAACAAGAGAATTAGACTTAAATATTAGAAGCCAGATGGCAAAGATAAGAAATGGTGGTAGCACTATGTAATGATATAACACAAAACATAGTTATTGTTTTTAGCTTAAACATATAGAATTTCATTTTATAGATTATGTGATGTATTATGAGAAGTTCTCCCTATTTCAGATACATATCGAATCTCTATTAGTTATGCGATACTGTATTAAGATTCAGATAAAAGAGATTTTGTTAATGATCACATTGAAGTAATATAAGGTTTTACAGTAAGGTGGAGAAAAATATTTTTTATTTAGAGGCTTAATAATTGATAGCATTGTATAAACTTTATAGAATTTTTAGATGAGGAAATAAAGATAAGTGCCTCCATCCTCCATTTTCTGAGCCAATGTAACAGACATCCAGTCTGGGATATGGAAGCTTGTCCAGTCAGCGAAGCAGTGGAAGTGATGTGCTGGTGCCTGGAGGCTGCTGGGGTCTGGAGGGTGTCAACAGACTCAAACTCAACCCTGATAAGGCGGAGTGGCTGTGGGTTTTGCCTCCCAAGGACAATCCCATCTGTCCGTCCATTACCCTGGGGGGGGGGAATCACTAACCCCCTCAGAGAGGGTCCGCAACTTGGGCGTCCTCCTCGATCCACAGCTCACATTAGAGAAACATCTTTCAGCTGTGGTGAGGGGGGCGTTTGCCCAGGTTCGCCTGGTGTACCAGTTGCCTCCCTATTTGGACCGGGAGTCACTGCTCACAGTCACTCATGCCCTCATCACCTTGAGGCTTGACCACTGTAATGCTCTCTACATGGGGCTACCTTTGAAAAGTGTTCGGAAACTTCAGATCGTGCAGAATGCAGCTGCGAGAGCTATCATGGGCTTTCCTAAATACACCCATGTCACACCAACACTCCGCAGTCTGCATTGGTTACCGATCAGTTTCCGGTCACAATTCAAAGTGTTGGTTATGACCTTTAAAGCCCTTCATGGCACCGGACCAGAATATCTCCGGGACCGCCTTCTGCCGCACTAATCCCAGCAACCAGTTAGGTCCCACAGAGTTGGCCTTCTCCGGGTCCCGTCAACTAAACAATGTCGTTTGGCGGGACCCAGGGGAAAAGACTTCTCTGTAGCGGCCCCGACCCTTTGGAACCAACTCCTCCCAGATATCAGAGTTGCCCCCACCCTCCTTGACTTTCATAAGCTCCTTAAAAGCCACCTCTGTCGTCAGGCATGGGGGAATTGAGACTTTCCCTCCCCCTAGGCCTATAAAATTTATGCATGGTATGTCAGTATGTATGATTGGTTTCTAAATTGGGGTTTTAAATTAACTTAAATATTAGATTTGTTTACATTGTATTATTATTGCTATTACCCGCCCCGAGTCTGCGGAGAGGGGCGGCATACAAATCTGATTAATAAAATAAATAATAAATAAATAAATAATAAGCTGGTCCCTTCCATGGATTGCACCTGCCTGTTGCCCACAGAGAGAGACTAATCCAGTTACCAGCTTATCTTCAAGGAAAATAGAAGAATTTCAATACTCTTTGCTCAATATACATGACTGAACTATTGCAACTTTAAAAATGTACGTTTGCAAATCTTTTTATATATAAAAAATAAATTTACATTTTTCATTTTAAAAAAACTTACTTGAAGTGATTTTCAATGGCTGTTTCACCAGCATGCCGGGGAAGGCCGGTTATGAACAGTGTACGTTTTATCTACATATTAAAAAATAACAGAGTCAGTGAATTGATCAGATAGAAAGGAAAACTGAAGTGCTAGATAATCTCCAAAGTCCCTCCTAACTCTTGGTATGATTCTACGACTGATTTCAATTCGGTTCTCTTTTTAACCTATACACATTTATAAATTACATTAAATTTAGCTTCAGTTCAGGAATATTTATTAAATTTCATTGCATGTTATATCTATGTAGGCTAATGTGGATCCTAGAGATAAGTAAGTCAAACTAGTATTCCTTCTAAGCGGAGCAGATCTGATCTTACCCCAAGTTCTTTCGAGGGACACATATAAGCTATTATGAGTGCAATAAATATAAATTTAAATGTAAATGTATCGGTAAATGTAAATATAAATGTAAATTCAGAAGTTCTTCAGCCACCCTCAGTACTGAACCTGTTTTTACAGTTCTTGCAGAACACAGAGATAACATTATTGATAATTACTGATATTCAGTAGCAAAAACAAAGTGATTAAGCCTTTATATAGTTATTTCTGTGCTTTAAACTTCATGTTAAACAAAAACATTACAAATATTTCCTGTCTGTTGTGTATAAATTTGCAATCACAGCAAATGTTTTTTAAATTGACAACAAGTTTATGTCATGTTGTGGTTAGCTCTGGCCCAGCTCCTGCCCCAAGGACTGTGGATGTGGGGGAGACATCCACATGCTGCAGGCCTGTTTTGCCTCGCCCCCCCCCCCCGGTGGAATCTGCTGATGAAGGCACTTCTGACCAAGAAGACATGAGTGACAGGGAGGAGGAGAGTGTGGCAGACAGCTCAGAAGGAGATCAGTTATCTAGCTCCTCCTTGGATTCAGAACAAGAGTTAATGATACAGCCACGCATGCGGAGAGCGATGCATAGGCAACAACTGAGAGATTATTATCAAAGAAAATGAGGCCACCTGTGGTTGGGTGGGGCTGTGGTGATTAGTGAGGCTGCTATAAATAGCAGCCTGTGGGTTTGGCCATTGTGGAGGATTATCTGATCATTGTTTCGTGACACAATCTGAAGTTAGTTGGGGGAAAGATCAAAAGCAACATGAGAAAATATTATTTCACTGAAAGAGTAGTAGAACCTTGGTAAATCCACAGTAACTGAATTTAAACATGCCTGGGATAAACATATCCATTGTAAGATAAAATACAGGTTGGTAAATCCACAGTAACTGAATTTAAACATGCCTGGGATAAACATATATCCATTATAAGATAAAATACAGCAAATAGTATAAGGGCAGACTAGATAGACCATGAGGTCTTATTCTGCCGTCAGTCTTCTATGTTTCTATGTTTCTACGCTTTACTGACTTTGACCTTTTGTGTGCTGCTTTTTCCCCACTTTGAAACTAAACCAGAGCAAAGTGTGTTTCACTTTGTGAAAGAGGAAGGACTGTGAATTGCTCACAGCTGCAAGCTAAGTATCACAGAACTGATAAGGGACTTGTACAAATTACCAGTTTGTTTGGAGACAAGTGCTCTTTGCTATACCAAAAGAGGGCTTGGTTTAAGTGAATTTTCCTTATAAAGAACATTGTTTTGAATTTTCAAACGTGTGGGTGTCTGAACTGTGAATTTTTGGGAGGATCTACCAGAGAGCCAGACAGAACAATGTCATAACTTTAAAATTAATTCTCCCCCCCCTCCCATCAGAAGCACAGATTAAATAAAAAAGGGGATGGTGGTGGGAATTGTGACCTTTTTGTCCTCCATAATATACACTGCAAACTTTCAATTACACTTTGTTTTAAAAGCAATGTTTTTATGAAACCGTTGTTGTCTAAGAGACAACTTGTTAATGGGGTAAAATTAAAGTGAGAGCAAGAAACATTATTGTCAATTTGAATAGACCTTTTATTAACACCACTGACACTACAAAGCTGAACCATGGAATAGGCAACTAAGTTTGTCCCATGTTGAAGACCCTCTCTTCCCATCACACCCCCAGTGAAGAAACAGGGGCATAAATACAAGCTGCCAAGAAGCAATTTTCGGAATCTAGTCTCTTCCTGGTTTTAATTTAACTGTTCAACTCCCAAATATTTTTGTGAATTCATAGAAACTTACTATGCTTTCTTTTTTGTATTTAATGGAAGTCACATGTTGTTTCATAAAGAGAGCTGTCAAAATCAAGTAAATCACAGCAAAAATTGTATGTAGCCAGAGAAGATCACTCCTGTGAAGTAGAACATTTCGGAAAATTAGAAATGAATTAATTGGAGTAAAATATTGGCATTGATTACATTGATCATGGCCTCACTTATTTGCCTGGCTTATAGGATGCCTCTGCCTGACTTTCTCAGAGTTGCCTGTTCACCTCTGAGACACATTCAACAAGTGCCCCTATAGGTAGTCCTTGGCTGAAATTATGTCACTGTTGAAAAAAATAGACTCACAACCTGTGCCTAAGTTATGGCTGTTGCACCGTCTTTATTATCAAAATTCAGGGACATGGCAGCTCATGCCTTCATCACCTCGAGGTTCGATTACTGCAATGCTCTCTACATGGGGCTACCTTTGAAAAGTGTTCGGAAACTTCAGATCGTGCAGAATGCAGCCGCGAGAGCCATTGTGGGGCTTCCTAGATTCGCCCACGTTTCTGCAACACTCCGCGGCCTGCACTGGCTGCCGATCGGTTTCCGGTCACAATTCAAAGTGTTGGTAATGACCTTTAAAGCCCTACATGGCATTGGGCCAGAATACATCCGGAACCTCCTTCTACCGCACGAATCCCAGCGGCCGATAAGGTCCCACAGAGTTGGCCTTCTCCGGGTCCCGTCGACCAAACAATGTCGTTTGGCGGGCCCCAGGGGAAGAGCCTTCTCTGTGGCGGCCCCAGCCCTCTGGAATCAACTCCCCCCAGAGATTAGAACGGCCCCCACCCTCCTTGTCTTTTGCAAATTACTCAAGACCCACTTTTGTCGCCAGGCATGGGGGAGGTAGGATATTCCTTCCCCTAGGCCATTACAAGTTATATATGGTATGTTTGTGTGTATGTTTGGTTTTTATAATAAGGGTTTTTAGTTGTTTTATTAAATTGGATTGTTAGATGTTGTTTTTTATCATTGTTCTTAGCCGCCCCGAGTCTGCGGAGAGGGGCGGCATACAAATTCAATAAATAATAATAATAATAATAATCTGCACTTATGACTCCAGGTTCACTGCCTGGGTCAGTACCACTCAGCCAGACACCCAGCCCATCAGCGTAGTGCAAAGTTGAGACAACTTGGGAAGCCTCAGCTGCCCATTTAGTTCACCACTGCTTACGACTGCAGGAGCATGCAACTTCCCCCACCTGTCTATGCCCCCCACCACCACCACCATTTATGCCATTTTTCTGCCCTGCACAACTGCACTTTTGGTGGAAGAGCTATGGCAGAAGTCAAGGCCTTTGGAAAAGATAGCTTTATGCCATGCTGATGGGTCCGGTTGATGGGCCACTGAGTTACAGTGTTCCTATGGTCCTAATTTTGGGCAAGCTGCCAAGCACCCATATATTTGATTATGCAGCTGTTTATTTATTTATTTATTTATTACTTAGATTTGTATGCCGCCTCTCTCCGAAGACTCTGTGGGTGTTTTAATGGCTGTAACTTTGGTCATGAGTTGTAAGTGAATTTTTTTCAGCAAGCTTTTAATTTTGAACAGTAAATGAATGAATGGTCATAAGTCAGACTACTTGTATATACCGTGGTAACTCTAAGAACGCCTCTACTTACGAACTTTTCTAGATAAGAACCAGGAGTTCAAGATTTTTTTGCCTTTTCTCAAGAACCATTTTCCACTTACAAACCCGAGCCTCCGAAACTGTAACCAGAAAAGGCAGGGAGAAGCTTCCGTGGAGCCTCTCTAGGAATCTCCTGGGAGGAAACAGGGCCGGAAAAGGTGGGGAGAAGCCTCCATAGGGCCTCTCTAGGAATCTCCTGGGAGGAAACAGGGCTGGAAAAGGTGGGGAGAAGCCTCCGTGGGGCCTCTCTAGGAATTTCCTGGGAGGAAACGGCCTCCACCTTCCCTGTGGTTTCCCCAATCGCACACATTATTTACTTTTACATTGATTCCTATGGGAAAAATTGCTGCTTCTTACAAACCTTTCTACTTAAGAACCTGGTCACGGAACGAATTAAGTTTGTAAGTAGAGGTACCTCTGTATGTGATTCTTTAGTTTACTCCGAAAGTGCTACAGGCTCAGATTCAAATAGTATTCCTCCACTGGTAGCCCACTTAGCTACACTATTCCTTTACAGATAGCTTATAGAAATAGCTACTGGGAGGGAAGTTATTTATTTTATTCAACTTCTAGGCCGCCCAATCCTGAAGGACTCAGGGCGGCTTGCAACAATAGAAAAATACAAATACAATAAAAAAGAAGTCAAATATGGAAAATCTAAAACTATAAACCCCAATTTTTAAAAAAAACCATAATTTAATCAATCCAGACAACACACCCCATACAATATAAATGGCCATGACAGATGTCAATTTCATGGCCCACAGGCCTGCCGGCACAGTCAGGACTTCACAGCCTTTCAGAAGGCCAGCAAGGTGGGAGCAGTATGGATATCGGGGGGGAGTTGGTTCCATAGAGCCGGGGCGGCCACAGAGAAGGCCCTGCCCCACGGTCCTACCAACCTGCGTTGCTTAGTTGACGGAACCTGAAGGAGGCCAACTCTGTGTGATCTTATTGGTCTCTGGGAGGTATGTGGCAGGAGACGGTCCTGTAGAAAGTCTGGCCCTAAGCCATGTAGGGCTTTATAGGTAATAACCAACAAAGAAAATATGTCAGCATATTTTCTTAGACTTTGGGAATTACATTTCCCAAGTTGCATGACACTTAGGTTACATTCTAGGATTCAAGGAAGAATTCAGTGATACCTGTATAGTTATTACATTGTTGTCTTCAATGCACATATAGCACATCTTATTCTTCTCTACTACATAATTAAAAAATATTGTCCAAACTGAAAAGTAAAGAATGTTCAAGGAAAGCATTCTGTGTGTATAGGATGCAAACATTTCATGACTGCTTACCCTATTCGTAAGTTTGCTATAGTAGTTCTTCCAAAGCTATATGGATCTTTATCTAAGAGGAAGAAAATAATAATTTAAGTATGTTTTATACATTCATTTGCAAATAATTATTATACAAATACAATAGCTTGGTTATCCTGTTACTTCTGCTTTTTAAGATAAACATAACATAAAATAGTTCCACTGAATCAAATCAAGGGATAACAGGATCCATCGAAAAGGAGAAAATGGATACAAGGCCCATATTTTGCCCTTGTCTCCTTGCTCCAATTCAGACTAATAGCCCATGATAGTCTCTAAATCTATTTCCAATTAACTTCATCTGATGATTCCTAGTGTTTTTAAAGAGAGCAACAAAAATGAATCTTGATTTTATGCAGCTCAAAATGCTTCCCTGTCACCTTTTTTCTAAAGTGTATTCAGACATTCTAGCCTACTCATAAGGAAGGTATTCAAACTTTCAGTCATACTGGCTGGCCTTTTCTACATTTCATTCCAGCTCTATTATAATAGTATTGTTTAACTTTAAACCAAGTGATGAGAACTATAGATGTGACATACCGGTAATTGCTCACTACATTTCTGTAACGGGATTATACTGTTAGCAGTTTTTCTATCTTCTTGCAACCTAGAGAAATCCCAACCTTCCATCTTCTTATCAGCTGACGATCTCAACATTCCAATTCCTTTCAATGAAATTTCTCATGTCTGCTGTCTATCTGAAAGGTCCACTTTGCCTAGCAAGGGAACTCACTCCAATTACAGAGACAAAGACCTATCCAGCTTCTCCAAACTGGCCAAACTCCTGCTTTGTGACCCCCAACTTCAATTTTTTTTAAAAACCTTTGCTTTTTCATTGTTCAGGGCCCATCTTCCTTGTAAAGCAGGTATCTAATTATTATTACAATAAATAAATATGAATCTCTTTCTCAGGTTATGCTTCTTACTTTGGCAAAATTCTATGGCAATTAAACAATTGTGAAAATTATTCTGAAACTATATATTTTTGCAACAACTATATACAGTAATACTTTTTGAAACTTGGAAACAACGTTGTGAGAGAGAAAAGTTTTTCTCTCTTTATTCTTCCACTCTGTTCCCAGAGTTCAGGAATAGATGGAACACAAGGTCTCTATAGTTTCATAGCTTTCCTTGACGAGCAGAAACTGGATAAAAAGACAATCTTTTTTTCTCTGTCCATTAAGAATTACATTGACAATCCACCTAGACATATTACAATATAACAATCTGCAACTCAAATCCTATGAAGCTATCTTAACAACTTTATGCAGAAATACAAGGGGGGGAAACAATTTCACAAAACCCAATCTAAAACATTATATTGTTCATAACAAACTATCTTGTTATACTTACTGATTTCTTACAACCTTGACAATCCTTATGCATTGCAGAAAGAGAGAAGCATATATTTTAACTTTGGCAGTTTCACTTTCCTGAACTATTAGAAAATCACAAGAATAATATTTTTCAGGAAAATATAATCCCTTAATTCCAGACCTCTTTATATACTGAAAAGCTAAATATGGACAGTTTTAAATTCAGTTTTTTTCCATTTTAGTATTGTCCTAAAATAAAAAGGCTGCTAGAGTTTCTATATATGGAATGGACAAATTGACAGAATTTCAATTATCAAAAGTTAGCAGGTATGTCAAACTCTATTTCATTGACGGTCGCATCAGATTTCTGTTTGACCTCAGGGGGCCAGGGGCTCGTGGCTAGGGTGGCTAGGGTGGGCTTTTAATTTTCATTAGCTATTTCAATAGTCTCATATGACTCATAGTTCTAATCTTCAAGGCAATTCAGGTACTGTAATAGAGAACACTTCAAGTACTACAGTTAAATCACATTGTTCTGTTTTGCACATATGCAATTCAAATTAAAAAAAAGTTTCTTACCATACATGTCACCCGATAGGTTTGCAGGAAGTATAACACACAAAGACAGCATGCTGACCACGATCAAGAGACAGATGAGATTGCGTTGAAAGGAGAGGTAAGTAATGGCATCATGCCCACATTGATCGTAAATTTCGTCATCACTGTAACCACAAATAAAGAGAAGTCAATCACCAAACTTGAAAGATATTTAACCATAAGGAAATTACTACATAGAAACAAATCAAAAGTGCTTGTCATATCTAATAAAATACTATAAAAATAATGGAAACACAAAAATGATCAATAGTGTTCAAATGATTGCTTCTGAAGTTATATACCCTTATTTTAACTATCTTCTATTTTACATGCCTTCTGTATTCCACCTACTTAGAAGCATGTTTGACAAAGAATTCTCAACAGCTCTATTCATTTAATGGAATGGTTTGTCCGGTGAATGCAATAGATCCTGCCTCCATCTATTATTTTCTAAATACTATTTTATTTTTATAGACTTTTCTCCTATACCACAAGTTTTAAATATTTTGGTTTCTACTTCTGAGTGATGCGTATTTAAAATTGTAGCGTTATCACTGTAACTATAAATCATTTTAGAGACTCAAAGTAATGCTACTACATAACATAAAAATTAATAATTAAGATGGACGTAAAAATACATCTGTATAAAAAATTTGAGCCTATTCTGCTCCTGCTTTTTTAAAATTAAGCTTGTCAACCATTATTCCATAATAAATAAGTTTTCTTAAATTGCTATTCTAGGTTAAAGTAGTCTTACATACAGAAGTAAAATAAAATTCCAATTTAAAACTGAGCTACCTAATAGAACAATAAGGCTTAATCCTATAAATTAAGACAATTGATTGGATACTATAAAAACTGAAATGTCACTCAAATTTTAGAATATAGCATTTTAATTGTTTTTTCTTAATGAAAAATGCAGCAATACTGATCATAGAATTTTTAATTTAATTTGCAGCTGATTCAGAACAGTTATTGCATTTCTGTAGAACAACATTAACCAAAGTACTTAACCATAAAATAGCACCTGTTACAAAATCCAAAGTTACACATATACTTTATACTAATCAAGTAATTTAGTTTATATGAATTACTAGATCTTTATTCATTCCTTGAAAAAATATTAAAATGTTCTAACCTGAGAGGAACTATACCAGATTCATATTTTAAGGGAAACCTAAGTCTAAAATACGGTAATTTAAAATTAACATCAAAGCTATGAGTTGATAGTATGAAGGGCAATATGATTTCTTTAATAATTACAATTCCTATTTACTGAATGTATAACAATAATGCATAAAATAGTCAGCAAACAGGACATTGAGAAATTGAGAAAAATGCAAATACTTTTCTATTTTCTTAGCAATATTAAACAAAATATTCAGATCAGAACTTTAGTGCATACTTACTGCATGAGAAAGGCAGAAGCCATCCAAGAACAAAATCCCTAGAAATAAATATTTGCAGAATTGTTATTCTGAAAATAAACCAGTTTTAGATATAACACAAAGCCTCTGGGTAAGATCATCCATCACCATGGGTTAAGGTATCTGCAATATACAGACAATATCCAATTCTACAGTTCTACCACTGGTGACCCAAGTGATGGTGTTGCTGCCCTCTCATAGTGCCCGGAGGCTGTGCAGACCTGAATGGGAGAACAACAGGCTTCCCTTGAATGATTCTGAGCATACAGAAACCTAAGAACTGTCATCTTTTGTTCTGATGGGGTAGAAATACCCCAGATGGATCTAGTTTGAAACTTGTGGGCTCTCCTGGGCTTGCAATACCTGCTCAAAGAGCAGATGGCAATCACAGCTAGGATAGCCTTTGCTGCACCAAGTCCCTCTGCTCAATCATTCAAGCCCTGGTCATCTCAGAGTTGGACTATTGCAAGCAGTCTACATGGGGATATCCTTGAAGAGCATTCAGAAGATACAGGACGGTGCAGAGTGTGAATTGCATTGGCTACACATTGTTTGTTTCTGATGTAATTCAAGGTGATGGTAATCACCTGTAAAACTCTCCAGGTTACTTGAGAGATCGTCTCACCCCACTGGGATTGCCCTGCCTTCCCCCTCCATGCCAGCGGAGGAGGCATACTGCATGCTCCATCAGCCAGGGTATTCTGGTGGTGTCCAGAAAAATCTTCGCTGCTATTACTACTGCCCTTTGGAACAACTTGGTCCCCAGAGTGAGGTCGGCTCCAATCAGAGGTGGGTTTCTACTGATTCCAATCAATTCTTTAGAACCATTAATAATCCAATGATGACATCACAGAGCCTGTCAGAGTCTCTGTGTGTGCTGCCATCTTGGACTTTGCTTCTGTGCATGCACAGAAGCTAATTTTCGCTTCTGCACATGCGCAGAAGCTATTTTTTAAATTGCTGCAGGAGGGGCACACAGGCGCAACCCTGAGCAAAGAATCCAGAACCCACCCCTGGCTCCAACCCTCCGGATCTTCCACAAAAACTTAAAAGATCTGGCTCTGCCAGTTGATTTGAGGTTCCAATGGTTTCACATTGGGAGTGATTGATATATTAATAATAGATGTCACTTCACTTCTTTCAAATCCTGATCCCTCCCCATCTTTTAGTTAGGGCTCAGTTTTATCTTTTTAATATTGTACACACACACACCTGAGTTATTCCATGGTAAGATGGGTAGCCAATAAATTTTACAAATAAAGTAAAAATAATTATTAGCAGTAATCCTGTTGCAGAATGTGGCTCTCCCTTGCTCTTTCCAGCTACAATTGTCATATGCATTTGGTCAGGGGTGTCAAACTCATGGCCAGTAGGCTGGATGCATCACACGCTGATCATGCCCACTCCCATTTTAGCGAAAGGGGGGAAAGTTGCAATAAGTCATGTGACAACATGATGACGCGAGTTTGACCCCCCCCCTGCTCTAAGCAATTTAAATTCTGCACTTCTCAAACAAGGAAATTGAAGGGACACAAGCAAGTATCAGGAAATTTAAAAAAAACAAACTTTATGAATTGGTGGCAACAAAGATCCCCGTAAATTGTGTTTTGTCACCATTTAGAATAAGCGAAGGGATATTCTTGGATCATATTTACCTGTCCAATATTTAAGAGAAGTTTTCAAATGGAAGTTTCCTGAACTTACAATCTTTAGTGTAATGGAAAACACCAAAAAGATGGGATTGTCCCAGTAAATTACACAGTAAATTTATTAAAATAATTGGCTAGATGTAATCTATAATGGTGTCTCCCATTTCTCTAACTGCAGAAATTGCTCTTTATTCCATATTTTAATAATACATATTCCTCAGAGTCAACAGGATCTTGCGGGGGGAGGGAATCAACTGCAAATGTAATCATTATGATGTGAAACAATCATAATCATTATTGGATAAATACACTTACACTGTTTATATTATTTTAGAAGAAAATCGTAAAATGGTATTAATTTTACTTAATATTTCAACCATTTTATGATTTAAAATAAGTGGATCACTCCAATTCTAGAATGTGCAATTCGCTTCGTGAATCACATTAAATCTCCTTTCAATACCAACGATCTGACTACTTCAAGAAGAGATATAATGGCAATTTTTCAGAACTGAATCCTACAGTCTGAAAGCAATTTGTGCTATTGCAGACACAGGAGTCTACTCAAAACAGAATTGTTTTGGGGACAGACCATTGCAGAACATTTAATATTGCTTCCAGTTTAGAAGATTTGCTTCCAGAAAAATAATAAGTTACTCTGGGAATGGGTATACAGTTGTCCTAGAGATAAACAGACACTCAAAGATATACAATAAGAACAAACAAAACATTGTGAGGATGCCATTCCTAAAATAATGAGTTTTACATTTACCTAGTTTAAAAGTATTAACTGCACAATGATATTTCTTTACAACATTGATTCTCTATCTGTAAAATATTTTAAAATTTAAAACTTTAAACTTCTTTAAAGTTTAAAGAAAATTTCTGTATTTCCATAAACGAGTCTGTAAAGTATTGGAATAAGATGGGAACTATAAAAATATTTCCTTTTAAAATATTTCTAAAAATACTACGTGACAATATTTTACGAATCGCAAAATGTTATGTACTTAATGCAATAGACAACTGACCAGAGGAGATATTCTGCCAGCGTGAACTGGTAGCGCCAACTGCGGATGGTTCCACCCAGACATAATGCTGTCCCATTTAGCCACCTTTTGTGGCTGTGCGCATGCACATGTGTGAGTAAAGAGCATGTGTGGGACACTGTGCACATGTGCAGAGGCACATGCTCACATTTGCAAACCTTTAGGGAAGGGAAGAGAAAAACCACCCCTGCAACTTACCTCTTCAGTAGGAGGTTCTTCAAAAACAGTAGTGGACTCAAATACCTCAGAATATCTAGATTCAGTAGAAAACAAAACAACAGACTTCAATGTTAGAATTTTATAATAATATAATAGTTGTTGAAAACTTCATACATTTATTTTAAAAGGCATTTAATTATGAAAATACATGAAGTAAAAATATTTTTATAATAAAAGATGCTAAGGCTCAGGAAAGGACAAAAATAAGCAATAGGCACAAACACACACACACACTACAGTACCTGAAAGGAGCAGAGTAAGATTTCAAAGTTATTTATCTCTATAACATTTCTCAAATTTCTGTTACTCTTTAACCTTAAGGGATCTAGGCAGCAGACCTCCCACTCCTGTTCAGCCATTTACTCAGCCAAATATGGTCTACACTAGATATTAAAGTTTTTAAAGTAGTAAGCAACGCTGCATGGTTCTTGCAATGATATAGATGCCTTTTTATATTTAATAAAGTCCAATAATGGGTATATTAACCCCTCCTCCCTAACAAAAGCATATTTTTTAGTAACATCTTCAGCAGGGATACATTCATTACAGTGAACACAGATATATACTCAATTTCAAAAAGAGGCATCTAATCAATTTCTACACAATCAAAAAGTATGGTGTTACGGTATCATGTTCTACAGAACACACTACGTTATAGATACAAACTTCTTATATTTACCTTTCTGATACTAAGGCAATGCGACCATAATCCCAAAATCTTCTTCTAATAACTGAAAATATCAATAGCAGGATCTAGAAAATAAAAAGGGGATCAATTAAAGGTTCAGTGCTCATATTGAATTATGTTTCCTCTGCTTCGTTTTTGCTTTTAATTTAGACAATATAAAAGCTTCAAAATCAAGTAGAACACCAACACAAAGTAATCTAATATTTGGTAATTGTTGTGGTTCAGCCTGGGACCCCTCCGGGAATGGCTGATTTGCTGTCGGTGTCCGGCTCAGAGGCTGAGGACCAGGAGGGGCAGACTGATGAAGAAGCTGAATCCCAGGCTGAAGATGAAGGACAGCCAGAGTTCCACCAGGGGGAGCTCTCCCCAGCAAGCAGCCTGGATTCCCTGGGGGAAGATGCTAGTGACTTCATAGATATGCGACAGAGGAGAGCTAACGAGAGAAGAACGCAATTGGCCAGATATTTCCAGCATTAGGGGTCGCAGCTGGGTTTGGGTGTGGTGCTTGGGAAAGGATAAAAGGCGGCCCCACCCTTCCTGGCTTGTGGAGTTTTATCTTGGAGATTCGTGAGACCTGTTTGTGAACTTTGGTGGCTACAATCCTGGTTTGTGCCTTGGACTCTTGAAACCTTGGGGGGGGGTGCCAGCAAGAAGCTTTTGGAATTGACTGGACATCAGGACCCTGTTGTAAAGTATTGTAACCTGTCTGCTGTGAAGACAGGTTTTCCTTTGTGCTTATTTTTTCCTGCTATAAATTACTTTTGGATTTTACCAGAGTGTCTGGCTGTTTTTCAGTGGGTGTGGAGGTCTGGGAAAACCCAGACAGAACAGTAATGAAGATACATTAGTTAAACGAATGCTTTTTACACAACACTGCATAGATTATATTATTATATTATAAAAATATAATGAATAGTATTAAATTGCAGTAGAAGAACACTCAAACGAACAGATGCTACCTTTAAATCGGGAGACAGTACAATTTTTTTTCAGATTCAAGAGAATGAAATAGAATTGCTATCAGCATGGCAAACCCTATTTTCCAGCACATTTCTTTAGTGGAATAGGAAGAAGGGAATATTGAAACCCTTCTTTTCAAAGCTATATATATTTCAGGAAAATGAAATAAACTATTTATTCACCCTTCAAATTGCCAAGAGCCAATAATGTGGAAGAAAAAATATCAGCCAGCTACATAAAAATAAATAAATCAAGCCTACCAAAAAGCAGATTACATCAAGCAGCAGGACAGTAGGAATCCCACCAAAGGTTACTCCTTGAAATACAGTACTTCCTGATGCAGAACTGTAACAGTAGGTGACATTTGGAGAATCAGAATCATTTCTTCTACTTAACAAAGGAACCAGTTGTGAATCACCAGCATCCAAAGTCAGGAATGCAATCATGTTGTCCTACTTGGAGAAAGAAATTGGATAGCAGGAAAAATACAGATTATTTATTTTTATTTATTTTTATTAAATTTATTTGCCACCCATCTCATTTTGAAGCAAATTTTATATTGTACAATTTGAGGTGGAGGGGTGGGGTGGAAGCAAGATTACTTTGAGCAAAAACTATTTAACTTTAAGCAACACTTAAAAGTATCAGTTTTCACTAAGTATTTTGAAAAACATTTAGCAGACTCAAATAAACATCCTTTAGCATGGCAACATTTTAATAACATTCCTACATAAGGGTTAGATGTAAGGATTATGACTGGGAGAAGGCGCAGGTATAGAATCTCTTATTTATTTTTAATATTTTCAAAGATACCATATATAACATTCATGAGGAGACAGACTAGGTAAAAAGATCTCTGTATTTTAGCTATACAACCTGCCCTACAGCTTTAATCCAGTGCACTTTCTGACACCTAGGTGATGCAATTACCTAATCTATTTAAGTGAAGAGCTAAAAATCTTGACAAAATATTTTTGTCTATTTGTTGTCAGTTTTCATAGCTGTTCCAAGCATAGAAGAAACTTGCTCATTTCCAGCCATCTAGAAATATTTAAAGCTATAAAAGACCACTTCCAAAAAAGAGTAGTTCACTTAAAATTATCAAAATTATGCAGGGGCAGCTACACCCAACGGAGCCTTTAAACATTTTGTATGACCCCGCTTGGAACAGGAGTGTTTATTTCCAATCATTTATGTCTTTGATATCATCTGACTGGATTACAATATAATCTATGTGGGACTGCCCTTGGAGAGAGTCAGAATGTACATCTGGTCCAGAATGCAGAGATTTGAAAGGTATGCTTTGGTCTCTTATATAAATTGCTACGAATGCTAGACATTTCCTATTTACTCTTTGATACAATGATACATTTGTCACATCTGAAGCTTTATGGCTCAGGACCAGAATATCTGGAGGATTTATTTTATTTATTTATTTGTCCAATACACAATGCATATTGAAGAGAATAGACATGTAGTAATATATATTAAAAAAGGGATAAAAAAAGGATAGAAAAAAAGATAAAATAGAGAAGATATATGAAAGGAAGAAAAGATATATGAGATAAAGGAGAGACAATTGGACAGGGGACGAAAGGCACACTAGTGCACTTATGTATTATTCCCAACAATTTCTGTCAATCCCTTTAAATTTGTCTGTATGTGCTCTCTATGACCCTTCACTTAGAGAACATTATCTCCAGGGATCTTAGAAGTGAACTTTCTTGTTGTTGCCATGTAAAACAGCACCATTCAAGTGGGATCTTCACTACTGCGTTTCAGAAGGATCATTAAAGCATGGTCATTTTAGGAGGTTTTGGGACTAGAATTGTATTCCTTCTGATAGTGTCCTTCCCTCCCATTTTTAGTTTAATTATTTGCTGTTAAACATAGAGATATACAGATATTTTCTTTGTGTGCATTCTTTTTAGGTTAGCTGGGATGTATATCACTGAAGATATACACCATAATTAGATTGGTCTATAAACCCAGTAAAATAAATTAATATTTCTAAGAGGTACAAACTATCATTCCTTTAACCCAGTTTTACAACTACAATTACAATTTATTTACCTCCAATTCAGTCATTTATTTTGCCAGACAGTTATGCAGTGAATTCTGAAAGAGTCTATAAAATCAGACTAAAAGCTACTCACACAAAATAAATTATAGGCAAATAGATTGGCGATGTGATTACAAAATGCATAGAAACCTACGATTCCATCAGGAAATCAGAATCCATAGAGCAAAATAATTTAGCTATCACAATTCCACAAGAATTGTTTAACACTTAACAAACTTAGCTTAAAACTTCTTTCTGAAATTTCAAATAGTTTCTCGAAAACAATTTCAAAAATCCCTGCAGATGGCAGAATGGAGTCACTTTCACTTGCCATCAAATCATTGAGACTGAAATACCTGTATTTCTAGTCTTAGAATATCTATGTATGTTATTTATAGATAACTTACTAAAGCTCTCATAGTGCCTGTGCTCATTTGGGCAGAATTTAAAAAAAAACAACCAAACCTCAAGATCACCGCATAAAATATCTGAATATTGAATAGAACCTTATTCTCCCTTACTATATAAAAATAATGGAGGCCTAACCTTGATTGGCACTTCCTTCTTTCCTTAATGTTATTTTTCATGAAGCAAGGACTTCAAGAGGTGTGGTCTTCTGCATCAGTAATTCTTCCTTTCTGACTTCCAAGCAACTGTCAAAACTGAACTGGAAGCAGCAGCCGAAGCTTGCAGGGACCTACCAGATCCAGGGTGCAAAAACCCGGCAGAGGCAGGATCTTTTTCTTTTTTGCTGCCATTTAAAACGATCATCCGGATTTTGCAGCCCCGATCAGTCTATCAATTATAGACTCTATCAATTATAGAGCTCTTTTTTTTATTCCTTTAGACCAGGGCGAGATGACAGTCAGGTGGGCGAAGCTAAGTGAAATTATACGGCGGAATAAAAATAACGGCAACAGGTGGGCAGGTTGGGAAGGCTACGGGAATCGCTTCAGGAGGCGGGGAGGTCTCGAAGACCCAAAACCCAGCCAGTCGCTCGCAGCCGATCGGCGGAGAGATGCGGCAGCCAAGGGGAAGCGACAACAGCTGCTGCGGTTCTCACTTCAGTTGTTTTGGGTAACCTTATTAACTTCCCCTTCCCGCACTCCTCATGGCTGGGCGCTCTTGGCTTTCCCGCTTCCCAAGCTTGGCCACCGCAGCCAAGCAGAGCGTGAACGAGAGAGTATCTCTCCCCCTCCCTCCCTCCCCCCGCCGCCCCGGCTTCGGCCACCAGCAGCCCAGCCCCCCACCTACCGTTCTACGGGAAACCAATAGGGATACACAGCGCAGCCGCTTCGCTCTTCGAACAAAACGGGAGGCGACTCCGAATGTCGCGCATGCGCCGAGGGGGGGGAACAGAGTGGATGCAACTGCCTGCCTCCCCTTTTAAGATTAGGTGCGTCGGACGGGCGGCGGTGCGACCTGCTTGCCACGTCGGGAATATTATGCCTCCTCTTCCCCCTCCCACGACGTATTTGGGAAATTAGCCCCTAAAGCTAACGCTCTCCGAGGAGAATGCAGCCTTCGGAGGAGGAGGCGTTAGCTGTCTTTGGATCCTAAAATATTTAGAGCTATTTATTTGTTCGCTTGTTTGTATATTTTCCCAATTCCCCTAGGGCAGTGTTTCCCAACCTTGACAACTTGAAGATATTTGGACTTCAATTCCCAGAATTCCCCAGCCAGCGAATGCTGTCTGGGGAATTCTGGGAGTTGAAGTCCAGATATCTTCAAGTTGCCAAGGTTGGGAAACACTGCCCTAGGGACACTGGGCGGCTAGCTGTCCAAGGGAGGCGGCAAAACTTTAGTAGACTCGGGTTCAGTTGCAGCGTGGGAAGCCCGGTTTCAGACGGCTTCTTTTAATACGGCACAGATCGAACATGTCAAACTACACTGCTCAAAAAATAATAATAAAAGAGAACACTCAAACAACACATTATAACTCCAAGGAAATCAAACTTCTGTGACATCAAACTGTCCACTTAGGAAGCAACACTGATTGACAATCAATTTCACATGCTGTTGTGCACATTCAATTTTGTACAGAAGAAAGTATTTAATGAGAATATTTCATTCATTCAGATCTAGCATGTGTTATTTGCGTGTTCCCTTTATTGTTTTGAGCAGTATATTTACTACAATTGCCACTAGTTTTTTCTCATCATTCCTATCATCCATCGCCTCTCACTTATGACTGTATGGCTATAACTTGCTGCTTGTATCCTTAAGATTTTTATTAACATTGATTGTTTCCTCATTGCTTATTTGACCCCTATGACAATCATTAAGTGTTGTACCTCATGATTCTTGACAAATATTGCATATATTTTCTTTCTTTAAAAAAAAAATATTTTATTGATTTTTAATTTCGAGACAAAACAAAAACACAGACAAAACACAGAACATTAAAAAGGAGCCAAAACCGCTTCATTCTTCTCAGAAGTCTCCGGGATTCTTACAAGTCATATTAAGAGAGAGAAAAAGGTAAATAAAGAGAAAATGTCAGCTATATATAACACTAAACTACTAATTACAGAAATTACATGATTTTATACCATCTGATATAGAAATATACTATTACATAAGTATTCTTTCATTTAACCAATCATAAAACTTATACCAAATTTTATTACATTCCGATTCTTCTTGTCCTTTTAACCACCTTGTCATCATATCCATTTCAGCGCAATCAGTAATCCTATTGATTATTTCTTCTTCTTTTGGAATTTCAACATCCTTCCATCTTTGTGCGTAGCTAGTTTGGCTGCTAAGACATGTATTAATAGATATTTAGTTTATTTTTAAAATTTTTATATTTTTGAGAGTGTATACCTAGTAGAAAAAATTCTGGAGTCTTTCCCACTTCATCTTGTAAATTTTTGTTTATGTGCACTGAGAGCATATGCACCAAAGGCAAATTCCTTGTGCATCCAATCACATTTGGCCGATAAAGAATTATATCAGCGAGGTATGAGCTGTAGCAATGAGGGAAAGGCAGTGGATTTACTAGGGCAAAGGTGGAGGACACGGGTTTCTCTTAAATTCCCAGCTATTCCCTATTCGGCTGCCCTGGGTTGGATTTGAAAATTATTTTGCTAGTGGTTTCTTGCCCAACCCCCCCAAATTTTAACCATAGATTGTCTACAGTCGACCTCCACATTTTTAAGAAGGGTACGTAAGCACACCACTGTGCCTACCATCCCTATTGTCCTCTTTTATCGTTTCTTTTTACTTATGTTTTTGCAAACTACTACTATCCCATACCTGTCTGACAAATTAAATAAAATAAATAATTCTCAACCTTGGCTATTGTAAAGACCTGTGCACATCAACTCCCCAGAAGTCGAAGGCGAGAGAGAATTGAAGTCTATAGGGCTTGAAAGACTAAAGTTGAGAAACTCCTCTCTATGGAGATTATTTGGTCATCCAAGCCGTGGTTGTCCCAAAGGTGCTGTAGCAAGAGGCAACTGGACTTTCTTCTTCAGCTTCTTGGATGAGAAACTAAAAGTCTACAAAGAAAAACAGGAAAGGCCAGTTTGCTTCTTGCAAAAGCACCTTGGGTTGCAAAATACTGTTAAGCAAAGACTGGAGAGGTTCCGTCCCACAATCTCTCCTTGTGGTAAGGCTTAAGTCAAAAGGCTGTGCTGTTACAATAATGTAATAGTGTTTTTCCTAAAAGTTGTAAATGAGCGCAGAGAGCCCCAATAGATTAGAGAGATTAGAGGGATAAAGGCTCTGTGAGATGGGCACTGTTGTGATTCAGCCTGAGGCTGCTCAGAGACCAGCTGTGTCTCTGCTGGCTCCATGCCCGGAGGAGGATGACAGCGCAGAGAAGGGGGCTGAACAGTCAGACAGGGGAGAGGAGAGTCAGGAATGGGATGAAGGAGAACAGCATGAGAGCCCCCGGGGGGGGGGGCTCTCCCCAGCCAGTAGCTTGGAGTCATCAGGTGATGACGCACAAGCTGTCATTGACATGAGACAGCGACGTTCAGAGCAACGAAAGGAGCAGTTAAAGAGATATTATCACCATTGAAGTAGAAAAAGCTGGGTTTGGGTGTGGTCCTCATCAGCAGGGTTTAAAAGGCAGGCAAGCCCTTGAAGCCATGTGGAGTGTTATCAGCTTGGCGTGGCGTTATCCTGTCTTGTTTCTCGGCGTCTCTGTTCCTGGCTTGTGGCCCAGCAGCTTTGGAAGATCCGTGGGAGGTGTAGGTCTGCTATCTACAGCCTTGGCTTGGCAGCAAGAATTCTGTATTGCTGCATGGACTTTTGGCCTTCGTGAATATATCTGAAGATACAGCATTTTCCTGTTTGTAAGGACATTTTCTGTTACCTGTGTTTTTCTTGAATTTTATAAAACTGCCTTTGCCTTTTACCAGTGTGTCTGGCTTCTCTTTTTGGGTTGGTATTGGCTTCTGGAGTGACCCAGACAGAACAGGCACTATGAAAATTTAACAAATCAAATATATAAACAAATTTGTCCCATGCCTAAGATTAATCATTTTGTCTTATATAGATTTTTTTTATTAAAACACCATCTGATGCATCAAGAATGCTTCAAAAAGCATTACATGGGCAATTTATCAATAGTTTGCTAAGAGATTAATGTCAGAGTATTGGATTTTCTCAAGTGAGACCTCCTTTAAAAATGGCTAAAAGATATTTTGTGTGCATTGTATTTGCATATTAGAGCTTTTTAATATTTCTAGTGTGCCCACGCATTTTGAGCTGTCCAAAAATGATTTATTGTGTTACCCAGCCATTTCTCTGCCAACATAAAACCTATTTTAAACCAGGGATGGCAAAGTGATGCTATAAATCACTAATGCAGAAACAGTGATGATATCCTGAGACACATTCTAATTTGCTGGTCTCTTCCTGTAGATATTAATACTGGTATTTGCCACAGTACCAAGGGTCTACAGAAACTGGTTTATCTTTTTACATTGCGGTTTTTAAATAGTATTACTACTAATAGGCAACATATTTTACCTGACTATTTGCAGAAGGTTACAGTGGGGGTGGAAACTAGGATTGTGAGTCCGATGATATGTTTTGATTGTAATGCTAATTCATTTGTTTTCCCACATATTTTTTTAAATGAACAAGTCTTTCATTTCTTTAATTGGCTTCTCTATAACTTGTGTGGAAAATAGATCATATTTTAGGTCATGCTTATGCAGAAATATTGAAAATTCAAAAAGGTTTATACATTTTTAGGCAACACTGTAGCTTCAAAAACCATAGTGGGACCCTGAATAAACTAATGTATGAGCTCAAAGTTTAGCAGCACATAGATTTATAAGCTCAGCGTCTCCTTGGCTATTGTAATGTTGCATTAGTTTACTATCCATTTATTAAGATGAAAGTAACCCTTTGGTTAGGATTGGTTTTGGATTTTTCTCACTAATCTGCATAAAAAGCATTTATATGAAACAATTCTACCAATACATCTGTCATTCTCCATTTCTGACTTTATAAATTGGAGTTTGAACTGAATGGCTTGTTGTACTATTGATAAATTCAGTATTTATTTGTATTGAAAGATAAAACCTCCTTCAAATCTTCATCGGTTCTTGGTGACCATGTCCATGCAGTTGTTTAAGCATGATTTGGAAATGGTTTGATATATTCCCATTGCCTCAATTCCTCAGTACAGACTACAATCTTAGAATGGCTAAATTATGTCTGCTATCCAAGTACAGTGATCCCTCGATTAGCGCGGGGGTTACGTTCCAAGACCTCCCGCGCTAATCGATTTCCGCGTTATAGTGGTGCGGAAGTAAAAAACACCATCTGCGCATGCGCGCCATTTTTTTCATGGCCGCACATGCGCAGAAGGTGGAGCGACGCAAGTTCGGAGGCTGGCAATGCAATGGTGATTTTTTCCGGGCTTCTCGCCGCTACCCCCCACCCGCCCGATTCGCCCCGCTCACCGGCTTTCTTGGGGCAGCGCTGGCGGCAATGGCAATGGCAACCTTCCCTCCTTCCCTCCCTCCCTCCTTCCTTCCTCTCACCGGCTTTCTTGGGGCAGCGCTGGCGGCAATGGCAACCCTCCCTCCTTCCCTCCCTCCCTCCCTCCCTCCTTCCTTCCTTCCTTCCTCTCACCGGCTTTCTTGGGGCAGCGCTGGCGGCAATGGCAACCCTCCCTCCTTCCCTCCCTCCCTCCCTCCTTCCTTCCTTCCTTCCTTCCTTCCTTCCTTCCTTCCTCTCACCGGCTTTCTTGGGGCAGCGCTGGCGGCAATGGCAACCCTCCCTCCTTCCCTCCTTCCTTCCCTCCTTCCCTTCTCTCCCTCCCTCCTTCCCTCCCTCCCTCCTTCCCTCCCTCCTTCCCTTCCCTCCCTCCCTCCTTCCCTCCCTCCTTCCCTCCTTCCCTTCTCTCCCTCCCTTCTCTCCCTCCTTTCTCAAAAAGCACTTAAATACTGTACTGTACTGTGTAATGACAGAATAAAACCCCCCAGGCCTCACCTGTGTTTGAATTTCATTCACTCAGTCATTCATTCATTCATTCTTCTGTACAGTATGTACAGTACAGTACTGTATGCCACTCAGTCCCAACACTTTTAACCCATAAATTACCATTTCCCATCCCCTTAATTACCATTACTGTACACATTGAATAAGACTCTTAAGTTATGAACAATAACATATTTATTTACATTTTTGGGGGTGGGGTGGGGGTTAGCATAACTGGGATAACTAGGGATCTTCTTCTATCACCATTTCTACAATGGACGCTGCAGGTGATGGTGTGACAGACCTCTTGGTTTTTGTGACAAACATGGTCATGGGCAGTTGTTGGCGCCGTTTCTTTTTCTGGCCTAACATGGATCTGTATGGTGCAAAGATGTTGTCAAGGGAGGCTTTAAACTGTATAGAGCGAGTCATGTTGGGATCCCAAAGTTCCGCCATGCGTTGCAGATGTGCAGCAGTTCTGTTCATTTCTGCAAGCCGCTCAAGCGTTAGGCCAATATCTTCTTCTTCCTCAGCTTCTTCAGCTCCCTCTTCCTCCTCTTCTTCACTCGCTGACCTGGTCAGCTCCTCCAGATCTTTGTCTGTCAGCGGTAGGCCATGCTCATCAAGCAAATCATTGACTTCCTCTGGTGTCATGTCAACGAAGCCTTCTCCACCCAGTGCCTGTGCCAGCTTCACAGAGGTCTGGACTGCAGCATCTTGGATTTCTTCGGGAGCAAATCCCTTGTAATCATGCACCACTTCTGGCCACAATTTCCTCCAGCAGGCATTCATTGTCTGTGTCTTCATATCCATTAAGGCATTCTGAATGTTCTTCAGACAAGATGCAATTGTGTACTGATGCCAGTAGGCCTTCAATGTGAAGTTTTCATCAGCATCCATTGCTTCCACGATGCTTCCAAGAGAATTGCGCGTGTACAGTGCCTTAAATGCACGGATAATACCTTGATCCATCGGCTGGATAAGCGATGTGGTGTTTGGTGGCAAGAATTCGACTTGCACTCCATCATGTTCATGGTCCAGGTGATCATGGCCTCCAGCATTGTCCATTAGGAGAAGCACTTTGAAATCGAGTCCTTTGCGAGCCAAATACACCTCCACCTGTGGGATGAAGCACTGATGAAACCAGTCCCGCGTGAGGGGTTTTGTAATCCATGCTTTAGGATTATGCATCCAGTACACTGGCAATGAATTCTTGTTTCTGTTCTTGAGGGCTCTTGGATTTCGTGACTTATAGATTAGCCCTGGCTTCATCAAAAAGCCTGCTGCATTCCCACACATGATCAAAGTCACTCGATCTTTCATGGCCTTAAAACCAGGGGCTTTGGCTTCATCTTGCATCAAGAAAGTCCTTGAAGGCATCCTCTTCCAGAACAGGCCTGTTTCGTCCATGTTGAACACCTGTTCTGGAAGGTAGCCCCCTTCTGCAATTAGGTCTTTAAACGTGCCCTGGACAAAGTTTTCTGCTGCACCTGTATCTGCTGAGGCAGCTTCTCCATGCAATGATACACTCTTCAGGCCATAGCGCCGTTGAAATTTCTCAAACCACCCTTTGCTTGCTGTGAATGTGGCTGGGGCTGAAGAAGCAGAAGAATGACAGGAAAGGGAGAGAGAAGTGACTTGAATGAAAGCATACAGAGTAAATGCCCACCTCCTTCCCTCCCTCCTTCCCTCCTTCCTTCCTTCCTTCCTTCCTTCCTTCCTTCCCTCCCTCCTTCCCTCCCTCCCTCCTTCCCTCCCTCCTTCCCTCCCTCCCTCCTTCCCTCCTTCCTTCCTTCCTTCCCTCCCTCCTTCCCTCCCTCCCTCCTTCCCTCCTTCCCTCCCTCCCCTCCTTCCCTGCTCCTTCCTTAAAAAACACTTAAATACAGTATGTAATGACAGAATAAAAAACCCCAGCCCTTACCTGCGTTTCCCTCATCTGCATCGCCTCCTTCTGTGTCTTCAAGACGGTTGTACAGTTGCTGTGCCTTGGTTCTTATGGTGTTGGTATCCAAAGCAATGCTCTTTTTGCGGCAGTCTTGTACCCACAGGGACAAAGCAGCTTCCATCTTCATAAGGCGCTTGTTTCTAGGCGTCACCATTCTTTTTGCAGCCTTGTTGAATGCCATCAGAGAACCTTGCCTTATCTTTTTCTCGTCGTTCCGAATGGTTCGCACACTCGATTCGTTGATCCCATACTGCCGACCAACATCTGCATAAGAGCGTCCCTCTTTCAGCATGTCCAAAATGTCAATTTTCTCTTTAATTGTGAGTATCCTCCTGCTCTTTTTAGCGTCGCCGCCTCCACTCTGTGTGCAACGTTTAGGAGGCATCTTCCAACAAGTCTGAACAAGTTCCAACAGTTGCAAAGCTTTTTTTTGCGTTTGCAACGATTGGTCGAGATTTTGGCCAATCAGCAATCAGTATGACATCATCGGGCGGGAAAAACCGTGGTGTAGAGAAAAAACCGCGGACTTATTTTTTAATTAATATTTTTTGAAAAACCGCGTTGCAGCGTTTCGCGCTAATCGAGACCGTGCTAATCGAGGGATCACTGTATAACTAGTTCTGGCCCAGTATACCTTTCCAGAGTTGGCCAAAATCAGCTTGATAGTGCCACATAAATGGTTCAGTAGTTACTAAACATTTATTTTTCAGTCCTAGAGATAAATAAAAACCTAAAGACAAAATCTAATTATACAGATAAATTATTCAAATCTTTCATTATATTTTGGATAATCCACTTATCACTTGAGTAATCTTAACGCCCAAGGCCTGTGCACAACTACCTACATTTACATGTGTGATTGTATCCACATGAGTTCAATTAGTGAGCCACAGTACACACCTATTTCAGAGTAAACTCAACTTCTTATTATGCCTCCCAGCAGGATTTTCCTTTATGGATAATGCTCCCCTGAGGTACACATAGATTTTAGACAGTGAGTACTATGAGGTGTTATCCCATAACATCTATCTGTGGATGTATTATTTCCATTACAGATTTTCTTCCAGTGGTGAAAGTGAAATAAAGATTAGATTATCTGTTAAATGCCTCTTTGTTACAAATTCTAGTTATTATGATTAATTCACTTTCCTAATAGTGCTTGCCTTTTAAATGTTTCTCTTTCTGAAAATTATTTTACTTTTTATAATTAAATAATCTGTACAATTTTTACAGGGTCTGTTTTAAAGGATTTGATTCACAAATGTTTTTCCCATTTTTAATTTTTATTTTCAAAAACGTTAAAATGTTTTAAACTGTCATTTATCTACACAATTCCTTCTATATTCAAAAATAAAACAAATATTAATGCCACCCTAATAGGAACTCATCTAATTCTAGATTTTCATGTGAAAAAAGAAGAGAGAGGAAGGTTTGAAATAAATAAGGAAGACTTATTCATATGGATGTTCAATATACTCATCCTTTTTCAAAAGTTAATACAAGAATTATATTGATAAAGTATAGAAAAATTCTCTTTTTTTGCTATTAATTTCTCCGCCTCCTTCAAATAATTCCTTTGTTCTTGTCTTCATTTTTCTGTGGAATTTCCAAGCCCTTAATTCTTAGAATTTCTTCATATCTTTACATGGTGATTAGATTGTTTGGGTTGAGTAATTTGTGTTCAGACCTCAGCCAGAAGGAGGGGAAGAAAAATATTTTATATAATATTAATTGATGCCTTAATACATACTCAGATATTTGAATTTTGTTTTCAAATGAATTAATAACTAACTAACTATTTTTATGGTATAAAAGCTTTTTATTTAAATTGTTTAAACAAATACTTCTCTGGATATTTACTTTGTGTCCATGTTTTATTGACAAAAAGTCTTGTATATTGCACCGAGTTCCATTGCAGAGTGCAGAGTGTTTTTGTATGTTTTTTTAAATGTGGAATCTATAGGCAATGACCTTCAAACATGTATACTTACAGTTTTTTTAATTGAATACATGTTCCTGCATCCAGAATCTGCCTCTAATCTAAATAAGATGGCCATGTGTCCCATATTATAGAGAAAACTGCTCTTTTAGCCATTTTATGAGTGTGATTAAGAATGATAAGATAAATTGATTACCTTTCCCATTATTGTATATCTTTTAAATTCTAGCATTATTTTAACACTCTATTCATTATATTAAATAACAGACATACAGCTTTCATGTAGATTTTCCTCCTTTCTCATCTCCCCCCTCCCCAACAGTATCTAAGTAGCTAGTGCAGCTGTTAAGAAACAGGAAAATCTGATGCCAATATACTTGATATGGGGAGTAACTACATTGATTCTTGTAACCAACCACAATGGCATCAAGATAATAACTAGTGCATCATTACATTGCTGTGCGAAGGATACAGCTTAGTTACTATTTGCACTGTGATATCTAGTGCCTATATAAATTATGTTGTTTGCAACGGGGCCTCCTGATATATGTGTCTTCATGTCATAGGGTAGGAGTTTATAATTACTGATAGTTCATTGCATCCATTGTTTTTATTTGCTTTCAGCAACTTAAAATAGATCAGTAAGTTTTTATATATATTTATATATATATTTGTTTTCGTAATAATATATATATATATATATTATTTATATATATTGATCTATTTATATATTTTATATATATATATATATATATATATATATATATATATATATATATATATATATATATATATAAAAATAATCAGATATTACTGCTAATTGTACATGATATAGTACAAATCCTGTTATTTCTGTTGTAGATATTCTTCTGCCATTGATTTTCACCAGAATCACTACAAATATCACCCCTTCTCTAATTTGCAGACTTGAAAGGGAAGCTAAGTTGGTTTTGCAATAATACTTCACAGATCTTTAGCAGGAACCATTTTCTGCCATGCTTCGTCTGACTGAACTTTTTCTCAAGGTTGACTGAGATTGCAAATTACTTGTCTTTGATTAGCGTGCAGCTTGTAGCAATTTCCTTTGTAGGTCTTTATTAATGCATTCATATCACACTTGTAGAAGCTTCTGTTCTATTTGCAGGAGCTAAAGTATAGCTGCCCCTACTATTCCATGCTTAAATTAAGGAAGTTTGGGGGGGGGAAATAAATTCAATTCAATTCTATTCTATTTATTAGATTTGTATGCCGCCCCTCTCCGTAGACTTGGGGTGGCTCACAACAATAATAACACAATATATAAAAAATCTAACAATTAAAAGTCACTAAAAAAACCCTTATTAAAAAGGAAACATACACACAAACATACCATGCATAAACCTTATAGGCCCAGGGGAGATGTCTCAGTTCCCCCATGCCTGGCGGCAGAAGTGGGTTTTAAGAAGTTTACGAAAGACAAGGAGGGTGGGGGCAATTCTAATCTCCGGGGGGAGCTGGTTCCAGAGGGTTGGGGCCACCACAGAGAAGGCTCTTCCCCTGGGTCCTGCCAGATGACATTGTTTAGTCGACGGGACCCGGAGAAGGCCAGCTCTGTGAGACCTAACCAGTCGCTGGAATTCGTGCGGCAGAAGGCGGTCTCGGAGATATTCTGGCCCGATGTCATGAAGGGCTTTATAGGTCATGACCCACGCTTTGAATTGTGACCAGAAACTGATCGACAATCAATGCAGACTGCGGAGTGTTGATGTAACATGGGCATACCTAGGGAAGCCCATGATTGCTCTCGCAGCTGCATTTTGCACGATCTGAAGTTTCCAAACACTCTTCAAAGGTAGCCCCATGTAGAGAGCGTTACAGTAGTCGAACCTCGAGGTGATGAAGGCGTGAGTGACTGTGAGTAATGACTTCTGGTCCAAATAGGGCCGCAACTGGTGCACCAGATGAACCTGGCAAACGCCCCCTTTGCCACAGCTGAAAGATGGTTTTCTAATGTTAGCTGTGGATAGAGGAGGACGCCCAAGTTGCGGACCCTCTCTGAGGGGGTCAATAATTCCTCCCCCATGGTGATGGACGGACAGATGGGATTGTCCTTGGGAGGCAGAACCCATAGCCACTCCGTCTTATCAGGGTTGAGTTTGAGTCTGTTGACACCCATCCAGACCCCAACAGCCTCCAGGCACCGGCACATCACTTCCACTGCTTCGCTGACTGGACATGGGGTGGAGATGCAAAGCTGAGTATCATCAGCGTACTGATGATACCTCACCCCATGCCCTTGGATGATCTCACCCAACAATGCCAACAAAGCTGGAATTAAAGGTAAAAGCTGTTGTTTTCAGAACACTGCATAATTAATTGTGCAAACTGAAGCTACAAAATGGAGTGAGAAACCCAGAAATTCAAATTGGTACAACAGAAGAAAAACTTCCTGGCTTCTATCAAAGATTGTAGTAGAGGTCATTGGAAGCATAACAAACCTCCTGATTGAAGTGGAATTTAAGTGAAACTATTTTGCCTTTCCCTTATGAGTGTTTTATTTTGCTGTGTTATTCACTTTCTAAATATTTCAGTGGATCATTAGGTCTATGATTGAGCTAGAAATTCTAAAATACATTAGCATAAATGCATCGTGTCATCTCAGTCCCTGTTGTGCGAGATAGAGCCTACTGTAATAGAGAGATAAGAGGCAGATCTATGAAAGGAGATACAAATATTTCAGTTATTATGGTTCCTACTGCTGTTTCTTCCTACTTGCAAGATTGACTGCTCTCATGTACGCCACTCCACATAATTAGATCATCGGAGGACATCTTTTGTGAATCTCACTTCAGATTAATTGATATCTGCCATTAATTTTGCAGAACCCCATGCAATGGAGAAAAGCACCATTGGAGCTTAACCAAGCCACTTCTTTGCTACAGTTTAGGAGGGGATTTACTCAAGCATCTTCATTGGTTTAAATTATTTTAACTCTTTTAATATCATCTCATAGTATTGTTTTAACAATGTGTTCAGATTCCACATTATGGTTTGTACATTTGCCCTCCTACATTCTTTTTTTTAAAGTTTCTTTATTGTTTTCAAAATAAAAAAAGAAAGTATTTCTTACATGTTTTGTTTTTACAGGTCTTAATCCATCTCCTGCATTCTTAAGTAGTTTAATTGTGCAGTACAATTTCTGAGTTATAAAATTCAAGTTTTGGTATGTATGCATATATTTATTTATATCCCATCTTCATTATATTTGCAAATAACTCAAGGCAGCAAATGTATTCAACAAATCTTCTTCCTCCTATTTTCCTTATGACAACGACCTTGGGGGATGAATTGGGCTGAGAGAGAGAGAGATACTGGTCCAAGGTTACCCAACTGATTTCCATGACTAGAGTGAACCAGAACCCGTGGTCTCCCGTTTTCTAGCTTGGTGCCTTAACCACTAGACCAAACTGATTCCTGACATGAGCCTAACAATATTCAACGAGTATAGCATAAAAAGCCTAGAAAGCCTAGAGCTAAGACGCCTTAAACAAGATTTAAGTATTGCCCACAAGATCATATGCTGCAACGTGCTGCCTGTCGGCGACTACTTCAGCTTCAACCACAACAACACAAGAGCACCCAACAGATTTAAACTTAATATTAACCGCTCCAAACTTGACTGTAAAAAATACGACTTCAGTAACCGAGTTGTCGAAGCGTGGAACTCATTACCAGACTCCATTTGTTTGTTTGTTTGTTTGTTTGTTTGTTTATTTGATTTGTATGCTGCCCCTCTCTGGAGACTCGGGGCGGCTAACAGCAATAATAAGACAGCGTACAATAATAATCCAATACTAAAAACAATTAAAAACCCATTAATATAAAAACCAAACATACATACAGACATACCATGCATAAAATTGTAAAGGGCTAGGGGGAAGAGTATCTCAATTCCCCCATGCCTGGTGGCAGAGGTGGGTTTTAAGTAGCTTACGAAAGGCAAGGAGGTAGGGGCAATTCTAATCTCTGGGGAGAGTTGGTTCCAGAGGACCATAGTGTCATCCTCAAACCCCCAACACTTTACCCTTAGATTATCTACGGTTGACCTATCCAGATTCCTAAGAGGTCAGTAAGGGGCGAGTACAAGTGCACTAGAGTGCCTTCCGTCCCCTGTCCTATTGCTCTCCTATATCTCCTATCCCTTTCTTCTATTCCTATATCTCTTCTTCTATTCTTTTGTTGATATGTTCTATTACTATATCTTCTTTTTTATTATTTCCTAGATATATTTTACTATGAGTATCTCCTCTATAACCTTCATCATGTATTTTACTATGTGTATATAGATATATACCCACTAAAACCCTCATTGTGTATTGGACAAAATAAATAAATAAAAAATATAAATAAATAAATAAATAAATAAAATGTAATTTTTTTGTTTTGTTTATTAAATTAATACTTGGGAGGCCGGGGTGAATGTGGTGCTCAAGGAAGGGTAGCATCTCTGGTGTAGGAGCATGTCGTGTCCTTTTACAGCAGCTCATTTAGGGCAGCTTTTAGGGCAGCTCGTTCACCTTTGGTGCCCACCTGTCACTCAGCTCTCACCTGTGGCTCCTAGTAGCCATACCCCGGGCAACAGCTTCCACAGCCTGGCCAAACCAGGCTGAGAGTAGCCGATGGGTCATTGACCTTCAGCGAGATAGGGACTTGTCTATCCTGAGCATATGAAGACAGATTCCAGTGGGTTGAGCAGATGAAACCTACTAAAATAGGTCAATGGTCATTAAGGCGGTCTCTGTAAGCAATGTGGTACGCTAAGAGCACAGCAAGGCATGAAAGACGCTCTGGTCAACCATTAGGAGAAGAGAAACTCTGACTGCAAACCTCCACTGCCTTGTGGCTATATCCTTCATTGGAAAAGGCTTCAGGAGTAAACCTTGAGACAAAATCCAGAGCCGGAGTCCTGGAAGCAGTCCGTGAGTGTGTACAGCCATGTTCTGATAACTCCTGCGACGTAGCTGGAACCAATTATATTCATTCCATTGGAATATTTCAGAGACATGGAGAGGGGGGATCTGTTGCTTGGGTAACAGTGTCCTCCTTACCAACCTGCCCAGCTTCATGCTCTGGGGAATCCAGAGCATGATACCATGATCTTTCAAGACTGAAGAATGCCAATGCAACTTGGGATCCCAACGAACATGGTAACTCTTGAATCTATGTTAAATAAAATGTTACTTTGGTTTTTATTTTTGTTATTTTTTAAGGTGACCATATATGGTCCAAGGGATTGTCAGACATGGGCAGGAAGAATTTATTCTTACTCAGATGGGAAGATTACTGAAAGCTTTGTTACCAAGTGGTATGATCTGATTCACACATAAAATTCAACCATGATGAGCTTTCATGGGTGTTTTTAGCTTAGTGTGATGTGTGATTCCACCCATTAAGACTTAATATTATATGCTATCTAGATCATTGTTCAATGAATCATCACTTTAAAAAAAAATGTTTAATACTTTTTGTGGAGTGAACAAATTCTTTTAGTCTAATCTATTTTAAAATTGTAAAAAACGGAAAGGGGTGTTGTTAACGCAATCTTCAGCGACAGCAAATTAAAACTGAAATAAACAATAAATAAAAATAGCACAATTATTCAATTGTTTATTTATTTTTTTCAATTTAGACAGAAGCCCATCTAACAATAGGAACTAATAATACCATAACATCACAGCAAATGGAAACAAGTCAAGGAACCAAACCACATTTAAATAACCACTTCATAGGCTTAACTGCCTGGGAACACATTTACATCTTGAGAGTTTTACCAAAAACCAGCAAGATCAGAGCCGATCTTTTGAACAGTATTCTAAAAGACCCAAAAAAAATCCGCTTTTACTGAGTCCTACAATATATTATTTTATTTTAAATATGTAATTTATTGTTTTAAATGTACGTAAAATGTGCACCATGCTTATCTTGCAACAGCTTTACGATTAGATTTAAATCAATTACAATTCCTTAGTAACACCTAGGTTTATAGATAAAAGAGCATGTTAATTATGCAGCAGACAGTACACGTTTTATAAGTATCAGTTACATAATGAAAGAAAAATCTTTTATTTATAGGCATGACCAATGCAAACTTTACCTGCTCTTTTGGTTGAAAATGAGATTTTCATTTTCTCTTTCATATTTCAATCTAAGCAGACACTTTAAATCCCTTGTCTGACATTGTAAATCCACCCTGTAGGTTCCAATCCACATTGCTCAGAAAGCTCACCTACATAAGACTTGCCTTTTCTTGTTTGCATGACAAAAAAAGGAATAGTAAATCCAGCAATTCAAGCAGATAATCACTATTGTGTGAAATCCTCTTCAATCCACACTTTATTTTTTCTAATTGAGTTCAGCTGTCTGTTTAATAATTTTATTTCACCTGCGGTGGTCATAAATCTGCTTCCAATACACATTTAACGTTAAAGAGATTTCAGTCTATTAGACTGGACACAACACAGGAGAAAACAATCTCTAATCTAGAGCTGCAAAAATCATTCCCCAAAGGTTTGATTTTACTTACCATTCAAGCCAACTTGGAGGTGGGGGGAGAGATAATTTAGAACTGCATTTGCACTCCATGAAAGAGGTATACTAGTAATTTAAGGACATATCATCTTTTCTCAGCAATAATTGCTGAAGCCAGTTCATAGTCCAACATGGTCTACGTTTTTGCATATTTTCTGAAAATGCTTCTAATGTACAATTGGCCTGACTCAGTGAGTGAAATAATTTTCAAGAGAGTATTGCCTTTCTGCTTTCTGCTTTTTTCTGTTACTTCTGTTTTTCTTAACAAAATCTGTTCAGAAAGGAAAGTTGGAATACCTGTAATTGCCTTTTAATTATCAGTAACAAAAATAGCTTTGTTTATAATGTTATTGATATAAAGTACTATTCTTCCTCTTAAAGGACAGAAGGAAAAGGGGGAACATGATCGAAACATTTAAATATGTTAAAGGGTGAAATAAGGTTCAGGAGGAAAGTGTTTTTAATAGGAAAGTGAATACAAGAACAAGGGAACACAATCTGAAGTTAGTTGGGGGAAAGATCAAAAGCAACGTGAGAAAATATTATTTCACTGAAAGAGTAGTAGATCCTTGGAACAAACTTCCAGCAGACGTGGTTGGTAAATCCACAGTAACTGAATTTAAACATGCCTGGGGTAAACATATATCCATTGTAAGATAAAATACAGGAAAGGGCAGACTAGATGGACCATGAGGTCTTTTTCTGCCGTCAGTCTTCTATGTCTCTATGTTTCTAAATGCTTGTGTTTATAAATGTTAGAATCCACAAACATCCTTTTCCCTCAGAATAAGTTACCAGTTTTGCATTAAATCCTGCTCTTATGTACGTTTTCAAATAATAATAACATCATCAACAACAACAACAACAACAACAACAACAACAATAATAATAATAATAATAATAATAATAAAAACAGATTAGTAAGGCAAGAAAAAGAAATACTGAAGTGGCCTAGATAAATGAAAGTGTATTTTTTAAAATAACCATCTTAGTCTATGATGGTTCACAAAAGCTGATCTGTTTCAATAAGATTTGTGAATTCAAAGGGGTGTTACTAGATTTCTCCAGATCTGGTGCAGAAGACACAAAGACTGATGACTGAAAGAAAAAGAAGCAAAATCTCTATGAGTATTTGGTGTTCTTTGACCTTGCCTGTTTGCTTGCAGATGTTTCATTACTTAACTACATAACATCATGAGACTCACACTTCATGGCTCAGCTATGCTTATTCTCTCCTATTGGATTAATAACTTCATGTAATTAAACAATATGGGTAGCTTCAGAAAACATCAGGTCAAATCAATCTCTCTTTTTAAATATCTGTGAACACATTTAAGTGTTACATTTTTATAGTGATTTTTTAAATTGAAAATGTTTTTTGATCATCTCTTTGGAAGAACCGGCCAGTGTTACTCTTCCAACATTGTTTGCTTTTTACTTGCAAATGTCAAAGCACCAGACAGATTTTAAAATGCCAGCTTTCAACTAAAGTTGTGCTGTTGGTATTATGCAAATGAAAATTTGCTATTTTTAACTATGTGAAATCCTTCCATGGAAAAAATTCACATGAGAACAAAAATATTTCCCACATACATACGAGTTACATGAAACCAATTATACATGAAACAGCATCCAATTATATCACAGCAATTATAATATATTTGTAATACAATATATGATTATAACTAAGGCACACCAGATTTTAAAAAAAAACCTTTTAAGTTTAATAATTAATATCTGGGTTTTCTGGGTTTTCTTTTCATTTCCCATCTTGATTTTTCTAATCAAGGAAATATAGTGTTTCAGATTGGAAGCTTATCTAGATTTTATTTGTATGGAAACTGGTTGAACGTGCTAATGAAGTTAACACATAATGGATCAAGATATACTGTAGTTGAACAATGTTTTGTTCTGATTCAAATATGCTTACCCAAATAAAGCCAAACACCATGCTAACACGATGTTTGAAACTGCTGCTCCGAGTCCTCGGAGAGGGGAGGCATACAAATCTAATAAATTATTATTTATTATTATTATTATTATTATTATTATTATTATTAATCCATAATAATGCTCTGAGCAAGGCAAATATCTCTGTGTAATAAATGAGAATTGAAATTCATATAAAGACATCCTATTCAGGAAGGACCTGTATATTTCGCTAGGTTACTGGGCCTGTAAGTCTGGCAAGGATGGTGATGGCTATATTAAATGGAGGTATGATTTATATTTGCCCACTGACTGTGATAATATTTTATTGAATTTTTAATCAAGGTTTTAGAAGAGTTGTATGCTGCTGTGTTGTGTATACTTATTTTCTCCATCTCTGGCTCAGTTACTGCTGTTGCTTGGACCAGTGTTTCCCAACCTTGGCATCCGCTGGCTGGGGAATTCTGGGAGTTGAAGTCCAAATATCTTCAAGTTGCCAAGGTTGGGAAACACTGGCTTGGACAGACGAGGAATCTAGAAGCAAAAAAATATATGTGCAGCAGCACTCTTGTTCAGCATTTATTTATTTATTATTTATTATTAGAGTTGAAAGGGACCTTGCAGGTCATCAAGTCCAACCCCCTGCTCAAGCAGGAAACCCTACACCACCCCAGCCAGATAGGAGTCCAATTTTCTTTTGGATGTATCAAGTGATGGGATGTTCACAGCCTCTGCTGGCAGGCTGTTCTACTGGTTGATCGCTGTCACCATCAGAAAGTTCTTCCTTATTTCCAGGTTGAATCTCTCCTTGGTCAGTTTCCATCCATTACTCCTGGTCTGGTTCTCTGGTGCCCTGGAAAATAGTGTGATTCCCTCCTCTCTGTGGCACTTTCATTTCAAAATGGGTATTCTGAATCCAAACTTGACTGTAAAAAATATCACTTCAGTAACCGAGTTATCGAAGCGTGGAATTCATTACCAAACTCCATAGTGTCATCCAGGGCCGCCGATAGGGCGGTACTACTGGTAGTGGCGTCAGGGGCCTGGCCAAATTGACAAATAGGGGGGGCCCGGATGGTTTTGCCGGCCCCCTGGCGCCCGCAGTAATTTGTGCCCAGTGAGCAGCACCGACGCCAAGCTCCAGCTCCTCGCAGTACCGGCCCTCTCTTGGAGCGCGCGGCGAAGGTAGGAGCCCCTTCGGGGTGGCGGCGTTGGGGAACGAGGCTTGGGCGGCTGGGGTGTTCCCTGTAGCTGTAGGCTGCGCACGCCTTAGCCAGCACACCCCAAAATGCCCCCCCCACGGCCCCGCACACCCTTTTCCAAGGGCGCGCATGCTGCGGCTGGCCCCAGCCCCCCCCCACTCCTCTAGCCCCCACGCGCCCCTGGCTACTCGCCGCTGCCCCCCGCATGCCCACCCGCACACCAGATCCACCTCTCTTTCTCCTCCGCCGGCCAAGGTTTTTCTTGCCGAAAAAAAAAGAAAGAAAACCTTTGCCGGCTTTTTTTCCCCTTAATTTGAATGTTCCGGGCGGGCTGGCAGGGACATTGAAAATCACTTTCGCCAGCATCCGGAGAACGAGAGAGAGTGAGAGCGACAGAGCAAGATAGAGAGAAAGTGAGAAAGAGAGAGAGAGAGAAAGAGGGGGGGAGAGAAAGAGATAGCAAGAGAGAGAGAACGAGAGAGATAAAGAGTGAGATAAAGAAAACAAGAGAGAGAAGGTGAGAAAAAGAGAGAGAGAGCAAGAGGGGGAGAGATAGAGAAAGAGGGGGAAGAGAGAGAAAGAGAAAGAAAGAAAGAAAAAGAGAGAGATGAGAGAGGAAGGAAGAGAGTGAGAGAGAGGAAGAAAGCAAGATAGAGAAAGAGAGAAAGAAAGAAAGAGATGAGAGGGGAAGGAAGAGAGTGATAGAGAGGAAGAAAGCAAGATAGAGAAAGAGGAAGGAAGAGAGAGAGAGGAAGAAAGCAAGATAGAGAAAGAGAAAGAGAGAGAGAAAGAAAGAAAGAAAGAAAGAAATGAGAGAGGAAGGAAGAGAGTGAGAGAGGGCTGTGTTTGACCTCAGAGGGCCGGGGGGAGGGCTTGCCCAGGGTGTGTGGCCATGGTGGGCATGGCACGGGATTTGGGGGCAGTAGTTTTAAAATGGCGGGGGGGCAGATACTTAGGCTGTATGGGGCCCCAAAATTCCTGATGGTGGCCCTGGTGTCATCCCCAAACAAACCCCCAACAATTTACCCTTAGATTATCTACGGTTGACCTATCCAGACTCCTAAGAAATCAGTAAGGGGCGAGTACAAATGCACTAGAGTGCCTTCCGTCCCCTGTCCTATTGCTCGCCTATATCTCTTATTCCTTTCTTCTATTCCTATATCTCTTCTTCTATTCGTTCATTGATATGTTCTATTACTATATCTTCATTTCTATTCTTTCTTAGATATATTTTACTATGAGTATCTCCTCTATAACCTTCATCATGTATTTTACTATGTGTGTGTGTGTATATATATATATATATATATATATATATATATATATATAATATATATTTTATATATATATATATATATATATATATATATATATATATATATATATATATATATATTATATATATATATTTGTTTTCGTAAATTTTCACGGGTATATGTATGTAGATTGTTCTGAGTTCGGGTTTTGCCCTGTGTAATATTTTGCATGTCTATGCGACGTTTCGGTGAAATCACATTCACCATCATCAGGCTGAAGTTTCAAGCTTCGAAGCCTACTTAAACCCTCATTGTGTATTGGAATGAATGAATGAATGAATGAATGAATGAATGAATAAATAAATAAATAAATAAATAAATAAATAAATAAATAAATAAATAAAATAAAAAAATTAAGAAAGGAGCAACTGCCAGATTAGGCCTATTTTGATGGCGAAGTATGAATACCGGTTTGGGGAATTCTGCATTATAAAGGTAAAACCAGTCTCAGCAAGTGGCAACCTGGATTTGGCTCCTGAGCAAGGTTGGGTCTGGTTACTAAATTGGCCAGAGACCATCAAGGAAGATCAGGATAGCAGGCTAGACCAGGAAGTCAAAGCAGCATTCAGGAAATAGCAGGAACAAATCTCTTCTACAGGGAAACAAATCCCTTGTTACCAGGATAATGACATTGATGTTTTTGTGATGTCTCTAGGAGTTAAATGCAACTCCGAGACCGTATTCTTTATACAAATTCTATAGGAAGATTTTCTTTTTCTCTTGTAACTGCACAAGCTGCGCCACCCACTGAATGGTAGCAGATTCCGCATGCTAATGACTTAATTTTCTGTGCAAAGATGTGGGGATTAAGAAAAGATTAAACAAATTGATAGGGGATTAATAGCTATTAGGCCCGATGGCCCTGTGCTGCTTTAGGATTTACAATTCCTGTCTCCAAATGTCAGCTGTTGGGATTGTCTATTATACTCATGTCCTGGATGAGAGCTTTTTTTTAGACATTTGATTGACCATTGTAGAACAATGTCTACGGAGAGGGGCGGCATACAAATCCAATAAATAAATAAATAAAATAAATATGCCAATCCAGCATATTTCCCAAAATGCTGCTTTGGAATGAGAGTAAATGTAACAGTTTTCTTTAAGAAACAAACAAACATATTTTATTTTATTCAAAGCATTAAAATACCAACTCCAAAAAAGAAAAAAAGTACAAAAACAAAACTAAGCTAAATAAGACTACATCAAAAAGTGCATAAACAAAAACAGACATATACATACATTGTCTCCCCAGTTGAATACTGATAAATATATTTCAAAGATAACTCCTCCCCCTTGTGAAACAGGCACACAATTTGTAAATTTCTACACACTATTTATCCAAACCACTTAGCCTGACTCAGTATATGAAAACATAGCTAACAGGTAAAACCAATAACGAAATCAACAACTTCTAAACCCATTGTACTGTATTATGAGCCATAGATTTCATAGCTCCTGGTAAAATTTTGGAGAGGTAACAGTTACCCTAAGGGCCTAGGCCTTGATAACTTTTGATATATAATACATCTGCATTCTGCAGGAACAAAATGTTAGAGTAACTAACAATTTCATATGAAATTGTTCATATGAAATTTTTATATGAAATTGTTCTTATTGTTTTTCAATACATTAAAGTTGGAGAGAGCAAATAACTGTAGATATTTTCAGTACTAATGCAAGAAGATAATTTTTCCTGTGCACTACTTGGAGAGTCCAAGCATGGGATTAATTTATTTATCAGATTTATTTCATTTATTTATCAGATTTGTATGCCGTCCCTCTCCATAGACTCGGGGCAGCTAACAACAATAATAAGACAATATAAACAAATCTAATATTTAAGTTAATTTAAAAACCCTAATTTAAGAAACCAATCATACAGACAGACATATCATGCATAAATGTCTACGTAAGCCAAGGCTCTCCCTGGCTATAATAGCCACTCCCCCCCCTTCCCTGGGGTCAAGGCTGATGCCATATCTGAAACCTGGCTGGGCAAATTTTAGAGAGAGGAACTCCTCCCTCCGGGCCCAGCCAGGTTTCAGTAACACATGCCAGGTCGGCCTCCTCATCCAGGATCAGATCCCAGATGAGGAGAGCTTTATTTACCATCGACCTGGCATTGAGTAGGAGCAGCTTGAGCCCAGGGCCAGAATTACACTCATCACCAGTGCCCAGGGTTGGGTTCACAGAGCCGGAACAAGGGATCGTTATTAAGCAGCGATCCCTCATTCCCCTGGAACGGCTAGCTCTGTGGCCCCCACCATATCTGCCTCTCCCCAGCAAGACCGGAATATTCCGACCCTCTGCCACCCCAGATATCGGTGTCCCCTCCCCTCCCACCTCTCCAGTGTCAGGTAGGCTAATTAAATCATTCATACCATTTTCATTTGTTTCATCCATACCAAAATCCCACCCAGCTCACCCATAACAATCATTCATTTCATACATATTATCGCAACCACCCCAATAATCCATCAAATTTAAATCCCCCCTCCAATAAATTAGCTAAAATGTTCATTACTAAAAACTCCATATAAATTCTATTAATAATCAATATAAACATCAAATTACTCTAATACTAGAATACCAATTTACACTAAGTTATTCTCAAGATCTTAATAGAATAACATATAATTATTAAAAATTTCTGTCAGTTGCCAAGGGATTGAATTAAGAAGAGATTTGATCATGCCCTCTCTCTGCTCCACTGTTTCAGTTCTTTAACTCAGTTGAGCCTAGAGAGACACATAATCATCATCTCTTTATCTCACTCTTGGAAATGGACGGAATTGCTGGATTCTCCTCTGATCTGGCCAGAACGCTGTGAGTCCCTCATCACAAGAACCGCCACCACCTTAAGTAGCTTTTCATATGGAATTGTTCTGATTGTTTTTCAATGCATAAAATTGGAGAGAGCTAATAACTTTAGATATTTTCAGTACAAAGACAAAAAGACAAAAAGGTAAGTTTTCCTAAATTGAAAAAGTAGAGAGTGGGGCGGCTCTAATTTTGTATTTATAATTTTGTAGTAACTGCACTAATAAATTTTTACAAGCTTGAGTTTTGTGAAACAACAAATTACATCTTGAAAATAGGACAAACACGCTTTTAAGTATATATAATAAAGTTAGAAGAAACCATTATAAACACAATGCAAATACATATTCACAAGGTTTGGTCTATATATTTTTAGGTTTCAGTAATTAAAAAAGTATTATGCAAGGTCCCAGGAAATATGGTGCCATGATTAAGTACTATTGTCATTTAGGCTGTTACCTAAAATAACAGCCCATAGTCACCAGCAACCCAGTATCAGAGAGATTACCTTGGACATTTTTATTTTAATACATATCTTTTTTGACAAAATATATGTTTTATATACATACATCTTCTACAAGTTGGAACTTTCCAGAGGTAGTGTGAATAAAAGTACAGAATCTTCAGCTTGCATAGCAGTTTGATGGTGCCTAAGAACACCCCTTTTCATAGTTTCATAAATATGGAATTTGAATTTCCATTTGATTTTACAACAATCTGCATTTGATGGAATAAGATCTAATAATAGATCTAATAATTATATAACATATATAATATAATTAGTGTGCTGTTCCTCCGAATGGTGGCTAAATTATACATCCCCTGCCACCTTGCAAAAACATGTGTTTACTCCAACAATAAAAGTCTCTTCAGTAACATAACTCCCATTGTATGGATATATTTTCTGGAATGGGGCTACCTAAGGAGAAAAATATAAATGAAGGGAGGACACTTAAGCTTCTCAATATTCCTATGTTATTACTTAAACTTGGGAAGGTGTGACCATGGCTTGGATGTATCCAATGAGATGTAACACTTTCACTTCCTCTGCCTCACTTCAGCTTGTGGAATTTGTTATGCAAGTGATATCCCACTCACTATATAAAGACATCCCATGAGTCCTCCTTCCCACTCAGGCAGCCTGCAACTTCACAGCACAATCTCTTCTCTACCAAGAAAAACTTGTGTTGAGGAAGGAGGGATTTGGGGAGTCTTTTCCTATTTGATTGATCGGCAAAGTATGGCTGTGAATCTTAGCTGGGCCTTAACCTCTGTCCTGTTCCTAGCTGCCACCACTGCTGGGTTTGGTGAGAAAGGACTCAAGCAAATATTGCTGGAGAAACTGAAACTTCCAGAGGTCCCTGCTTTCCAGATGGCTGACCTGGAAAATCTAGTGATTCCAGAGAACATGAGGAATAAATATATGTCCATGCTGAAGCGGCACCGAGTGAAACGAAGAGCATTGCCAAGTTTAGCTGGGATCTTGAGAGGAGTTCCAGGCAACGCAGGTAAACTTGGTCTCGTGTTTGCATTAAGCTAAAAAAAAATTCTCCATCTCCATTTGAAATCTTAAATTTCATCAGGGCCAACTGCTTAATAGATTTAATCCAAACCACAGGTAGATAGGATTACTAAAATATTTTAAGCTAAAGGTGTTCCCAAAGATGAAATTTGAAGTTCAGAATTTGCCTGGAAATCTAATTTATTTCTCATGAAGAGGTAGTGTTGACAGCCAGTTTTAAAGATTAAAGCATAACCTAGATGTTATTATATTGTTGTATTGTTCACAAAGTTACGTTGCTTTCCTGGCAAAGACTGAATACATTGCATTTATTTACGGTAACACAATCTTAAATGTGATTACTGAAAAAAATATTTACTATTTAAGCATTATTTATTTATTTAATTATACTTCTATCCTCCCTTCTCCTGGAACTCGGGACAGCTCAGAATAAACAAATACAGAACATTAAAAAATCTAATATTAAAATACATTAAAAACTCAATGCTATCAAAACATAAATTATACTCTAAATCCCTTAATATTAAAACCAATCATTCCCATTCATTCCATCATTTTTCACTCATGGGCCAGAAATGGATGTTGAGGTTTTATCCGAAATGAGGCTGATTCCTGCTTTGTTGAATATCAGATGAAAACATAATCTCAAACTATCTAATTGTTATTTAAAAACAAATGAAGGGAAGTCCCATGTTATGGCTCTCATGACGTAAATAATTTTTGGTGACTCAATGATGAGAAATGTTGATGAAGGAAAAAATATTTAATTTGCTATGAAAGCCGTACATATATTATTTTTAAAGTATTGAAAATACATGATGCATTTGGGAGAAAAAAAGCATTGATGATTAAAGCAATTTTGTAAAACAATTATGCTGCCTGGAAACTCTTTGCCCAACGTATCTAGAGAGTACCAGGTTGTGGAAAGAAAGTAATGAGTAGGTTTATCTTCTCTGAATATATGTCTAGCGGATGATAGTATATGACCTCCATTTGAGACAGTAGTATAAAACATTGTTGTTACCATAAAGATTTATTGATTTAAATATATTTGGTTGACACAGATCTTACTAATCACTATTTACCATTTTTATACTGTGCTTATATAAAGGAAGGATTGACAAGTGCAAGATGGTAACAAAAAATAGAAGGAATTGGATGTCCATCTGTCTTCCTCTAGAATTTCAATGTGGTCTATTTCGTGTTATTATTACTTAAAACAGCCTTCGATAATCAGATATCTTCCAGATATGCTTTATTAGTACAATCTCTACCAGATAATTGAAACAATACTCTTCCAAAGGAATATAGAATGTCTTGTATTTTCTGTATAATGATTTTAAAATATTCCTTCTGTTTCCACCCACAAAGATATCCCAGGAGACATTCTCTATTCAGACACCACCCGCCAGAACCTGATCTTTGACATGGAGGGCAGGATTCCAGAAAACAGTGAAGTCACCATGGCTGAACTGAAGCTTTTCAAAAAGCCCCTGGGCAAGAAACATCTGCCCAGCAGGCAGTCACAAAGACCAGTCATGAATGCAAGGGTAACTGTGTACTGGGTGCAACTTCAAGATAATGGCACTAACCGGACCTCTTTAATTGATTCCAGGTATGAAAAAAACTTATTATAAAACCAAACATACATACATACAAACAAACAAACAAACAAACAAACAAACATACCATGCGGGGGAAAGAATATCTCAGTTCCCCCATGCCTGATGGTGTCTTATAGTATTTTGCAGCATGGGAAGATTATTTTGTCTCCAATATAGCCAGCTTAAAATTGTAAAGTCAACATAATTTAAACAATGCTTCTACAATTCATTTTTTAGTACTTTTTAAGAACTTAATAATATATAAATAAGCGGTTCACATACTGTGTTTGGCTTAATGTGTGTGTGAATTCAATTACTATTGTTAATAAATAATGGTTTACAACTTGTAGCAATGTATGCAACTATGTTGCTGTAAACCATGTAATCTATAATGATTCAATCTGATATGTGAACGCAGCCATTTGTTTTCCTGATATTTTATGATATTAGCCTTGAAACAAAATTAAGCCAGGGTCTCAATCTCAAGACCATGAGGACAGCATCCACAATATTGGGTTAGCCATACAAAACAGATTCTAAATAAGGCTTGCTACTATTTCTGGATTTCAGAGAACAAAATAACCACTCAGTAATAGCAAAGAGTTAAAATTGTCTGCATCTTCTTAGTACCATGTAAGGGTCACCTGGATTTTACACTTTAGATATAACAGCCATAAAATAAGGTATTCATCTACGTCGATATTTCAGTGGTTTTCAAATAGCCTCACACGATTTCTAAAAACATCATGAAACTTTTGGATCACAAAAATATTTTATTCCCAATAAAAGAAACAGAAGACACCAACACAAATAATAATTCTTACTTTAAGATTCAGATATTTATTTTCATGAGCAATTTGGAACATGAACAGCCATCATTTAAAGCCTTTAAAGCCCTACATGGCATTGGACCAGAGTACCTCTGGAACCGCTTGCTACCGCACGAATCCCAGCGACCGATAAGGTCCCACAGAGTTGGCCTTCTCCGGGTCCCGTCGACTAAACAATGTCGTTTGGCAGGCCCCAGGGGAAGAGCCTTCTCTGTGGCGGCCCCGGTCCTCTGGAACCAACTCCCCCTGGAGATTAGAACTGCCCCCACCCTTCCTGTCTTTCGTAAACTACTCAAGACTCACTTATACCGCCAGGCATGGGGGAGTTGAGACACCTTTCCCCCAGGCTTTTTTATACTTTGTTTTATGTTTGGTATGAATGTGCTATTTGGTTTTTTAAATAATGATAGGGTTTTTTATGTTTTTAATATTAGATTTGTTCCACTGCTATATTGTTTTTATTGCTGTTGTGAGCCGCCCCGAGTCTTCGGAGAGGGGCGGCATACAAATCTAATAAATAAATAAATAAAAATAAATCATAACATTAGTCACATCAATATCCCATTGCAATGAGGTCCAGAGATGATATCAAGGGCCAACAAGAAATAGCTATGGCCAATGGCCCCAACCTGAAACCCATCTCCTTCTTTTATACATTTCTTTTAACAACCCCTCAGCAAGTGGAATTTTGCTGAATTTACTTCCCGGCACTTGCATATTTCTCATCAATTAGCACATTCTTGGGTGTACATGTGAAACTACCTTCGGTTCCTTATTTCCAAGTGTTTTAATGTTCTTAGTCCAAAATAGCCTCTGAAACTATCCTGTCTACAAAATACATGTTATGAAATTATATTTAGCCCAGCAAATTACAAATATTTCTTTATTCTTAAGAAATCGTAACAAATCAATCCAGACCTGCTATATATATTTTTTGGCCTTTATAATCTCTTTCAGCTTTCTTCTTCTCACACCAGTCTAGATCAATATATGTTACCTTTTGGATTTATCAATTGTATTTAATTGGTAGCAGAAACTACAATAGGGACCAATTTCTTCTTTGTTTTATACTATTTTATATATTGTAGCATTAATTTAATAGCTGTTCTCTTTTCATTCATTTATTTACAGTATGTCTGTACCATTTGTGCATTTTGCCCATAATTCGTTTGAATATAGTATATTTTTACTTTGTCCAAATGTTACTTTTGTAATATTTTCTAGAAAAAGGAAGTTAAAGTAAAAGCCTATGTTAGAAGCTATTGTTGCTAGTATTCTCATTATTATTATTCTATTCATAGTATGTTTGCATTAACCAAAATACTGTAAGCTCAGATAAGCATTTCATGCTTTTTAAACTTTAGATTAGTTCCCATTATGGAGTCCGGCTGGAGGAATTTTGATGTTACTCAGGCTGTACATTTCTGGCTGAAAACAAAAGCCTCTGGGCCAATGCTCCTGGAGATTTGGATTGAAGGTGAAAGATTAGGCAGCTATGCCTCTGAAATGGCCAAAGTTGTGCGTTTTACATCACAGGACCCTTCAGATAAGGCTCTAGGCAAACCAGAGTTGGTCCTTTACACTCTTAACTTGGAAGAATATGGGTAAGTGTCATGTTATTTCTGCATAGTGACATTGTTTCATTTCTGTCTTTCATGATGGAAAAAAAAATCCCAGGAAAAAAATTTGGCAGCTCCCAATCTATACTGAATAATATTTACTTGAAGCTAAAGTCAACTGCATTTTTAGTTAGGTTATTCAACATAATGGCTGTCTTTATGTCCTTTATCTTGTTCAATTGCAAATAAATCCATGTTCAACAAGACTCTGAAGAAAGTTGGCGTGACCTTGAATTTTTGCTTGCTTGCTTCTGAATAAACATTCTTAGTGTGGCTTACAGATCATTCCTCATTTCACAACTAGTACAGACACTTTAAATGAACAGTAATACTTTAGCAAACCACACCTGGGAGTGCTTCTGTTAGTTGGAAAAAATTCTGGAATTAGTCTGATTAATTAAAATAACATCTTATCAGAGAGGAATATAATATTTAATTGCTACAGGTATATAGAAAATGTATGCACACACACATACATGCACGCACACAAAATGAATGTGATGCAGAATACAGAGTGGTTTACAATACAAATACTTGATCCTCAGGCAGTGAGTTAGGCAATGTTAGACGAGTCCTTATAACTGTTAGAGCAGCAGTTCTCAACCTGGGGGTCGGGACCCCTTCAGGGGTCGAACAACCATTGCACAGGGGGAAAAGATAAATTTCCCATGGCGTTAGGAATTAGCTTCTATTCCTGCACCTTGGAACATATATTTCCAATCCAACCAAGCAGGCATTTACAGTGGAGGTGTTCCTCTGACCTTCCTGCTAATCAGCTTAAAGCTCTGTTGGGAGAATTGGCGCTAGACTTATGGTTGAAGGTCACCACAACATGGGGAACTGTATTAAGGGGTCACAGCATTAGCAAAGTTGAGAACCACTGTGTTAGAGGAAAATCTGTAGAGACTCCCAGTCATCCAGCTCATGGTTTTCCCAAAGGTGCTTTTTCAAGAGCCAACTGGACTTTCTTGGCTTCCATTCCCCAGTATCCTGTCAGAACTGAAGAAGATTCTTGGATGGGAAGCGAAACATCTTCAAAGAAAAAATAAGAAAGTCCATTTGTCTCCTGAAAAAACACCTTTGGCACAACTCACTCAGCTCCCCCCGTAAATTTGCACTGCCCCCACCCTGCCCGCCTTCCGCAAGAGTCTTAAGACTCATGTCGCCAGGCTTGGGGTGATTAGATCTTTGCCCCCCTGGCTGATGAATGTTCTCAATGGTTGAGGTCTGAATGAGTACGATTGATTTTAATATATTGGAGATTTTAGGTTAGTTAGCTAGTTTTAATTAATTGGATTTAGTCATTGTATTTTATTGTTTTTATTAAATGTTGTAAGTCACCCGAGTCTTCGGAGGGGGGCAGCATATAAATCCGATAGATAGATAGATAGATAGATAGATAGATAGATAGATAGATAGATAGATGATAGATAGATAGATAGATAGATAGATAGATAATAGATAGATAAATAGATGATAGATAGATATATGATAGATAGATAGATAGATAGATAGATAGATAGATAGATAGATAGATAGATAGATAGATAGATAGATAGATAGATAGATAGATAGATGATAGGTAGATAGGTAGATAGGTAGATAGGTAGATAGGTAGATAGGTAGATAGGTAGATAGGTAGATAGGTAGATAGGTAGATAGGTAGATAGGTAGATAGGTAGATAGGTAGATGATAGATAAATAGATGATAGATAGATAGATAGATAGATAGATAGATAGATAGATAGATAGATAGATAGATGATAGATAGATAGATGATAGATAGATAGATAGACAGATGATAGACAGATAGATAGATAGATAGATAGATAGATAGATAGATAGATAGATAGATAGATAGATAGATAGATAGATAGATAGAGAAATAGATATATAGATAGATAGATAGATAGATAGATAGATAGATAGATAGATAGATAGATAGATAGATAGATAGGAAAAATGGACATGTTGAAGAGAGTTGAACATGTAATCAATAAACCAATAACATCATTAAAACAATCAAAGACATATTTTTGTTCGTGCCTAAAGTTTTGTATGTGTCAGTCAGGTTCTTGCTGAAAACTTTCAGCAAATGAGTCCAGGCCTCATCCTACATCTTAGATGAATATTGATTCTGCTTTTTAACAGAGGACCTGGGGACTGTGGAGAAGGAAGCATGATGGAGAGGTCTACCTGCTGCCGGCAAGAACATTATATCAATTTCCGCGAGTTGACCTGGACTCAGTACTGGATTATTGAGCCGGCTGGCTATCAGGCTTACCATTGTGTGGGCAGTTGCCGGCAGCCGAAGAATTTGCTGCATCGATTTGGCTATGGGAAGAGATCCTGTGCTGCGGTGGAGAGTTCTCCTCTTCCCATGATGTATCTTGTCAAAAAGGGAAACTACACAGAAATTGAAGTGGCAGAGTTTCCTAATATGATTGTAGAAAAATGTGGCTGTATAATGAACAATATCGCTGTGATCTAATAAACGTTCTCAACTGGTCGGTTACAAGGAGATCTTTTCCTGGCTCAGCACAGTAACTACAACCGCAATACTTATTGCTGAGACTCTAAACCAGATACGGGATATTGAATCTAACTGCTAATCTCATTGCACAATTCCAAAATCTCTTTTGGGTTAATGCTTGGATTAGGCAACTGCAAAGATATAAAACCCTTTTAAGATCTTCAGATTTCTTCATGAGTGAGTCAAGGTGCTAGAAAAAGTGAATGGAACTAGGGGGAAGGAAAATTAAACAAAAGCTTTGCCTGATCAGAGTTGAATGGGATGTAGAAACATAGAAACATAGAAGACTGACGGCAGAAAAAGACCCCATGGTCCATCTAGTCTGCCCTTTTACTATTTCCTGTATTTTATCTTACAATGGATATATGTTTATCCCAGGCATGTTTAAATTCGGTTACTGTGGATTTACCAACCACGTCTGCTGGAAGTTTGTTCCAAGGATCTACTACTCTTTCAGTAAAATAATACTTTCTCATGTTGCCTTTGATCTTTCCCCCAACTAACTTCAGATTGTGTCCCCTTGTTCTTGTGTTCACTTTCCTGTTAAAAACACTTCCCTCCTGAACCCTATTTAACCCTTTAACATATTTAAATGTTTCGATCATGTCCCCCCTTTTCCTTCTGTCTTCCAGACTATACAGATTGAGTTCATTAAGTCTTTCCTGATACGTTTTATACTTCAGACCTTCCACCATTCTTGTAGCCCGTCTTTGGACCCGTTCAATTTTGTCAATATCTTTTTGTAGGTGAGGTCTCCAGAACTGAACACAGTACTCCAAATGTGGTCTCACCAGCGCTCTATATAAGGGGATCACAATCTCCCTCTTCCTGCTTGTTATACCTCTAGCTATGCAGCCAAGCATCCTACTTGCCTTTCCTACTGCCCGACCACACTGCTCACCCATTTTGAGACTGTCAGAAATCACTACCCCTAAATCCTTCTCTTCTGAAGTTTTTGCTAACACAGAACTGCCAATGCAATACTCAGATTTAGGATTCCTTTTCCCCAAGTGCATTATTTTACATTTGGAAACATTAAACTGCAGTTTCCATTGCTTTGACCATTTATCTAGTAACGCTAAATCATTTACCATATTACAGACCCCTCCAGGAATATCAACCCTATTGCACACTTTAGAGTCATCGGCAAATAGGCAAACCTTCTCTACCAAACCTTCCCCTATGTCACTCACAAACATATTAAAAAGAATAGGACCCAGAACAGACCCTTGTGGCACACCGCTTGTAACCTGTCTCTGCTCAGAATACTCGCCATTAACAATAACTCTCTGATGTCTATGCTTCAGCCAGCTTGAAATCCACTGAACTATCCAGGGATTAAGTCCAATCTTCACTAATTTATCTATCAGCTCTTTATGTGGAACCGTATCAAAGGCTTTGCTGAAGTCCAGATAGGCAACATCCACGGCACCACCTTGATCCAACACCTTTGTGACATAGTCAAAGAACTCAATGAGATTAGTCTGACACGATTTGCCTTCAGTAAAGCCATGCTGATTTGGGTCCAATAAGTTATTGTTTTTTAGATGCTGATTTATCCTCTTTTTGAGTAGAGTCTCCATCATTTTAACTACAACTGATGTCAAGCTAACTGGCCTGTAGTTTCCAGCTTCTTCTCTACTGCCCTTCTTGTGGATAGGCACAACACTGGCCATTCTCCAATCCTCAGGAACATCTCCTGTTAACAGGGATTGGTTAAACAAATCAGTCAGGGGGGTAGCAATGACAGATCTGAGTTCTTTAAGAACTCTGGGATGGATGCCATCTGGACCCATTGCCTTATTTATTTTTAATCTTTCAAGTTCTTCTAAGACATCGGCTTCTAAGATCACTGGAGCTGAATCCGTACAGCTGGAAGCAATGCTATATCCCTCTATAGTATTATTTTGTAAGGTGTCCTTTGAGAAAACTGAACAGAAGTAGCTATTGAAATGGTCAGCGATCTCCTTATTCCCATTAATGCATGTATTATTCCCGGTACTAAGCTTTGTGATGCTGCAGTTTTTCTTCTTCCTATCACTAATATATCTGAAGAAGGTTTTATCCCCCTTCTTTACAGATTTTGCTATTTCTTCCTCTTTTGAGGCTTTAGCAGCATATATTATCTGTTTCGCCTCCTTCTGTCTCATTTTATACACCTCTCTATCAGCTATACTTCCAGACTCTTTATACCTCCTATAGGCAGCCTTTTTTTCATTGACTATAGCCCTTACATCATTGCTAAACCATAGCGGTTTCTTCTTCCTTTTACCTTTAGTTACTTGCTTTACATAAAGAAGATTGAAATATTCAAATTGAGTTCTTCCTGGGTTATTGATCTTTAGGTTCCTTCAGAATTGCTCCTTAGATGGTTAGTACAAAGACGCAAACAAGTGATTGTTCCCAAATGCACAGTAAATATTATTGCAGCTGTTATCGGAATTGGCTCAATTTCAGATTAGTTTAAATCCACTAAATCAATGTTTCCCAACCTTGACAACTTGAAGATATCTGGACTTCAACTCCCAGAATTCCCCAGCCAGCATTTGCTGGCTGGGGAATTCTGGAAGTTGAAGTCCAGATATCTTCAAGTTGCCAAGGTTGGGAAACAATGCACTAAATAACAGTATTCAGAAGAAGATACATTTTAACGGAGAACTGCTCTCCTGTTGCTGAGCAGATTATTAATGCTAACGTAAAATTTTTGGTATTGGGACAAGATTAGAGACAGATGGGTCTTTTATTTTATAGTTTTTGCATTTGTATTAATAAGGGCAAGTATATACTGTCCCAGCTGATTCTCCTGAAGGATCTTTGTCAGAAAAGATCCTAAGTGTCAGAAAACAAGTTTACCTCTGTTACAAGAATGTCCTACATACGGTATGATTTTTTCCCCATTAATATGAATGGCAATTTCCTATAAGAGTCAAGGAGTATTTCTTCCTTTCATTTCTTACCTTTAACATGATTATCTATCATCTTTAAAAATTGACCCAGAATTGTATTGCCTTCTACAAGACAAGATCTTTTTATGCAGTACCAGATATACTAAAACTGACCACATTTGTTCTGGGTTAATGTTGGCTGTCAGTTTATTCCAGCTAAGATCTGCAATGCTATTTATTACCTTTAAAGCTGGAGATTATTTGTGTTTATATTACAGGAAAGAACACAGCTTGTGGGATGATAATTTCTTCCTCAGTAAGGTAATCTGAAGAGACTACCTACATCAGACTACTCAGTTTCATTGGGCAGCATCCCATAATGTCCTCTTCATTAAGAAATCTCTCTCTTTAAATGGATGTTTAACTATTTATTATTATTATAATTCATTTTATAGTCTTGGTTCTATATTTTTATTGTAGACAGACCACCAATAGTTGTGACATCTACTATTTAAAGTCCAACTGATTTTATAGGAAGAGTTAAACCTTTACTTCGCCCTTTCTGTGTCAATAACACAACATTACTCATCAGTGGCTAAATGAGGACAAAGGTATGTTCAGTATAAGATATAATTAACTACAGAGAGCAGAGATAGAATATTGAATTTTCTATCTCATTCATAATCAGTAACTATAATAGCAAGCACTTACCTGTAAATAATGCAGAATTCATGTATGAGTTTTTCTAAGAAACCAATATGTGTTATCTCTGCAAAGCATTTTTTTTTAAAGTCACCAATTTTGCATAAGCGCATTGCCTCTCTGCTGCTCATTAAAGCCATCCCACTCCCCCCCATCCCCACTGAAAATAAAGGTGCAGATGACTTACTACAAAAGCTTGCGCAAAAGATTGGAACAGCTATGCTACTTTAATGAATAGCAGAGCTATGTTCTCTTGAGATCTTGAGTGTTTCTGAATTATTGTTAGACAGTGCACAGCCTGGATGCTTAATAACTAAATGTAGAACCATAAATTCTATAAGTGAGACATGTGAAAAAATATTTGCTTTAAGCATCTTTTTGATAGTAGTATTATTTTTAATATACAAATTGGGTTTGATGAATTTTCTTAATTTGTGCATATGTGAAATGATATACAATAAAATATAAAATCAACACAATGGGGCTTTTCATTTCTATCTTTCATAAACATCCAAATAATGTATCATTTAATAATAAAGTAATTTTACAATGGTAGATCATTATAGCAAGTTCTAGCAGAAAAGCAATTCAGGGAGTAAACAGAGTCACATGAAAATGTGTCAAGAACAACAGCTTTGTATGCTTATTTAAAGCATTTATATGGCCATTCAACTCAGGTATAACTCTGGTCAGCATAGTATCAGTATCAGTAAGCAAAAATATTAAAACATATAACTATGCTGACGAGACAAAAAATCCAAACTGAAACAATTCCAAAATATTTTCATCAGCCAAGACAACTAGACTTTGGAGGAAATGGGGAGAGGTGGGAGAAAGAGGTGGCTGATATTTGAATGGTCTATGAGTGTTCTTGATCTTTATCACAATCAGAAGTAAAGAACATTATGAATTTGAGAACTGTCTTGCTTTATTTACATGTCTAAGATTCAACTGAATTTTCAGTTTAGCTCAAAAATTAACAGATGTGTACCCTTGAAGTTTCAACATTAATATATTTTTTAAAACTAGACTAGAGATATATCCTCTCACCTATTTGAAAAAATTAGGTTACAATATTTGGATACAGAGACAATGGAACTGAGCATTTGCTGGATTGCTGTTCACTTTATGACTGAACTTCAGATAATTATGAGGGATAGTTTTCCTTTTAGTGAAAAGTATATAATGTTTATAAAACTTTAAAAATTGGGACCGAGAAGGACACTATTAAACTCCTGTTTGGGACTGATTCATAAGCTACCATGCTTTTAGTATGAGTGCCTGAATAATAATAATAATAAGAATAATAATAATAATAATAATAATTATTATTATTATTATTATTATTATTATTATTATTTATTAGATTTGTATGCTGCCCTGCTCCGAGGATTTGGAGCAGCTTACAACAAAATACAATGTCACAAATCCAATATATTAAAACACATTAAAAACCCATTATTAAAACCATACAACTCAGACAGACCATACACAATTCTACCATAGCCTTAGCATAGCCTAGGGGCAACTCAGTTACCCTATACCTGGAGACATAGGTGGGTTTTGAGTAGCTTATGAAAGGCAAGGAGAGTGGGGGCGGTTCTAATCTCCGAGGGGAGTTGATTCCAGAGGGCCGGGGCCGCCACAGAGAAGGCTCTTCCCCTGGGTCCCGCCAGATGACATTGTTTAGTCGACGGGACCCAAAGCAGGCCGACTCTGTGGGACCTTATCAGACGCTGGGATTCGTACGGCAGAAGATGGTCCCGAAGGTATTCTGGCCCAATGCCATGTAGGGCTTTATAAGTCATTACCAACACTTTGAATTGTGACCGGAAACTGATCGGCAGCCAGTGCAGGCTCTGGAGTGTTGCCGAGACATGGGCGAATCTGGGAAGCCCCACGATAGCTCCCGCGGCCGCATTTTGCACGATATGAAGTTTCTGAACACTTTTCAGAGGTAGCCCCATGTAGAGAGTGTTGCAGTAGTCGAATCTCAAGGTGATGAGGGCATACAGTTGAGGGAATGAGGGATGAGGGAATACAGTTGAGTATGACAAATAATGAACAAAATAATAAAGCTTCCACATTCAAGTATGCTTGCCCTCAATTTGATGTTCTCCAGCCTCAGTTGCTTGAATGTTAATCCATATGGTCAGAACAGTCCTTTCCAGTGATGGATTGCTCCCAGTTTGGTTCAGTTCTATGAACTGGTAGTGCGGGTGGCAGGAGGCTCCATCCATCCACCCGGGAGGTTCCGTTCACCTGCCCAGGATGCTTTTGCACATGTTGGTTGTGTAAGAACATGTGCAAACTGGTAGTAAAGGTTTTTAGAACCCACTACTGGTTCCTTCTATGCATAGGAAGGAATAATGGAAATATGTCAAAAGTTACTGCTCCCAAAATTCACAGCATAGTACTAAATGGAGAGCAGACAGTTGGAGATATCTGATCCATAATGGCCAGGTTGACAAATTAAGTTTGTTAATCATGATTTCTTGAATGAGTCACAATTGAATTCATTCAGATAATGCACTAGTAGGCCCTAAGTTGTAGTCTCCTTATCAGAAAGCTGCCTGGAAACCTAGCAAATTATCTCTATGACTTAGGAAAATATAGCCACCCAGCTACTATAGCAGCAGTTTGAAATCCATCAGTAAATCTCCAGTGATTAATGTTCACCACCTGCCTGCTTAATTAGTTGTTTTTAATTAATACTCTCTTAATAAAGGTGACTATGAGAGTGAAATTCTGGAAGGGAATTTCTGAAAGAAAGAGGAACATACTAGAAATAAACTCTGGGGTGGCACGGGGAACTGTAGTAAAACCGTTACAGCCCATAGAGCTCCTTTTCAGAATATTCCATCCCATTCTTGCTCCTTTGTACTGCTTTTATTTTCCACTTCTTTCATTACTTTTTCCTATGTAAAGAAGAAAGTGTTTTGACTATATGGGTTAACATTCAAGGGAACTGAGAAGGATACTAGTAAATATAATCAGTCTATATAAATATATCCAATAGTTTCAAAACTGTACAATGGTCAAACTAGAAAGATATTGCTAGTTAGTAATTTTCGGAATTGTAATCCATACACATTTAGAGAGTACCAGGCAGCAAGCCTGACCTATAATGATCAGATATATGGAGTTGTTGTCTAAATGTATAGCAGGTTAGCAAACAACTGGTATATTTTTTTATTATTTTTTTTATTTATTTATTATTTAGATTTGTATGCCGCCCCTCTCCGCGAACTCGGGGTGGCTCACAACAAAAATATAAACAATCGTACAAATCCAAATAGATTCAATGAATTTAAGTATTTAAAATAGTTTTTAAAAGAACCCCACTATATTAACAAGCACACACACAAACATACCATACATAAATTGTACGTGGCCGGGGGAGGTGTTTCAGTTCCCCCATGCCTGACGACAAAGGTGGGTTTTAAGAACTTTACGTAAGGCAGGGAGAGTAGGGGCAGTTCTAATCTCCGGGGGGAGTTGGTTCCAGAGGGCCGGGGCCGCCACAGAGAAGGCTCTTCCCCTGGGGCCCGCCAACCGACATTGTTTAGTTGACGGGACCCGGAGAAGGCCCACTCTGTGGGACCTAATCGGTCGCTGGGATTCGTGCGGCAGAAGGCGGTCTCGGAGATATTCTGGTCCGATGCCATGAAGGGCTTTAAAGGTCATAACCAACACTTTGAATTGTGACCGGAAATTGATCGGCAGCCAATGCAGACTGCGGAGTGATGGTGAAACATGGGCATACCTAGGTAAGCCCATGACTGCTCTCGCAGCTGCATTCTGCACGATCTGAAGTTTCCGAACACTTTTCAAAGGTAGCCCCATGTAGAGAGCATTACAGTAGTCGAACCTCGAGGTGATGAGGGCATGAGTGACTGTGAGCAATGAGTCCCGGTCCAGATAGGGCCGCAACTGGTGCACCAGGCGAACCTGGGCAAACGCCCCCCTCGCCACAGCTGAAAGATGTTGTTCTAATGTGAGCTGTGGATCGAGGAGGACGCCCAAGTTGCGGACCCTCTCTGAGGGGGTCAATAATTCCCCCCCCAGGGTGATGGACGGACAGATGGGATTGTCCTTGGGAGGCAGAACCCACAGCCACTCCGTCTTATCCGGGTTGAGCTTGAGTCTGTTGACACCCATCCAGGCCCCAACAGCCTCCAGGCACCGGCACATCACTTCCACCGCTTCGTTGACTGGGCATGGGGTGGAGATGTAAAGCTGGGTATCATCCGCATATTGATGATACCTCACCCCATGTCCTTGGATGATCTCGCCCAGCGGTTTCATGTAGATGTTGAATAGCAGGGGGGAGAGGACCGACCCCTGAGGCACCCCACAAGGGAGAAACCCAGGAGTCGACCTCTGGCCCCCCACTAACACCGACTGCGACCGGCCAGAGAGGTAGGAGGAGAACCACTGAAGGACAGTGCCTCCCACTCCCAACCCCTCCAGCCGGTGCAGAAGGATACCATGGTCGATGGTATCGAAAGCCGCTGAGAGGTCAAGGAGCACCAGGACAGAGGATAAACCCCTGTCCCGGGCCCGCCAGAGATCATCCATCAACGCGACCAAAGCGGTTTCCGTGCTGTAACCGGCCCTGAAACCCGACTGCTGGGGACCTAGATAATCAGCTTCTTCCAAGGACCGCTGGAGCTGGAGTGTCACCACCTTCTCGACAACCTTCCCCATAAAGGGAAGGTTGGAGACTGGACGATAGTTGTTAAGTACGGCTGGGTCCAGGGAGGGCTTCTTGAGGAGGGGGTGCACAAGCGCTTCTTTATAGAGTGATGGAAAAACTCCCCTCCCCAAGGAAGCGTTGGTAATCTCCTGGGCCCAGCTCCGTGTCACCTCCCTGCTGGCCGAAACCAACCAGGAGGGACACGGATCCAGTAAACAGGTGGCGGAACTCACAGCTCCAATGGCCTTGTCCACTTCATCAGGTGTCACCAGATCAAACTCTTCCCAGACAGGTGGACAAGTACGTGCCCCAGTCACCTCGACTGACTCGTTGTCAGTCGACTCTGTTTTACAATTGGAGTCGAGGTCGGCCCGAATCCGAGCGACTTTATCAGCGAAAAACGTGTTAAAGTCCTCGGCACTACTCTGCAAGGGCTCCCCAACTCCCCCCTGATTAAGAAGGGAGCGGGTCACCCTAAACAGAGCGGCCGGGCGGGATTCCGCTGATGCAATCAAGGCGGCATGGTACGCGCATCTTGCCGCCTTGAGCGCCACTTTGTAAGTCTTAATAAAAGCTCTTACAAGTGTTCGATCAGATTCAGACCTACTCTTCCTCCATCGCTTCTCTAGACGTCTCTTCTGGCGTTTCAACTCCCGGAGCTCCTCGTTGAACCATGGAGCTCTACGGGGTCTAGCGCCACGGAGAGGTCGCAAAGGCGCAATCCGGTCAAGAGCCTCTGCTGCAGCCTCGTTCCAGGCTTTCGCAAGAGACTCTGCCGAACTGTGGACAAGTGCCTCTGGAATAACCCCAAGCGCCGTCTGAAAGCCCTCTGGGTCCATCAGGCGTCTGGGGCGGAACATCTTAATTGGTTCCGCCTCCCTGCAGGGAAGGATTGGAGCCAGGAAGTCAAGCCGTAGTAGAAAATGGTCTGACCATGACAAAGGCACTGCTTCTAAGCCCCTTAGTCTCAGACCATTACTCAATTGCTCGGAAAGGAATACCATGTCGGGTGCGTGCCCCCCTTCATGAGTCGGACCCTGTACTACTTGAGTCAGGTCCATGGCTGTCATGGTGGCCATGAACTCCTGTGCCAGCCCAGAGGTTTCGCCGAGTGACGGCAGGTTGAAGTCCCCCAAGACAATAAGTCTTGGGAACTCCACCGCCAACCCGGCTACCTCCTCGAGTAGCACAGGCAGGGCTTTTGACACGCAGCTGGGAGGCAGGTACGTGAGAAATAAGCCCACCTGAACCCCTAAGTCCAATTTCATCAAGAGTGACTCGCAACCCGCAATTTCCGGAGCAATGAGTCCACGTAGGCAAAGGCTCTCCCTGGCTATAATAGCCACTCCTCCCCCCCTTCCCTGGGGTCGAGGTTGATGCCATATCTGAAACCCAGCTGGGCAAATTTCAGAGAGAGGAACACCTCCCTCTGGGCCCAGCCAGGTTTCAGTAATACATGCCAGGTCGGCCTCCTCATCCAGGATCAGATCCCGGATGAGGAGAGCTTTATTTACCACCGACCTGGCATTAAGCAGCAGCAACCTGAGCCCAGGGCCAGAGTTACACTCATCACCAGTACCCAAGATTGGGCTCACGGAGCCAGAACAAGGGATCGTTATTAATATCATTGTTACAATACTATAACTTAACACAACAACATAAGCAACAAGGACACATATATTTTTCAACCACTTAACACCCTTTCCTTGGGACGGGTATAGTTACTTGTTTCTGGCCTTTGCCTTATTCCCTATTATTTTTTCTTCTTCAGTATACAGCAATGAAGAAATGAGAATGAAGTGTTGAAGCATATTGCTGTCTTTGAGTTACCTCCAGCTGTAGAGTGAATTGCTAATTTACTTTTTCAAAATTCTCACCCTTTTGCCAGAAGCCCCAGTCCTTCTTTAAGGAACTGGACATCAGGCTTTTCCTATTAAAGTTGCCCCAACCCATTTCTCTTCCTTTGACAAAACCTTGCCAGCCCAGTCTGGCACCCTGCTTTCCAGCAGTGGCTCTAATGAGTAGTTTGAGCACAAAACAAATGCTGAATCCACATCCCAAGGAAAAGTGGAAATCAAGGTGGCTCTGTTTGCACCAGCTGGGATTCTGGCAAAAGAATAGGGCAAACGAAAGATGTGTGGTTGGACGCATTTTAGGATGTGTGTTTGTTTTTAAAGGAATGTGATTGGATTTTTTTTAAAAATCTGTCTTCAAATGTATCTCAGAAGTAGTTAGAACACCCTTATGGAAGAAAAATAATTTTAAAATTCTTACCTGAACATGTCTGAAAGATATGTATGCTGGTATTGCTTTGATCAAAGGAGACAGTGATTTTCTATTACAAAATATCATAGAGAAAAATATATTCTCCTTGCTCAGTTTTGTTTTGCATGTTATGATGTTGGCAGAAGATAAAAACCTCAAAAAGCAAATTAGTTTCAGGTATTTAAGGACTCCCGTTGGAAATAGTACCAATTAGAAACATAGAAACATAGAAGACTGACGGCAGAAAAAGACCTCATGATCCATCTAGTCTGCCCTTATATTATTTTCTGTATTTTATCTTAGGATGGATATGTGTTTATCCCAGGCATGTTTAAATTCAGTTACTGTGGATTTACCAACCACGTCTGCTGGAAGTTTGTTCCAAGGATCTACTACTCTTTCAGTAAAATAATATTTTCTCATGTTGCTTTTGATCTTTCCCTGTTGCTTTTGATATTCAATGGAATTGAATATCCATTCTTTTATTTTCATGGGTCAAGCTGATATTCTAAATCAGGATTATTTTATAAAATTATTTTAGGTGAATAAAGTATAATACCATGATTTGGAAATCATGCTAAACCATATTTTACCAACCAATATTTGGATTTCTGTACGTTAACCCAAAAGTTAGAGCATAACATAAATGAGTTAATCAGACTGCTATTTCTGCTATATAGAACTGTTAAGATCTGGGCTGTAAAAATCCAGATAACTGAAGCATATTTGAAAATAAATGATTTGTTCCTATTCAACACCCTATTTTTTGCATCTAAGATATGGTTGCGCTAGCTAAAAATGTTCCCTAATTATAACATGTAATGTATATGTAGTTTAATTCAGGATTAGAAAATATTTTGCTGTCAAGATGAAATACTATTGCCTTTTAAATAGTTAAAAAGCGGGGTTAGGTGGTAATTTTTCAATACTTTTTTTTTTAATGAAGTACAGTATGAGCAAACATTAAAGCAGTCTGAAATAGTTTTACCCATTCTGTGCCCTTCAGATTGTTTGGGCTAAAAGTCCTATTATCCTTCAGATGTACAGTGAGATTTGCGTGGAGAATTGTTCTAGTGATGTATAATGCCAAAGTGAATAGATTAATAAAGCAATTAGGAAAAGATTATTAAAGTTTAGTAATAATTGCTACATGTCTCTTTTCCATTTGACTGGGATGTCATGAATTGCAAAGAACAATTTACTTTTTTTAATTGAGCTTTTACACATCAAACAGCATTTCTTTCTCTTTAGGGTTCTTTATTGACATTTGTCACTTTCAGTTTTCACAAACACATTAAGACTGCAGTCATTGACTGGTGAGTGAATGCCACTGAATATAGTAACATGTGCTTTCAAGAATGCCTGCATATGACGATGCTGTTAACTGGAAGATTTCAAGCATCCTCCCCAGCCCTGAGAGTGTGGTAAAGTTCTTCAAAGTGGGGCAGACAATTGTTGTTCCAACAAAATGCCTGAACTGAGTTCAATTTTCTGTGCTCTAAATCATCCAAGGGATGGGCTTGATTCTAATAATAATAATAATAATAATAATAATAATAATAATAATAATAATAATAATAATAATTTATTGAATTTGTATGCCGCCCCTCTCTGTAGACTCGGGGCGGCTAACAACAATGATAAAAACAGCATGTGACAATCCAATAATAAAACAACTAAAAACCCTTATTATAAAACCAAACATACACACACAATTGTTTGGAGTTTAGTAGATTATATGAAGCCAATCACTATACCTGGCCAACTATAGTTTATTGCTTTTTGTGTTAGAAAAATACATCCAACCATGGCTTATTCAATAAATTTTGCTCATGTAGACTTTAGTAGAATGTACAAATTCAGGCATCGAAAAAGAATATAGTGCAAATAAAGGTCAGATTTTGGGTGTCAGATTTTGATCCCCAAATTTGTTCTTTATGTTATAGAACTGTTAGATTTGCATGTAAATGAAGAGGCAAGTCGCAGTAATAGTTCAGCACCTTTATTAGCTGGAGCAAATATGGACTGCCAGCAGGCTGCAGGGCTTTTTGGAAGGTTTGAAAACTTGGCTATATGCCCTCACCTAAAGTGCTGAATGAGCGAAGGACCCAATTTCCTGATTGTGCTGACACCAATGGATTAAAATACTTTTTGGCTGCTATTTGTATTTAATTTCTTTCTATATAATGTTTTAATTGTTTTTATTTATTTATTTATTTCTTTATTTATTGGATTTGTATGCCGCCCCTCTCCAGAGACTCGGGGCGGCTAACAGCGACAATAAAACAGTGTACAATAGTAATTTGGTATTGATGATTAAAAATCAATTAATATAAAAACCAAACATACATACATACATACCATGCATAGAATTGTAAAGGCCTAGGGGGAAAGAGGATCTCAATTCCACCATGCCTGGCGGCAGAGGTGGGTTTTAAGTTGTTTACGAAAGGCAAGGAGGGTGGGGGCAGTTCTAATCTCTGGGGGGAGTTGGTTCCAGAGGGCCGGGGCCACCACAGAGAAGGCTCTTCCCCTGGGTCCCGCCAGGCGACATTGCTTAGTTGACGGGACCCGGAGAAGATCCACTCTGTGGGACCTAACTGGTCGCTGGGATTCGTGCAGCAGAAGGCGGTCCCTGAGGTAATCTGGTCCGGTGCCATTATTGTTGTTGGCTGTTCAGAATCACTGCATTGAGTTGGGCAGCTATATAAATGGAAGGAATGTAAATAAATAAATACCGGTATGTTGTTCATCAGCATGAAAGAAAAGCATGTAGCTCTGACATGAAGTCTACATCATATTAAGTCTTAATATGATTTATTCCAATAAAGTCAATTCAGCAATCCATGCAATATCCCTGATGGGTAGATACTGTCATTCACACATGTATCAGAGAAAGGTATAATCTTCAAAGATAAAATTGCTAAAACTCTACAGTATCTCATTTAGAAGATGTGCCTTTCAATCAGTAATGTTCTCTGCTATTCTCAGTGAATAAATTACCTTTATTGTGCTATAATCAACAACATAAATAAATTGAGCTTTAAAATACACAAAACTTGTTTTTCCCCCTGAAAGATCCTGTCTAGGGCAATGCTACCCCATACAAAAACCACTTTTTATAACCACTGTTATAATAGATATAAAGAAGTAGATTAAAAATAGTATAATCATAGAGTATTTTTGTAATTTTAGTCATTTTAAATGCAATTTTTCTTATTTGTTTAATTAATTGATTCTAACTAGTTTAATTATACTATCAAAATGATATTTTAGAAATAAATTGAAAAAAATTATAGATATGAGAACTCATTTGAGTTACATGAATTATAATATAAAAATGGAAACAGAGGTAAAATTAATAAGAACGTAGAATATTATAAATTGTATTTCTGTATTGATCTGACTATAGTTAGATTTTTCTTTTTGTATTAGTTAGACTTCTATGACGAGCGGAGCAATGGTAGCTCCTTTAAATGTTAAATGTTGTCTGTCTTGTCTGTTTAAAGAAAAACAATAAAAATATTTTTTTAAAAAACAAAAACCACTTTCCTCCAGAATTAACACCAGATCAAAAGTCTGACTTGTTTAAAATACTCCATGGCAGCCATAATATCCTTAATCACACCATCAAGTAGCCTTTAGCTGATTAAGAGCTGAGGTGGTGTAGTTAGAATGCAGTACAGCAGGCTACTTCTGCTGCCTGCCAGCTGCCTGCAATTTGGCAGTTCGAATCTCACTAGGCTTAAGGTTGACTCAGCCTTCTATTTTTCCAAGGTTGGTAAAATGAGGACCCAGATTGTTGGGGTTAGTATGCTGATTCTGTAAACTGCTTAGAGAGGGCTGTAATGCATTGTGAAGCTCTATATAATTCTTCCTGTAAGTGCTATTAAAGAAATTCTGGGGACTCCACCACGTCTGAATCCATCAGTCTAGGTAGGAACTCAATCATGAAGTGGCCTGTATACCAAATAAACAGAATGTCCTCCCTTCACCTAACAGTTTAAAATAATGATGTAGTCTCAAAATTGGTAAAGGCAAATAGTGGGAACCTGAAAAAGATGGAACCCTTCTGAATCGACCCACAGCTCACATTAGAGAAACATCTTTCAGCTGTGGCGAGGGGGGCGTTTGCCCAGGTTCGCCTAGTGCACCAGTTGCGGCCCTATCTGGACCGGGACTCACTGCTCACAGTCACTCATGCCCTCATCACCTTGAGTTTCGACTACTGTAATGCTCTCTACATGGGGCTACCTTTGAAAAGTGTTCGGAAACTTCAGATCGTGCAGAATGCAACTGCGAGAGCAATCATGGGCTTCCCAAGGTATGCCCATGTTACTCCAACACTCCGCAGTCTGCATTGGTTGCCGATCAATTTCCGGTCACAATTCAAAGTGTTGGTTATGACCTATAAAGCCCTTCATGGCATCGGACCAGAATATCTCTGGGACTGCCTTCTGCCGCACGAATCCCAGTGACAGGTCAGGTCCCACAGAGTTGGCCTTCTCCGGGTCCTGTCGACTAAACAATGTCATTTGGCGGGACCCAGGAGAAGAGCCTTCTCTGTGGCGGCCCCAACCCTCTGGAACCAACTCCCCCCGGATATCAGAGTTGCCCCCACTCTCCTTGCCTTTTGCAAGCTCCTTAAAACCCACCTCTGTCGTCAGGCATGGGGGAATTGAATTTTTTTTTTCCCCTTCCCCCTAGGCTTACAGAATTTATATATGGTATGCTTGTTTGTATGATTGGTCTCTTAAATTGGGGTTTTTTAGATTATTTTTTAATATTAGATTTGTTACATTGTTTTCTTTATTGTTGTTAGCCGCCCCGAGTCTTCGGAGAGGGCCGGCATACAAATTTAATAAGTAAGTAAGTAAGTAAGTAAGTAAGTAAGTAAGTAAGTAAGTAAGTAAGTAAGTAAGTAAGTAAGTAAATAAATAAATAAATAAATAAATAAATAAATAAATAAATAAATAAAACTTGTGCCCACTGTATGATGATTGCATGGAGCATTCAATCCAGCAATCCCTCCTACATTCTTGCTGGGATCATAAGGTATATATGAAATTATCAGTAGGGAGAAGACAAATCTATCAGACTTATCAGTAATACTGATAATTCTTTGGGTAGGTCTGATGTTTAAATGTTTAGCAGCTGAATTGATACATCAATCTTAAAAAACATTAAAAAGATATTTTAATCAGTAAACACTGTTAAAATTAGCAATTAAAATATCACTAGAGTTATTAGATATTTCAGTGTCCAGTTATAACATTCCTAATAGCTGTTAAGTGAACAGAAACTGTAGGAAGAAGATAAATCCTCTTTAACTTTAGATCTTGTTAGACTGAAATGTTGAATTTCATGTCTCTTTACCCTGTGTAAATTATGTGGGTAGTTTTTTAGGGCATCAATTTGTTTGCTTTTTAATGATTCACACAGTATTTAACCTGATAAAAATGAAATTCATCAATTGTCAGACTTGTAAATATTTTTCTTTTATTTGACATTAGTTTTCTGCTTTGAATATTTTTCTTCACTTCTAAGCTTCCCTGTGTAATATGAAATACAAACATTAAGCAAGTAAGTAAGCAAGCATGTAAGTGAGTGAGTAAGTACGTAAGAAAGTAAATCTTGCCCTGCAATTGTCTGGTTTTATATTGTATACAACTTGGTTCTATAAGTAAAGTGGGAAAGATATTCATCAGGCAGATCAAATGTTTAGTTCCGATTAGTTATTTTGTTTGACTGACTGGCAAGTAAATCATACAATACTCTGGGATACTTGGCAGTAAATACATAATGTAAAATGTTCGTGGTAACTGTAAATAAGTAACCTGTAACCAATAACAAACATCTCAAAACAAAGTCAAAAGCCAAGTCAACCAAAAAAACCCCTACATACACACATTTTCAGTAGAACTCCATCAACATATTCTGACATGAGCCCACCATAGGATCCAGCCTGATCTCAACAAGGTACCTGTTCCAAAAACCCAGGTCCTGTCACAGAAAAGTGACACACTCTTTGGTCCTTGAAAATAAATTACTGTACAACCAAGCTGTTGCCAGCCAAATATCAGCTGCTTCAGTAGGTGCTGAGTGCCCTCTAATGGCAGAAAACTGCTATCACATTCAAAAGTCAGATCTAAGATCTGTACTGTATACCGTCCTAGGACACAGGTGAAAATAAAAAATATGATCATCTGAATCACTGGTACCTGAGTTAATATTAATTTGTTTTTAATTTTAAAAATCCAGATTTTCATAATCAAACTAGAATGTTTATAGAGTCACAACCCCCCCTAAAGAAAAGCAAGGTCAGATTGAGTGTTAAATATGGTAACATTTTCAGACTATTGGAATGGTTTTCACATGGCAGGTAAATTAAATTTAAATTTAAAAAGAGCTTGAACTAATGCAGATAAAGCATAAAAGGGTAGATCCTTTCTGAACATTAGAGAAATTGTAATGGTTACAATAATTTGATAAAGAAGTTAAATATGAGGGGGGGGGGCGGGGGGAGATGAGAATGGTCTTTTTCAGGAGTGGGTTCTTCCCAGTTCGGACCAGATCGCCTGAACTGTTAGTGACCCACTGGTGATGTAATTTTGGCATCACGGATCCAGTTCTGTCTGCTGGTCTGTGTTCGCCGCCATCCTTTTTTCTGAATTTTCGGCCGATTTTCCTGTGTTTGTATGGCTTGTCCCCGTTCTGTGCTTGGAAAAAAGCCCTCCCACCCGCCTCCAGTTAAAATTCACCTTTATTTCCTCAGTTGTTTCAGGCTGAATCCATCATCTGAGCATGCGGTGGTGGCGCAGCAGGTAGAGTGCTGTACTGCAGGCCACTGAAGCTGACTTGTAGATCTGAAGGTCAGCGGTTCAAATCTCATCACTGGCTCAAGGTTGACTCAGCCTTCCATCCTTCCAAGGTGGGTAAAATGAGGATCCGGATTGTGGGGGCAATAGCCTAGATCTGTTAAAAAAGTGCTATTGCTAACATGTTGTAAGCCGCCCTGAGTCTAAGGAGAAGGGCGGCATAAAAATTGAATAAATAAATAAATAAATGCACAGAAGTGAAATTGCGCGAGGGGACGGGTGTGAAACATTGCAATGCAAAACAGTGGTGAAGGTAAGTGGAACCCACCCCTGGTCTTTTCTTTGGCAGTCCATAGTTGGGGGCGTTTAGATCACAATTTCTTCCATCAATACTTGACTACACAGTCACTCTATTCCCAGTGCTTCTCAACCTTTCTAATGCCCTAATACAGTTTACACTTTTTAATGACCCCTTAATACAGTTCCTCGTACTGTGGTGACCCCCAACCAAAGGTCTAGCGCCAATTCTCCCAACAGAGTTTTAAGCTAATTGGCAGGAAGGTCAGAGGAACACCCTCACTGTAAACGCCTGATTGGTCGGATTGTAAAAATATGTTCCAAGGCGCCAGAATAGAAGTTTTAGTTCCCAACACCATGGGAAATTTGTCTTTTCTCATGGTCTTAGATGACCCCTTTGAAACAATCGTTTGAGCCCCCAAAAGGGGTCCTGAACCCCAGGTTGAGAACTACTGCTCTATTCAATGTTTTTCATGCAGTGAATCCTAAGAGTCTTTATTTTTATTCCTTTCAGCTACTTTGCCTTGTACCTTCCCTTCTTTATCTTTCACCAATTAAGGTAGTTCTAAACTTACCACAAGTGAGATCAGAACTTCTTCTGCTAAGTGACGGGATTGCGTTGAGCTCAATTATTTTTCTACACATGTGTATTGTACTGTACATTTGTTATGTTTTACGCCGCCCTGAATCGCCGGAGAAGGGTAGCATAGAAATCTAATAAATAAATATGCAATCATATTGCCATGTCTGTTAATTGAATCCAGCTTCTCATTGACTTTGCTGGTTATAAGTGCCCTGAGAAAGTCTCAAACGACAATATCTGACCCTAGGACAGGAATAACAAACTTGATTTCATTGAGGGTCATATCAGGGTTGCATTTGATCTTGGGGGGGGGGGGGGGGGGGCATTGCCAGGGTGGGAATGGCCAACTCAATGTCACTCATTGAAGCTCCATTTTCAGCCACAGTAGCCCTCCTGGGTTCAGTTTTCAATTGTCTTGGCCTTCTGCAGCCTTTGCCAGCAAAAATGGAGATTGGGGAGGCTGCACATCCTTTCCAGGCTCAGTTTTCGACGGTGATGGCCTCTTGCAGCTCTTTGCCACAAAAAGGGAGCTTGGGAGGGCTGTGTATGGCTTTCCTGAGCTTTCTTTCTGCTGGCAGAGGCACCAGGGGCTGGTCCTTTGCTGTTTCCAGGGTGAGTCCACGGGGCAGATCTGAGCACCCCGTGGGCCGAATCCAGCCCCTGGGCCTTGAATTTGACACTCCTGCCCTAGGACATTAGAACTGTTGTCAGTTCCCCATGGCCTGGATTTTAATCATGTGACTACAGGGATACTGTGATAATGGTGTAAGGATGGGTCATGTTGTTTTTTCCAGTGCTGTCATAACACTGAACATTATAGAATGAATAATTGTAGGTCAATGACTATCTATAGATTCTAATAAACTGTTTCTCCATAAGAAAGAGGTACAGTTTGCTTTTGGGGTTGCTCTGACATTATACCCCTTTCTCCTTTTCCGGACTTTTCCAAAGGCATATTTTGGTCAATTCACATTTTTAGCAGTCTTTGAAGAAATTGGTTTTCTCCAAAGAAAGCATTTAATGTTTCTTTTATAAAGCAACAATATCTGCCTCTTTTAAGCATTGCTGGTTTCTTCTTGCTAGTTTATCTACATGGATGTGAGCCTCTTCTGAATGCAGCTTTCCAGCGACTAGCTTCAGAAACACATGTTGTTTGCACAGCCAATTTTTAAGGCACACAGAAACTTAATTGTAGAGGTTTATCACTATTGATTAAAAGCAAACATAAAACAGAATTCTATACGTCCATACCTACCTACACGGAATATCCCTCACCCAAGCCGTTCTATACTGCCTTGTTGTTGTGAGGTGGAGGAGTTCCTGAGCAGATTGAGAGAAAAATGTTGGGAGTATATTCCAAAAATGTATGTTCCTAATGGGATCACCCAAGGCATAAAGATCATCCCAGGTGCCCAAATAAACCAAGCAGGCAGCTATGGGTATATTATCATGAAAAAAAACCATCAATACAGCTGCTACAAATTGATGACTTGAGGCACAAAATCCTCATCAAGATGCAGCTTTTATTGAACAGATAATAGAAGAGAGATAAGATTGTGTATGTAGCTTATCCTAATGCAATCCACATTTATATGATTATGGATAATTCAAAAAGTAAGTGCCCAGTTTTTGTTATGAGAAAACTAAGATTTTAATTAACATATGACAAAAAGAAGAGTTTATGTATAATTCCAATTAGTTTATTAAAAGAACTATCTGGTTTTTACTGTTTAGAAAGGCCTGAACAATGTTTGCTTCCAAAATCTGAATGTTATTACTAGAAGCTGCCTGAAGGGCATTTGCCCAGACTGGTAGCAATAACTTGTTCATCTGAATTCTTCTAGCAGTTACATAGATTGGAATACATTCAACAGTGTCCATGTTTCATTTTGATTATCCATATTAGAATATTGTATTTAATTTTTATCAAACAAAATTACAATTTTATTAATTTTTAAGCCTTGCAAAAATGTACTTCATAAAATATTTTGACTTCTTCAATAAATGTATACTGCTGTGCTTGTCGTTTAAACATGAATATAAAATATACTAGTCTTTTACTAAACAATAATTAAAAAACAATAGATGTCCACCAACAAGTACTTTTAACATTATCACAAAAATTATTCTTAAAAGCATCAAGAAATATACAAATTTACACTGTATTGGTTTTTTAAAAATAACATTATATAAAACAGCAGAGTGAGAAAAATGTTGTAAAACCTGTAGTACAAAAACAAACTATTCCACCATTTTTATTTTTTCTTTCCTTTGGAAGGCTTAGCAAACAAAGCAGGATCAATTTGATCTCTAGCCAAACCTCTCACTGAAAAAAGTCGTTCCGCTCTTTCCTGTAAAGTACCTCCACATTTTAGTCCCAAGGCCAATAGTTCAAACTTTAGTTGGTCTAGTCCTATCGCTTCCAGTTCCGCAACAGAATTGAATTCCATCAGATTGACTCTTGCAGTATCCTAAGAATCAGAAACATGCAACATTTTAAATATATATCTCAGAAGAAAAAAGTGAACTTTTGAATGTTAACTTAAATGTTAAGTGATTCTGCAATGTCCACTTCTACAACAAGATGGCTTTGGGGACTTGTATATGCTTTATGAATTAGAATATTCCTGCATATGGGGCTAAGTAGCAAATATAATTCATTTAATTCTTATACCGATAAATTAGTCAATTTATGTCTCCATTTTAGAAATGGGGGGGGCACTTTCAGTTAGGAATGTATCTGCTCAATGGCTACAAAATATTGTCTAACTAACTGTTAAAGAAAAAGAACAGACTGGGGGATGAAGAGGAAATGGGGTTGTTTAAAAATTCTGGACGGCATTTCTTGTACAGTACTTTGATTTGGCTTTAATGCTACTCTGTCTTTGATGTAATATTTTAAAGTGACATGGGTAATGAACCAGAATGGAATGAAGTTTTCAAAATGCACTATTTATAGATATCTAATGGATTCAGGAAGAAAAAGAATTATATATTAAATCAAAAACAACCATACTTACTGCATGTTGAAGCTCACTTGTAGCTTTTTCACTACATGACCCATTTGTATGCTTTTCTTCTTCCAGAATCTGTGTTGTTTTATGTTTCTCATCGGATACACTTTTACTGAAAGTTGGATCTTCTAGTAGATCTTTTTCAGCATTCTTTGTTTGATCTTCTGATTTCTCATCAGAGTCTGAACTGCAATTTACAGAGTCCTCTGAATTCCTGGGAAACTCATTTAAATTGTCAGTCGCACTGATATGGCTGCCAGATGATGTGGAGCATCTTCCTGACGTCCCAGGAGATTCATCTTCTTCATCGCTATTAGTCTCTGAACTGTTAGGATCGTCCAACCCTTCTATTCCTAACCTGTCACATTTAAGTAAAACATGAATATAATTTCACCTTTAAATAAAATCTGTGCTATAAAAGATTAGATCTGTCCCATAATTATGGGAGAGGCAGATATTCAAATACCAAAAATCCATATAAGTACAATAGTGGTAAACTTTTAAATTACAGGTAGTCCCCGACTTACGACGTTGATCCGTTCCTACAGGGCGTCGTAAGCCGAATTTCCGTATAGGTCGGAATACTGTATTTACACGAACGGAGGCGGAGGCGGCTTCAAAGGACCAACAGCCAGTCCTTCTCGGCGCTGCTTTGCTGCAGCCTCTGAGGCCACCCACCACGGAGATCCCCTCGCCCGAACAGAGGCGGCAATGCAGCGCCAAGAAGGACTTGCTGTTGGTCCCTTGAAGCCACCGCCGCTGCCACTGTTCGGGTGAAGGGATTTCCACGGTGGGCGGCGGTGGCTCCGAGGCCGCCCACCGCGGAGATCCCCTCACCCGAATGGAGGAGGCGGAGGCAGCAGCCTCGGAGGCTGCAGCAACGCAGCACCAAGAAGGACCGGCTGTTGGTCCCTTGAAGCCGTCGCCATCTCCATTTGGGCGAGGGGGTCTCCGCGGGGTCTCCGAAGCCGCCGCCCACCGCAGAGATCCCTTTGCCCGAATGGAGGCAGCAGCAGTGGCTTCAAAGCTGTCCCCGGGTCATCGTAACGACGAAACATTGTACGTCAGGGACAACGTAACCCGGGGACTACCTGTATATAGAATTTTAAAATATTTTGAAACAATCAGGATAAAGCATTCTGCCTGATAAAAGAATGCCAAAAGACTCTTTCCAATAATTTCAATATTGAATTGAGAATTCCAATATTGAAAATATCAGTAAAATACTCCAGGTTTTTTAACACAACCCGGCTTCTAGTTTCATTGCAATACATTAATCAACAGAAAAATTCAATGTACTAAACAGCTTTAGAGTAGTTATTACCTCAATTCCAATAACATATGCTAGATTACCATTTAGAATTTTTAAGGCGAGAGCCACCAACTTAAAAGAAAGCAACTATTTTATTCTTGTCTTTTTTAATCACATGACTATATTTCTTAAAAGTGTGGCGCTTACCATAAACATCTTTTCTTCTCTGGTGGTTGTCTGGTTCCAGAATCGGCAGTCCCTTTTCGACTTTCACTGCTTTCTGGGGAGACCACTGTGCTGGAAGAAGCTTGCATACCTGAAAATAGTAAAAGCAATCAGACTTCAGCATGTTAAATGAAATACAAACATTCAATCATTAAAACCAGGAATTTAAGGAAACTTAACATTTAATTTTTTGCATCATTCCTCAAATGAAGCTTATCTGTCACTTCTGTTTGCTTAATTTATTATTAATCATCTACACAGCTGACTACATAATGCAAACATGATTGAGGAATGGGGAGTGGGAAAGGGTTTTCCATTATTATTCAGGGAAGCAGAGGTCAGTCAAAATCCAGTATCTATGGAGAACATCAGACTGGCCAAGTTGCTATAACATGGAAGCAGATGATACTGAAACAAGCAAGTATCAAAGGCAAAGAAAAAGAGGTCAGAGCCTGATAACAAAAGAAAAAAAATACAGAAGATATTCCCTAGAGTTATCTTATTCACATTTAATTAAAACATCTAAGGGTCCAACAATCCAAAAGTGCAATGCAAGGCAGAGTTTAAACCACTTCAGCACTACCTTTCAGGACAGAATCTTCAAGTCTCTCTGCCATTTCATGGCACTGCTGCTGGTAATCTGGGTTAGTAAAAAAATGCTTTGGTTCCACCAATTTGCGCTTCAGCCTTTCTAAACGCCTTTGTTCCTTATCTGCTTCCCGTTCTGCTTGTTGTTTCACCCATTCGGCCATCCTGTAAGAGAGAAGGATCGGCATACAAGTCAAACAAATAAACAAACAAATAAAACTGGATCTATTTCAATGAGTGAATTCAACTATGAAGTCTAAAACAAAGAACGCTAACAGTACAGTACAATGAGTGAGATCATCTATCTTTGGAAAGTCCTTGCTGCTGAAACTTGACAAGTGACAATATGAATACAATTTGGTGCCAGGTTATTTATCCATGCATTGAAAAGAAATATGCAGGGTTCTTTTGCTCTGCACATTAATTTGTTTTAATTCATTGCACTGTTATTTTTAATTTGATTTATTACAATTGTTTTACATTACAGTATAGTATTATTTTATTTAACTACACAAGTATGTATGTGCCATACTTAAATCCTATGCCTCATATACATGGTAATATTTTGAGAAAGACAGGTTAAAGGTTTTGGGAGAATGATTATTGCAAAAATGAAAATAATACATACTGTTTAATGTACACACAGAGAAACTTTTATCTAAATGGCCATGAAGAGTTAACGCCATATACCTGACACCAGAGCGATAATTGTAAAAAAAAAAAACCATAGAAAGCAAGGAATAGCAAAGCCTAAAATAGACAATATATAGAAACAGAAAATTGTAAATTTAATGCTGATAGTTGAAAACAATGATGATATGAAAATTCATATATGGCATGGATTTTAGTTACCATATTTTTCAGACTATAAGGCACACTGGTATATAAGACGCACCAATATTTTAAAGGGCCAAGTAAGAAAGAAAGTTTTTGTCCTTCCCGTCCACTCTAGGAGCACTCTGCAAGCCTTCCAAACCCTCTGCGTGCCCTGTTTTTTGCAAAAATGGGAGCACTTTTGCCTTCCCCCAGCCCCCATGAGTACTCTGCAGGCCTCCCTAACTCTCTCTGCATCCCATTGTTTGGGAAAGTGAACACATTTTTGTAAAAAATGGGGTTCGCAAAGGGTTTGGGAAGACTGGGGGCTGATGGAAGGCAAAAATGCCCCCATTTTGGGGGGAAATGGCCCATTTTTTACCCATTTTTCACCAAAAGAGGGGGGGTTTGCCTTCCCCCAACTCTCTGCAGGCCTCCTAAACCCTCTGCACACCCCATTTTTGCGAAAAACAGACCCATTTTTTGCAAAACTGGGAAGCAGGGTTGGGGCTTCGGGAGGCAAAAAATGGCTGTATCTGCTGTATAAGATGCACCGACATTTATACCCTCGGGGGGGGGGGGGAGAGGTGTGTCTTATGCTCCAAAAATACGGTATAACAAGAATATGAAGGAAAAGTGAATGGGGTTGAAGAAAAGGTAAAATCATGAAAAGGAAAAAGCTGTGAGATTCTTAAAAAGAAGTAGTATCAGTGGTTGAAAGAACAAAATGTAATTCATGAAGCACTGCAGTGTATCAACATGTTGAAAGCAATTAAAGTCTTGCAAGGACAGAGAGTTATGAAACTGATTAGTTAATAATATTGGTGCAAATGCATGTTATCTCATTTACATTTCTTATCTCAGTGCTTTAATTTCTTTTATTCTTTGTATTCAATGAGTAACCATTTTAGATATCTGCATAATATTGCTTACTTCACACAAACAACAGCAAGATGGGTATCTATGAATGGATACATTATAAAAATATTCTTGATAAATCTATGCAACAATAACAGCAAATTAAACGCCTCACGCTTTTTCATGGTTAACATCTCGAAGTCTCCTTCCACTGAGATCTCTGCAAGCCTCTCGGTTTGTTGTCTTCTCAATTTGAGCACCAAGCGCTCGGAGCATAGATCCAAAACCTGAAAGGTAATTAAAATAGGTCAGGAATATAAGTGTAAAAAACATTGACTCTCCAAGAATTACAATATGATGCAAAATAAATTATTTAATATGCTGTTAGTCTGTTTTATCCAGATTTAAAACCCTTCATTAGATAAAATCAAAGATAAAAATGAAAAGTAAGCTTTTAGCCACATTTCCAGAGCACCACTTCAGATGATTCTAAATGTTTCAGAACTGTGCATTAATAAAACAATTGACAATGGGAAGTTATAATGGCAAGCTAGCTAGTATAGGACTGTCATCTTGTTTTCTTATTGTCATATTATCTCAAAGTACACATAATTTTTTGCTAAGACTTTTAGCAGAAAAATATGGCCAATATATTTCCCTCTCCTGTTTTTATTTAACTTATTTCTTTTTCTCTCACTGCATTAGAACTGCCCCCACCCTCGTCTTTCGCAAATTACTTAAGACCCGCCCGTATCGCCAGGCATGGGGGAACTGAGACACCTCCCCCAGGCTTTTACATTTTATGTATGGTATGCGTGTGTTGCATGGTTTTTAAATGATGGGGGGTTTTAACTGTTTTTTAATATTAGATTGTTTCCACTGTAACATTGTTATTATTGTTGTTGTGAGCCGCCCCGAGTCTTCGGAGAGGGGCGGCATACAAATCTAATAAATAATAATAATAATAATAATAATAATAATAATAATGCATTGTATCTTCCATCCTTTAGGTATTGTACAATATATTGTATATTGGTGATTCTGGATTGTTTCCAGTTCTCTAGCCATTAAATGGGGATCCATAATCTGGATCCACTACTATATTTTTAGGACTGAGTGCATTATAATTAAAATAAACAAATTCAGTCTCAATCATGGAACTTCATTGGATAATTTGGAGTCAGTCACTATCTTTCATCCAAATCAATTTCACATAATTATTGATGTGGAAACATTGGAGTCATTTTATCTGTCATCTATAAAAAGGATGAGATAGTTATCTGACAATTAAATACTATATTGTTTAGTATGCAAAAGCAGCAGTAAACCAACCTCCTTTTCCACCACATAATCTTGGTTCCAGGCTGTAAAGAGCTCCATCTTGTAGTATACCTTCAGAGTTAATAAGTCGACCATTACACTTTACATAAAAGTGATCTTGAAGAAGCCCCTAAAAACAATTATTTTTTAAAAAGGAAAAGAGAATTATACTAAGATATACTAATTATCTCAATTATACTAAGATATACTAATTATCTCAAGACCTATTTAATATATAAGGAACAGCAACTGCATTAATTTCAAACAGGTTATTTAAACACCACATTGGCAAATCACTGAACAGCAAAAGAAAGATTGTACAAAACCTAGTTCTTTACCTAAGTTTGGATACTGTGAAAAATACATTTGTACACAAAGCCACGCTTCACAAATCACCCACTTAAAAATGTGTGTTTTTTTAAAAAAATCGACTTCTATACCGCCCAATCCCGAAGGACTCAGGGCGGCTTACAACATAATAACAATAACAATACAAAAAGATACAGCTATAAAACAGAAGTCGAATATAATATAAGCTCTAAAAAAAGCTTTGAGTTTACGTATACAATCCATAAAAAGCAGCGTCCCATCAACAACTATCACTGTGGCCCCGGATCGAGAATATCTATATTCGTTTGCTAAGCAAATATATTTATATAAAAATTGATTTATATATAAATACTAGGCCCTCCTAACTTGCTTATTATTCCAAAGACGTCAATTATAAGAAACCAGACACCCCCACCCACACACACACACACACTTCTTGTATAGTGGGGAGTCCACGCCACCCCCTTTTTTTCATTAACACTCATTATTTACCTGCTCTTGGCACCAGGAACGGAGAAACTCTCCAACCGACCAGCCTTCAGCTGGCAACGTCACACACTGCACCTCCGAGGACAACGGACTCCTCACCAACACCGCCATTTTCTGACTTCCTATAACGACACCAGGAAACTCCCTGCTTTTCGGTCAGACGCAAGGAAGGAAATGCCCGGTGACGTCTAGGAAGCGAACAGGAAGTCGGGCATGAGACATTTTGCCAATAGAAGAGCTCTTTTCCAGATTCTCAAGCCACACGCGACAGGGAGCGTGCGCATGCGTAGGGACTTTCCATGGACTCTGCCTGAAGGAGAGTAATAAAAATGGTGGGGGTTGGGAATGCTAACATGGAGGGGGGGGTAGTTAATGGCGCTGCTAGGCATCTGGAGCTACTGCATTTCTGGCTTTTTCATCGTTCCGCTTCAGGTTATTGCCCTTCTGAGAACAGAACAGGATTATTATCCGCTTGGTTTTTCTTGGCAGATTTGGTTCATCAACCTTCTCTGTCTGCATTCTTCTCCTTCCCCCCCCCCCCTTTTTTTTTTTGCTCTGCAAAACAGGGAGATTTCTTCGCCTTGCTTTATGAGCCAAAAGGCGGGAAAGTCCCTCGGCGCCGTTACAGTCATTGACGTTTTGTTTCTTTAAAAAGCGACCAAGATGAGGCTGAATTGAAAACGCAACCCAGCGTACTAACATTTGTAATTCTTCCCCCTGGTTTCAGGCGCAGGAAATGAGGGCAGTTGTGATATTTATAAATCTGCAATGGAGCGCTCTGTTCCTCCCTCCCCACCGCCCTTGCGCCCACGTACTTCATTGTGTTGTGTGTTGGTTTGCAAACGCCATGTTTTCTGCCAGTGTCAGCTTGGGAGCAGCCTCTCTCGGGCTCTTCATGCAGTAGCCGAGCGAGTGAGTGTCGTTTCGCCAGTTGGAACGGCGACAGGACGAAGGATGGCAATCGTCTCGGAGGCCATACATATAGTCTTGACTGGAAGTTGGTGTGTGGTAACTAACCGCCTTTCCTGGGAGGCAGGTTTAAACGCCAAGGCACGAAGAAGTAAGATGAATAGGAGGGAAAGTGTACAACTCGAATTACCCAGCAGCGCTGGCCAAGATGATCCGCCTGCCTCCATGCCGTCATTTTTCCTCTTTGCAAATCCAGAGTGTGTAAAAAGCCTGGCCATTCGAGTTTTAAAACAAAGAAGCAGGGCACAAGATAGCGTGCAGTTTCACAGGACAGTGGAGCAATATGCAGATAAAATATTTACTTTCGAATGACTTTTTAGTAACGGGTGGCAGTTAAAAGTTGATCTTAAAATAAAGAAGACTTGTTCTCTTGCTGAGTACTATGTGAGAAGAAACAAACAATGATGCACTTTAAAAACAGTCTAGTTGCCAAATAATATAGGAAAGATTCAATTTCTAATGCTTAAGACATCATGTTAGAATTAGTTCTTCCAAATCGAATCAAGAGTAAACAATAAATATGTCGTGTAAAATAAATGCTGTGAGTATATACAAAGACACTGAAAATCACAATGCTTCCAAATCTAATCAAATAGAACTGTGCTTATGACCACAATTGGAACCAGAATTTCAGTTGCTAAGTGAGTCACACCTGATTTTAAGATTTTTTTTTACCACAGTTGTTAAGCAAATCATTGCAGTTATTGAATCATATTGTTAAGCATGTGCAGCTTTTCCCATTGATGTTACTTGTTCAAGGCTGACTGGGAAGTCATAAATGGTGATCACCTAACCCCAGGATTCTGCAACCATTGTAAATACATGCCAGTTGCCAAGTGCCTAAATTTTGATCATGTGTCTAAGTGGATGTTTCAAAGGTCATATGTACAAGGACTAGTTGTCACTTTTTTCAGTGTCATTGTAATTTGAGCAGTCGTTAAAAAGTTAAGTTTTATATAAATAAATGATTGGAAGTTGAGTACCTATACCAGTGATGGATAATTTTTTTGGTCTGTGTGCCAAAAAGGGAGTGTAGGCGCGTGCATGCGTACCCACACCCATAATTCCATGTGTCGTGTGTCCCCCCCTGCACATGCATGTCTGACACACTTCTGCTCCTGGCACACGATGGTATGCCTGTTTTCACTCTCCCCAGGCTTCAGAACCTTTCTAAGAGCCTGTAAGAGAGCAAAAATGGCCCTCCGTGCCTCCTCTGGAGGGTTGGGGAAGACTGCTTTTGTCCTCCCCAGGCTCTGAAGCCTAGGGGAACAAAAAAACCAGAACTTCCTGTTCAACTGGAGGTTGGCAAACAGAACATTTCCACCCTCCGGAAGACCTTCAGGGATGTGGGGAAGGCTGTTTTCACTCTTTGGAGCATGGGGAGAGCAAAAAATGGGCCTTCCCCATCCCCCCCAGAGGCTGAAAACAGGCTGTTTCCCGATTTCTAGTGGGCCCAGAAGGCCCAAAAATCTGCTAGCTGGCATACACATGCGCGCGCTGGACCTAAGCTCACATGCCCATCTATATGGCCCCGTATTCAACTTATTGCACGTTTGCCATAGATTCACCATCACAGATCTATACATTCCAGGAATACTGTCTATTATTTGAGGTGTTTAATAAAAGATCTAGGACCGTTTCTTTAGTCTGTCTAGGGCAGTGCTATCAAACGTGTGGACCAGATGCATCATGAGTTGGCCGTACCCACACTCAGTTTAGCAAAGGAGGAAAATGTCTGATATGTCATGTATTTTACCACCATTAAAATATATATGACATTTCAGGAATACCTGAAAAACATGGGGATGGAGGGATGGATAGATCTTCCTGAAATATCTGATGCCACATTTGCTTTGGCCTTCCTCTTTCCCCATGGTAGTATCCAATCGATTATGGTCTTTGCTCACTCATGCAGAGCACATTTCCAGCAAAGTGCATTATTTATATCTATATATTTTTTATATATTATAGGGCAGTGTGGGGGGCTCAGTGGTTAAAATGCTGGGCTTTCCAGCTGGAAAGCTGGCAGCCACATTTGAGACCCGAGTCTGTGAAACGGGATGAGATCCCATCCTCATCCCAGCTCCTGCCAACCAAGCTGATTGAAATATACAAATGCAAGTAGATAGTCGTGTAGTAAGGAATATCCTTCTGGGTTCAGTTCCAAGTGGGAAAAAAATACTGGATTCATGGAAGTTGCTTGGAAAGGAGGTGGACAAGCACAGGGCATGAGTTCCTGAACAGAAAAGGTGGATCACATTCTTCTAAATGTTGGGTGAAGAGATAAGGAAGGAAAAGACACTAAGTCCCCTGGTTTTATAATATATGTTGGGCCCACCTCTTAGTTTCCTGTTCCTGTGTATGTAGTGCACTCCGATTGGTGATCGGAACCCCCCACCCCCCCAGGAACAGGAGTCTTAGCTAACCTTTTAGGCTGCCTCCCAGGCAGGGTTGGACTACTGCCTGGATGGGGGAGGGGAACACAGTGGGGCAGAGAAAATGGAGCTCCACCCCAGAGCACCCAATTTGCACTGAAAGATGTTGAAAGAAAATGCAGGGCCTCCTGCAAATGCCATACCCACAGTGTGGTAGTAAACATTTTGGTAGCCCTTCATTGCTCTCAGGCTTGAGAGGGGAGGATGCTAACTTCCTTCAGTAGATACCACTTCAATGGAGGGTAACAGTGCTCTATGAGGTCATGATGGCTACATGACCGTGGAAATGTCTTTGCCCAGCGCTGGCTCAGTAAGCTTCAAATGGAGATAAACACTGCCCCTTATATTCAGCAACGATTAGCAGAGTAAAATCCAATTCATCTTACCTTTTTAAATGTATTATATAGAGGAACCCATTAATTCTGCTTGTTCAAAGCTAGTTATGAAGCTCACAAATGGTGATCGTACAAAATAGCTTTGCAACCAATTCTCATACTTATGGCTGTTGCAGCATCCTATGGTCACATGATCACCATTTGCAAGCCTCAAAACTGCCTTTTAACAAGAATTAATGGGAGAGAGAGATTATAGATAATATAATGTTATATTTATTTATTATTTATTATTTAGATTTGTATGCCGCCCCTCTCCGTGGACTCGGGGCGGCTCACAACAAGGCATAAACAAATCGTAACAAATCCAAATAAATTTAAATATTTAAAAAAAGTTTAAAAGAGAACCCCAATATACTAACAAACACACACACAAGCATACCATACATAAATTATACATGCCCGGGGGAGATGTTTCAGTTCCCCCATGCCTGACGGCAAAGGTGGGTTTTAAGAACTTTACGGAAGGCAGGGAGAGTAGGGGCAGTTCTAATCTCCGGGGGGAGTTGGTTCCAGAGAGTCGGGGCCGCCACAGAGAAGGCTCTTCCCCTGGGGCCCGCCAACCGACATTGTTTAGTTGACGGGACCCGGAGAAGGCCCACTCTGTGGGACCTAATCGGTCGCTGGGATTCGTGCGGCAGGAGGCGGTCTCGGAGGTATTCTGGTCCAATGCCATGAAGGGCTTTAAAGGTCATAACCAACACTTTGAATTGTGACCGGAAATTGATCGGCAACCAATGCAGACTGCGGAGTGATGGCGAAACATGGGCATACCTAGGTAAGGCCATGACTGCTCTCGCAGCTGCATTCTGCACGATCTGAAGTTTCCGAACACTTTTCAAAGGTAGCCCCATGTAGAGAGCGTTACGATAGTCAAACCTCGAGGTGATGAGGGCATGAGTGACTGTGAGCAATGAGTCCCGGTCCAGATAGGGCCGCAACTGGTGCACCAGGCGAACCTGGGCAAACGCCCCCCTCGCCACAGCTGAAAGATGGTTCTCTAATGTGAGCTGTGGATCGAGGAGGACGCCCAAGTTGCGGACCCTCTCCGAGGGGGTCAATAATTCCCCCCCCAGGGTAATGGATGGACAGATGGAATTGTCCTTGGGAGGCAGGACCCACAGCCACTCCGTCTTATCCGGGTTGAGTTTGAGTCTGTTGACACCCATCCAGGCCCCAACAGCCTCCAGACACCGGCACATCACTTCCGCTGCTTCGTTGACTGGACATGGGGTGGAGATGTAAAGCTGGGTATCATCAGCGTACTGATGATACCTCACCCCATGCCCTCAGATGATCTCACCCAGCGGTTTCATTTAGATATTAAATAGCAGGGGGGAGAGGACCAACCCCTGAGGCATCCCACAAGGGAGAGACCTCGGAGTCGACCTCTGACCCCCCACTAACACCGACTACGACCGGCCGGAGAGGTAGGAGGAGAACCACTGAAGAACAGTGCCCCCCACTCCCAACCCCTCCAGCCGGTGCAGAAGGATACCATGGTCGATGGTATCGAAAGCCGCTGAGAGGTCAAGGAGCACCAGGACAGAGGATAAACCCCTGTCCTGGGCCCGCCAGAGATCATCCATCAACACGACCAAAGCAGTTTCCGTGCTGTAACCGGGTCTGAAACCCGACTGCTGGGGACCTAGATAATCGGCTTCTTCCAAGGACCGTTGGAGCTGGAGTGCCACCACCTTCTCAACAACCTTCCCCATAAAGGGAAGGTTGGAGACTGGGCGATAGTTATTAAGTACGGCTGGGTCCAGGGAAGGCTTCTTGAGGAGGGGGCGCATGAGCGCCTCTTTATAGAGGGTTGGAAAAACTCCCCTCCCCATGGAAGCGTTGGTAATCTCCTGGACCCAGCTCCGTGTCACCTCCCTGCTGGCCGAGACCAACCAGGAGGGACACGGATCCAGTAAGCAGGTGGCGGAACTCACAGATCCAATGGCCTTGTCCACTTCATCAGGTGTCACCAGATCAAACTCTTCCCAGACAGGTGGACAAGTACGTGCCCCAGTCACCTCGACTGACTCGTTATCAGTCGACTCTGTTTCCCAATTGGAGTCGAGATCGGCCCGGATCTGAGCGATTTTATCAGCGAAAAACGTGTTAAAATCCTCGGCACTGCTCTGCAAGGGCTCCCCAACTCCCCCCTGATTAAGAAGGGAGCGGGTCACCCTAAACAGAGCGGCCGGGCGGGATTCCGCTGATGCAATCAAGGCGGCATGGTACGTGCATCTTGCCGCCTTGAGCGCCACTTTGTAAGTCTTAATAAAAGCTCTTACAAGTGTTAGATCAGACTCAGACCTACTCCTCCTCCATCGCTTCTCTAGACGTCTCTTCTGGCGTTTCAACTCCCGGAGCTCCTCGTTGAACCATGGAGCTCTACGGGGTCTAGCGCCACAGAGAGGTCGCAAAGGCGCAATCCGGTCAAGAGCCTCCGCTGCAGCCTTCTTCCAGGCTTCCGCAAGAGACTCTGCCGAACTGTGGACGAGTGCCTCTGGTATAACCCCAAGCGCCGTCTGAAAGCCCTCTGGGTCCATCAGGCGTCTGGGGCGGAACATCTTAATTGGTTCCGCCTCCCTGCGGGGAAGGATTGGAGCCAGGAAGTCAAGCCGTAGTAGAAAATGGTCTGACCATGACAAAGGCAATGCTTCTAAGCCCCTTAGTCTCAGACCATTACTCAATTGCTCGGAAAGGAATACCATGTCAGGTGCGTGCCCTCCCTCGTGAGTCGGACCCCGAATTACTTGAGTCAGGTCCATGGCTGTCATGGTGGCCATGAACTCCTGTGCCAGCCCAGAGGTTTCGCCGAGTGACGGCAGGTTGAAGTCCCCCAGGACAATAAGTCCGGGGAACTCCACCGCCAACCCAGCTACCTCCTCGAGTAGCACAGGCAGGGCTTTTGACATGCAGCTGGGAGGCAGGTACGTGAGAAATAAGCCCTCCTGAACCCCTAAGTCCAACTTCATCAAGAGTGCCTCGCAACCTGCAATTTCCGGAGCAATGAGTCTACGTAGTCAAAGGCTCTCCCTGGCTATAATAGCCACTCCTCCCCCCCTTCCCTGGGGTCGAGGTTGATGCCATATCTGAAACCCGGCTGGGCAAATTTCAGAGAGAGGAACACCTCCCTCTGGGCCCAGCCAGGTTTCAGTAATACTTGCCAGGTCGGCCTCCTCATCCAGGATCAGATCCCAGATGAGGAGAGCTTTATTTACCACCGACCTGGCATTAAGCAGCAGCAACCTGAGCCCAGGGCCAGAGTTACACTCATCACCAGTACCCAAGATTGGGCTCACGGAGCCAGAACAAGGGATTGTTATTAAGCAACGATCCCTCATTCCCCTGGAACGGCTAACTCCGTGGCCCCCGCCATATCTGCCTCTCCCCAGCAACACTGGAATATTCCGACCCTCTGCCACCCCAGGGATCGGTGCCCCATCCCCTCCCGCCTCTCGAGCGTCAGGTGGGCCAAAACTACCATTCATACTATTACTATTCATCTCATCCATACCATAACCTCACCCATCCCAGCCATCCCAATCATACCAGCCATTCAACTCATGCACACAAGTAGCTCTATGCCAATCATCCATTTAAATTTAGGAACCCCCAATACTAAAAATAGATTAAATTGATAACAGTTTAAAACACTAATAATAATAATAATAATAATAATAATAATAATAATAATAATTTATTAGATTTGTATGCCGCCCCTCTCCGAAGATATAAAATACAATTAATTAATTAGTTAAATATTAAAAACTTATATTATATTAGTTTATTGACTACTAAGTAAGACCAAGTTGCTCCATGCTGGCTAGGGAATTCTGGGAGTTGGAATCCACATATTTTAAAGTTACTAAGATTGTAAGGTAAGATAATACAGTATCCTTGTAAATAACCTCATTCTGCTTCCCTGTTCCAGCAATATCTGAAGTACAAAAAAAGACCTTCTTCGCACCTCATAGGTCATTTCCACATTATTACCACTATTAGCCCACCAAAGCTGTTTAAAGTTGATGCAATTATTGCTCCCAGTCTTCAACTGCTGAGTAGATGTAGAGATTGCCAGGAGCCAGCTGTGTTCCTTCCAGTTGACTAACTTGCAAAAGTAATCAGTATCATACTCATAAGGTCTGACAATAATTAAACCTCATCCCCACTACAAAAAAAAGTGAATTGTTAATGTCCTCACCACTTCTAAGCTATTATGAGAAGTTATGTGAGGGAAGATCATACATAAATATGTGGACTATCTTATCATCTTTCCTTTCCTTCACTTAGAAGTCTCCAAAATGAGGAATTGTTTACTGGAGTTTTGCTAATCTTTCTTAAATGGTGTATCCAATGGGATTAGCATGTTCCACTCACTCAAGCAGAAAGGGCCTGATGTGGATCCTGTTTGGCATGGAATTCCAGCTAGCAGAATCAAGAGTAGAGCATTTTCCTCTGTGGCACCAACTTTGTGAAATATTCTACCACCATAACTGAGAACTGTTCCCAGTTCTGGAAAACCAGAATGGTATCAAAACTTGGGTTTGCCAATTGGCTTGGGGCCCCAAAGGTAAAAATGGTTGATGGGTTAAGAGCTCATCCCCATGTCACCATCTCCCTGGTTCTTGTTTATATATCGTATTGTAAAGTGTAATTTTAATTGATTCAATATTTATCTTTCTAATGTACTGTTTGTAAGCAATTCAGAATCACCTTATTGATGACAGGGACAGCATATAAATTTAATAAAAAAATGATTTTTGGGTTTGTCTGTTTAAAACATATCTTTTCATCTTTTCTTGAAAAACTGATCCAAGAAGCATGTGCATATGCATGAAAGTATATATTTACATTAATACAATAGTCAATGGATAGTATTGTACAAAGGAGTTTTATCTTCAAACTTTACAAACTGATTTCCTGTAAGTTTGATGTGGAGAAAGTAATTAAAGTATATGACTGCCTAAAATAAATATTGTAATTGCACACTATGCATCTTCATTTATGGGGCTTTTTTGTCAGCTTGTCTAATAACTAAATGAATACCTTTTAAAATTCATTACATTGAACTGGCATAAATAAGGTAGGAATTATATATGATCCACTCAAAGACCAAGGATCAAATTCAAGAATTTACAGGATTCAAAACATGATCTAGCAGCTCTGAACTTCAGATGTACTATCATACTGACTAAGTGCCTATGGATATTCTCAGTCATCCAAGTCATGGTTGTCCCAAAGGTGCTTTTTCAAGAGGCAACTGGACTTTCTGGTTTTTCTTTGAAGACATTTCACTTCTCTTCCAAGAAGTGAAATGTCTTCAAAGAAAAACCAGAAAGTTCAGTTGCCTCTTGAAAAAGCACCTTTGGGACTGCCTTAAACAGCTGCAGAAGGTGGAACGTTGATAAATATCATTGCATTTGAAACTTATGATATATTTGCTAAGCATAACTTATAATTTCTTAATGAAATGCAACTCACAATCCAAAAACAATCAAAGACTATGATGTAAAAAACTCATCTACATTAAAGTTATGAAAAATGAATTTTTAGCTTAAAAGGTGCACCTATTTGGGAATTCAATTAAGTTTATTTTTAGATAAATGTAATACAGAAGTTGGAAAGACTGCTGAATTTAACAGCTGGCAGATTAATATGATAAAGTGTCATGGAGTTGGATCTGGATTCCTGCAGTAAGCAGAATTAGACTTGATAATCAAATGATCTCTTGCAACTCCTTGATTCTATCATATTAGTTTTTAAGAGCCAAGTACTGTACTGTACAGTATACCACATGAACTAAATCATTATAGTTAGTATACCATGAGGTATGAAAAATAAATTTCTCAAAATAGGTATTTGGAGATCAAATAAATGGTCCTAACCTTAACAAAATATTCTGATGCAGTTTCAATCCTTTCAGAAGCATCTTGAATTCAAGATGATTGAATTATGAAGTTGAAACAAGATTTTCGAATTACGGTGTACAGTATTCAATAAACTATGCTTCAACTATTATCTTTAAGCACAATCTGATTCTAGCCTGTCTCTCCTGTCCTGTTCCACAGAAACCACACACGTCTTTATTTCAAATGTTTTCAAACAGAATTCTAATGGCACTAAGTTTGAACAAACAAGAAGGCAGCTAAGGAGTTGAACGCAATGAGATAAACTGAGACTTGCCACCAATGGATCTGTGAGGCACACAATTCTCCTTATATAGGGGAGATGTGACCCTGATTTGTTCCTTTTTATGGGACAGATTTTTTTTCTGGCCAATAGTCTTGCTGATTGATCACCTTTGCTCAGCCCTCCTCTCAGTGGGCTCTTACATTGGGGAAAATTAGCTCCGCCTCTTGGTCTTCTGAGCCCAGCAATAGCTGCCTCTCCTGGTTGCTAGGCAACTTTTCCAGCTGAATCTCTTCAGGCTGATGATCGTCTTCATCTTCTGAGTCTTGAGATAGCCAGGAGACAATGTTAGAAAGAAATCTTACCTGGTTCATTTCCAAGCTGGAAATAAAGAATGCAGGCAGTTTATTTGAATCAGAGGTCAAGTTTATTTCGAGACTGCAATACACAATCAACTATTGGAGGTGGCTGTGCGAGTTACATAGGGCTATAATGACCTATAAACCCATGGCCCATTTGGTCATCCTTTTAAATATATTTCTTTTACATATAGTTCTTATTCCAATCTAACAACTGTGCTCCTGCCATGAGCTACACAGTCATGTGAACCCCATTGACTTTCTCCCTGCAAGCTTCCTAGGTTTCCTCACTGACTTGTGGGAAGGTTTCAGGGAATGTTATGTGTATCATTGACCATGACAATACATTGTTGATACTGAAATGGCAAGAACTTTCCAGAATTTATTTCCTACAGGTGTAATGGGACTCAGCATTCAGTAAGTTAGCCCATTTGAAGTACTTTAGTTGGAAATGTTTTGCTCCATTTCACACAGTTAAAGATTGTATAAACATGAGAATTTTAGTAGTATATAGACAACCTGCCTTTATTCCTCAAAAGTGTTGCAAAAGCACACTAGAAATTCCACGAGAGTGCACTTAGCTGGCATTCTCTGCAGTCAGGCATCCTGCTGAATTGTGGTTTCAGCATTTGTCAATTGAAAACTGTAATCACTTTGAGGAAAAGCCTTTTGTCTTATTTGATCAAAGAGATCTCAGATTAAGAGGAGAGGAAGGTTCACTTGATTATACTGGTATTTCCTGTTGCATTTTTAAATACAGTATTTGTCTAGACTTTTTCTAATTTGTGATTTTAAATCTTCTCCTGTTTGTGGCAGGAAGATTATGTGGTGGGAGGACTTGATTTCCTTCCCACATCAGTTACTGACTTCCAGACAGCCAAACCTTTGCAGCAGCTCACTTGTACTTGTTGGTAGCACTAATTTGTTTCCTGCTTCTGACTTGGCTATACAATGTTGACTTTTTAAAACACAATTGTTTTTTAATAATGTTATTATAACAGAGTATGTGCAGGGATGGAATATGACCTGGAGTCTTGCATTTCCTATTTCCAAATCCTCCTACAATCCTGCTGTCCCATTTGCAGCTCCTGAGCTGAACTGATTAAATAAGTATCTTGTACTAAGTTTGGCAGAGTCCCTTGCTGCTGCCTGGAATATGGTGGCAGCGAGGTCTCTTAACCGAATTGCTGTCAGCTCCGCCACCTGTTTGTTGGACCCATGTCCCTCCTGGCTGGTCTTGGCCAGCAGGGAGATGACATGGGGCTGGGTCCAGTAGATTGCCAATGTTTCTCTGAGGGAGGGATCCTTTCCGGCTCCCTACAAGGAGGCAATTGTGCACCCCATTCCTCAAAAAGCCTTCACTGGAACCAGCTGTATTTAACAATTATCGTCCTGTCTCCAACCTTCCCTTTATTGGGAAGGTTGAAAGTGGGGTTGCTCCAGCTCAAACACTCCTTGGATGAAGCCAATTACCTAGGTCAGTGATGGCGAACCGATGGCACGGGTGCCACAGGTGGCACATGGAGCCATATCTGCTGGCACACAAGCCATTGCCCTAGCTCAGCTCCAAGGTGCATACCGGCCTGTTGATTTTCAGATCACACGGAGGCTATGGGAGGGTGTTTTCGGCTTACAAAGGGCCTCCAGGGAGATGGGAAAGCCTCTAGAGCTCCCCCCAGAGATTTGCACTGCCCCCACCCTCCTCGCCTTCCACAAGAGTCTTAAGATTCATCTATGCCATCAGGCTTGGGACTATTAGACTCTAGTCCCCTGGCCAACGAATGTAACGTAGGTTTGTTGTGTGAATGGTAATGATTGATTTTAATATCATTGGGGTTTTTAGAGTAACTAGTTTTAATTTAATTGGATTAGGATGCTCACATTGTTTTTTATATGTTGTAAATCACCCCAAGTCCAATTATTTGATTGATTGATTGATTGATTGATTGATTGATTGATTGATTAATTAAACAAACACACAAATAAATAAATGAACGTCTACCAATCACTTCATTTCAAATAAATAATCGCTTCCACTTTATTAGGGAAAAGGTAAGTGCCCTCACTTTTCTTTTAATAGTCCGACCCTGCAGGAAGGCACATGCTCTAAGCTAAATCCCTTTCCCAGAATGAACACCACTGCTTCATTAAGAATTTACATCTTAGTTATAAATAATACAGTGACAAGCTCAGAAGAAATTTGAAAATAAAAACAAGGAATGATCAATTGCTTTCTGATAAAGTTAATTTCACTTTTAGCTCAAGGATTTACCTGTTTCCTCAGCCCCCAGTTCCCCCTGCAAAAAAACCCCAGGATTACAAGCCCATATTTCAATCCGTAAATTAAAACAGAATGAACACCACAGTAAGTGATTCTAGCTTTTTGTCCAAATTCACGACTTTTAGCCCTGTTTTATTTCCCCCCTTTTTGGCAGCCTCACAGGAAAGAAAAATACAAGACTAAAAGGACAAAGGCAATATGGAGGCCTCCTTTCCTTTTAATGCTATATTCTTTTTACATTTTGCTTTTGCTTTTAAATGCTGTGTATAATTCTTTGGGGCTGGGGCTGGGGGTTGTATGAGTGAATAAGCAAGCAAGCCTGGATGGACAAGTCAGTTAATTTCCCTTTACTCTTTCAGTATCTGGACCAGGGATGGGTTCTAGCTTACCTTGCTGCCAGTTCCCTTCCTGCACAGAGGGCGACCACATGAATAGTGCCAGAACTTGGCGTCTGTGCATGCTGAGAAGGAAAAAAAAATTCATAAAAAAGATGGTGGTGCCCACAGACCTGCGTTGACCAATCCAGTTCGGTGATGTCATTGTGACATCACCAGCGGGTCATTACTGGTATGGGTGAACCAGTCCAAACTGGGAGGAATACAGCCCTGATCTGGATCCTTTCCCAATGATTGCTAGGATTACAAAACTCCTAATAGGATTGATGGGATGATAACCAATCAATTTTTTATATGTATTTCAGCATAAAAACAAGTTGAGAAATGTAAATACTCACAACATGTTTTCAGAAAAAAATTATAGTTTAAATGACAATATTAATAACCTACAATTGCAATGGATTGATTGGAACTCATAAATATGTGTTTTGTATACAGAATATGTAGGCAAACATCGGAAATGTTGATGTCTTAATTATTACAGTCTTTGACCAGTATTGCAAGTAAGAAAAGGAAAATGGATTTTTAGAAAGCCCCCTGCCAGCATTTTGTCATAAACAGCAAAACAATACTGTATAACTAAAATTTATAAAATTATAAAAGAAAAGCTTCTCAAGTCATGTTCAGTGTTCTTGGCAGTTGTTCACTATTGTCCTCTTCAAGGACATTTTTTTCTGGTTTCTCAGTCTAGTTTATAACCCTGCGATTTCCTAATGGTTTCTCATCCAAATTGATCCTATCTTATATAGCTTTCTGGTAATAAACTGGTTTGTAAATGCCATGGAGAGGGGCAGCATACAAGTCCAATAAATAAACAAATAAATGCTACAACATATGCTGTTTAATATATATTCTATAAGAATAGATTATATTGTAACATCACAAACATTGTAATGACTGCAAAAAAGAATAATATTAAGGTGTTTCCATATTAAAAAGCACTCTTTCCAAAGTCATTGTTGTAACTCTGAACAGTAATTAAGAAAGGACTATAAGATAGCACTTTTTATACAGAAATTGGAGAGTTTATACAATTCTCAATGTGCAAATAATTTCCCTATATAGAATTATGTATGGAAAAGTCTGGTGAACACCAATTTAATAGAATTATAAAATGGCTGGACATGATCCTATCTTTCATATACATAAATGCAATACAGATAGTCAGAACTTAACAATCATTTAGGGACCATTTAAACTTATTACAGACCACCCAAAAACTACTTATGAGCCTGTTTCAAAGTTACTACTACTGTCATTCGCATCTCTCACCTTATCAACCTCATTCTGCACTGCTGGGTCCCTGCAGACCTTGGGCCTGCTCCTCACTCCCCCAACACCCATTGCATACTTACTTTTTGAGTTATGAGGACTTCATGTTGGGGAAGGAGAGTAAGCCACTCATTTCTTGGTTGGGTGGCTGCCATCTCTTCTGTTGCATGACAGAAACAGCTGTCATTTTCAGTCTATCGATAATTACTTGCAGTTGTTCTAAAATGGCAGCCACTTTCAGGAGGCAGACCCATGTCTATAGATGAATTATTCCATTCTGATTTCCTAACACAGTCAGTAGAGTGCTGACGAAAGCTCCAGAGATCTTCAAAAGGTAAGAATTATTGGAAGACATATGTCCATCTGGGTTTAGTTCCAAGTGCGAAGAAAAACACTGGAAACAAGGAGATGGCTTGGAAAGATGGCTTAATGGTGGACAGGACCACATGGTTTTGAGGTCCTGGGCAAAAAAAGCACCAGTGAGAGAGAAAGAGAGATTTATACTCTCTGTTGGGTTTTGAATTTGAGCTTCTATTCTGGTTGATTGCCAGATTCCCATGGGGCCATTCAGGGGTAACTTTGAAGTTTCTTTGAGTCCCAAGCTTGGTTGAATCTTGCTGGCTAATGTAACTCCCCAGGTGCCATGTGGTGAGCTCTGTTGATAGATGGGGAGAGGGTTAATCCCACCTTTGTTGGATCTTGGGTGAGGGCCTTTGCTCATGAATAGACCTAAGTTTCTCTTTATCTCTTTAAGTGCTGACATCTGCTGTGGGCTATTGAGGAGGATGGGGGACATTCAAAAATATGTTTCTCCATTTCTCATCCAAAAAAATATAATATTCTGGCTTTTTAATATTACCTAGAATATTTCATTCTTCTAGGAGGGATGGGTGCTAACTTCCTACAGAATGCAATGGATGATAGAGGTTGGGGAGGATGCCTAAACTCTGTGGGGAACCAGTGGGAGTTACTTTCTTATTGACACTCTTAGGTAATTTTAGCCTCTATCTTTTTGTCTCTATCCTTAATTGTTGCTTAATTGTTCATTCTCTTTCAACTGTTGTCACTTGATGCATATAATTTTGCCCCATTGCTTATGTAGAATTTTTTTCAAATACACATAAACTCCTGCTTGGTTAATTATTACCTTGTTGTATTTTTGATGGCTTTTCATTTTTCCAATCTTTTCCAGTTTTTCTTAACTTCACATAATCTGTTCAAAACTGTAGGTTAATTGTTACAACTTTATTTGTTTGTCAAGCATATACAAGGTAGTGGGTATTGGTATAAACGTAAACATTAGCAAAGTAGATACAGGTAAATTAGGCAATAGGACAGTAGGACAGGGAGGGTAGGCACAATGGTGCACGCCCCTTACAGACCACTTAGGAATGGGGAGAGGTCAACTATAGATAATCTAAGGTTAAAGTTTTTGAGGTTTGGGGTCAGGTAGTGCATTCCAGGTATTGATCACTCTGTTGCTGAAGTTGTATTTTCTGCAGTCAAGTTTGGAGCTGTTTACATTAAGTTTGAATCGATTGTGTGCTCGTGTATTGTTGCGGTTGGACCTGAAGAAATCATTGGCAATTTACAGTTCAATTCTTTCTTCTTAAATTTCTGGTCAACATTTGAATCTCTATATTTTCTGAGACTGCAGCTGCATTTTCTGGAACTCTTTCCAGTGTTCCAGGTATTCTTCTCAGCTGTGTCTGTCTGAAAATGTTATTGGGTCAGTCTAATTATATTTTGATACAGTAGGGAGAAAGCACCTACCCTGTTTCCCTGAAAATAAGTCACCCCCGAAAGACGTAGGAGACATTTCATTTTGCAGCATTCCCAAACAGAACATATATAGCACTGCTGTCCATAAATTGCATCCCAAAACACTGCATCAATCAGATTTAAAACACATCCAACATGCATTCAACATGCAGCTGCGTGTTTGGATGCGTTTTTGCTGCAGCAGGATCGCAGACTTAATATAATCGTTATTATTATTATTAAGATAACGTAGTCATTATTTTAGAATAGAGCAGTTAGAAAACAATCTAGTTTGTGCTAATTTAACTTTAACAGTTTGTCTGATTATGCTGGTTTGTGATGACAACCACTGTATAATAAATGTTCTCTTTTTTTGTTCAGCAATAAATGTGAATTCTTCTTCATTGAAAAAGAATAAGATATACCCTGAAAATAAGACCTAGCACATCTTTGGGAGCAAAAATTAATAAAAGACGCTGTCTTATTTTGGGGGGAACAGGGTATTTATTTATTATTTATTATTTATATTTGTATGCTGCCCCTCTCAGCAGACTCGGAGGTATATCAGAATCATAGGACTGGAAGACATCATTTAGTCCACTAAATCCAAGTTACTATTCAATGCAGGAGTGCAGATTAAAGCATCAATCCCCGATGGCTGCCCAACCTCAGCCTGTGCACAGCCAGCAAAATTTTAAAAAAAATTAAAAACCCAAGCCACCTCCTTCTTAGGTTCTAAACAACCAACTGCCTAGAAATTTTGCCCATCATTCAAAGAGAACATGCCTTTCTATAACACAAAATTATTATTTAGAATCCTGCGCTTGGAAGATACTGAATAAATCGTGTCTGTATGAAACTCTTTCCGTCTCTGACAAGCAGCGTCACATTTCCTCTTAAATCTTCTCAGGAATAAATGTACTATCACTACGCCTCGTTTTTCAGGCGTTCAAGTGCAGATCCCTTGTGAGATTAGCCATGCCTAGAATTGTTAATGTTAAATTATCTCACGTATGACTCTATACCACGTTAACTCTACCTACACATCCTTGGGTGAAAATAAGCTGTTCGAATTGAGTTTGTGCCAAACCAGATGGCAACTATCCTTTCTGTGTTTGAGCTTTTACATCCAGGCTCCGGTTTCTCGCCCCCCTCCAATCCGCCCCATGTTTATACCAGCATCACGTGGGATTGTTTTCCCTGCAGTACTAAATACTGTACCTCCCTTTACAATCGGCTCTGTGCATCTGGAACCAGCAGCCGTTCCCGTTTCTGGCACAGCTTAGAAACGGGATTGGGCTACAATGGCTGACACCTATGGTGTACGTCAGAAACAGACTTCCCCCCCCCCCCTCAGTAATTGGGAAACGGGACTGGGCTACAATGGTTGACTCCTCTGGTGTAGGTCAGAAACAAACCACACTTTTTTCCCTTCCTCAGCAATTGAGAAACGAGACTGAGCTACAATGGCTGACACCTCTGGTGTACGTCAGAAACAGACTTCCCCCCCCCCCTCAGTAATTGAGAAACGGGACTGGACTACAATGGTTGACACCTCTAGTGTAGGTCAGAAATACTGTAGACCACTTTTTCCCCTCCCTCAGCAATTGGGAAACGGGACTGAGCTACAATGGCTGACACCTACGGTGTAGGTCAGAAACAGAGCAGACTTTTTTTCTCTCCCTCAGTAATTTATCATTCAAGGTACAGTACTGTATTGAGACCGAAGAAGCTTCCCACAGCAACATGGAGACATTCCCTTTCTCTGAAGTGAAATTTCAGAGAACTGAGATAGAAAGGGGGTCTTATTTGTGTGGTTTTTAAAAATCATATTTCGATTAAAATTATGGCTGAAAATGTGTTTAGTTCTTTCCCATCTCAGGCAAACCCGGAATATGTCAGAAAACTAACGGCTGCCTTCAGCCTGGGCGTCACGCTTTTTCTAACAGGAATTCAAGGATAAACGGAGGCTGTATTACTTCCTCTGAGCCTGTCAGAGATTGCTCTCCCCCCACCACCACCACCACCCACCCATTGAGGCAGACATAAACGTGCGCTGCAGAGGCTTCCAAGGCGCCTGCGCTAAACCGCTGCCGAACGCTGGAGCAACTACGGAATGAAAAGCTCCGCCCAGGGCGATGTCCTAATATGGAAAGTATTCCCCCCCCCTCGGGTGACGTCATGGGGCTCACTGTGCTCTAATGTGGGGCAGGTTTTCTGCTGAACGACTAGCTGCCTGGCAGTCGGGAAAGACTGTTGCAGGAGCTTTAGGGCAGCTTCGTTGCAGAGGTCAACCAAGGGGAGGAAATGAGGGGCCTGCAAAATTGAAGAGATGTGGCTGCGGGAATCTGGAGTAGAGGCGCACACACATACATACATACCCACACCGCGAAGGCTGTAAAAGGGAGGGGACAATCACATTCCCTGACAATAGGAGGAAGCTGGCGGATTGAGCTGTAGTGGGATGTCTTCCCACAGGAATTCTTCTATTTTTAAATCTCACTCCTTACTACGCTTTACTATGAATGCACCAAGCCAGCTAGGAAGCTTTAAGGCTACAGTTGTCCCAGTCTAAACAAAGTCTCTAAAAGCAAGAGGATATCTAAGGAGACCGGGAAGTTAAAGGGAACAGTCTTATAAACTTGATTCTTTCCATCACCAAGAGGAATATTAAATGCAAAAGGCTCAGGATTTATTCTTTTAAAAGACATCCCTATTTTATTTTGATAGATTTAAATTGTGATTAGCATCTTAAAGGGAAAGCCAATTCATAAGGACTCCCTATTTTTACAGACATTGATTTGCATCTAACCTTTCTTTCCCCCCCCCAATAAATACACATCTAATCAGTTTGATAAGAAGAAATAGTATATTTGTCAAGAATCCAGAAGCAATAAATCTTGCTTTAGTGTGAAGTGCTTTCATAGACAAGCATCTACATCAGCTGCAGAAAGCTTACACTGTACACTAAAGTGGAGTCACAACTATATTGAGTAATAAGTGCCCTTATAACTTATAGGATTTGCTTCCTGGTGTATTTAGAGTCATAACCATTTACTTGAGAATAATACTCTGGATTCAGTGGAATTCTGAGTAGATTTATGGAGGATTGTGCTATAAGTCTTTAACATATTATAGAAACTTAGCACCCTCTACTACCCTGTTTCCCTGAAAACAAGACCCCATCTTATATATATATACTGTATATTGAACTGTGAAATAAGCGCTTAGTCTTATTGCCATGTACTCAAAAATCTGATTGGGCTTATTATCAAGGGATTGGGTCTTATTTTGGGGGAAACAGGATAGAAGAATGAAATATTTTAGGAAATATTAAAGAGGCAAAATATTATATTTGCCCTAAAAGAGAAGTAGGAATCTTAAAGGAGACAGAAACTCAGAACCTCGGCTCTCTCATCTTCCCCAGCAGATATTTGGTGCCCATTGAGAAGGATTTAGCCATTCTATATACAAAACAGAAGACCTTCAGCTCCAGGGTGATGGGATTAAGACATGACCCTCCAGGACATAATAGGATTATATAGTAGCAAGGCTCACTGCATTACAAAATCACATGAGAGACATTGCATCAGCCCAAGGTTCAACCAAACTTGATTCAGACAAACATGACTCTACATGGCCCCGTGGGAGATAGAATACACAGGAACAGGAAGCTCAAGGGCAAGGCTCAAGAAAGGGTATAAATAACCCTCACTCTCCACTCCTTGTGATCAGCTACCCAGAATCACATGTGCTTGGTGGTGGTGCTTCACCATTAAACCATCTTTCCAATCAGCCTACATGTTTCCAGTGTTTTTCTCCTCACTTGGAATTGAACCAGATGGATATTTCTTCCAAATGTATCATAAGACTCCACAGTATACAGAGTCATAAATTAGCCAAGTACATATTAGCCTGCCTTGTCGTGTGAACCCAGCCTGTGTGTAATTAGATTATGAGTCAATGTGTTTCAAATACAGAAAAATAGGTTTCTTAACACTGAGTAAAGCTGCCTTGCAACCACATGTTTTTGTTGCAACAGGACAGTCAAAGTGCTATTTTTTTAAAAAAAGATGTTGCAATATTTTGATAGGTTTTAGTGAAGAATAAGCTGAACATCTCTGAATTAGAGATGGCCTATCAGATCCCACAGAGTTGGCCTTATCCAGATCCCCTCGACCAGACAATGTTGTCTGGCGGGGCCTAGAGGAAGAGCCTTCTCTGTGGTGGCCCTGGCCCTCTGGAAACAGCTTCCTCCAGAGATTCGAACTGCCCCCACCCTCCTCGCCTTTCACAAGAGCCTTAAGACCTATCTATGTCACCAGTCATGGGGCAACTAGCACATGCCCCCCCTTCTGACCATTAAAAGTTATGTGTGATTATGATTGTTAATATTGATTGTTTTATTGTGTAATATCAATTGTTTTTTTAAATAATGGGTTTTAGTCATAGTTTTAATTATTAGATTTGTACCTATATTGTTTTTATTTTTATTGTGAACCGCCCTGCGTCTCCGGAGAGGGGTGTCATACAAGTCTAATAAATTTATTATTATTATTATTATTATTATTATTATTATTATTATTATTATTATTATTATATTCATTTTGCCATTGTGCTGTTTTTTGCACTCTGGGGCTTCAGGAAGCTTCCCTGAACCTTCCATACTGCAAAAAAACAGCAAAATGGCAAACTAGAAATGCATTTTTCTAAACTTCTGGTTTGTCCATTGGGCAATTTTTTTGCCTCCAGGGATTCAGGGAAGCTTCCCTTTCCCAAGGCCAAAAATCAGCAAGCTGAAACATGGCAAAGTCTCGCTTGCCCCCTGATACAGCTCCATGTGCCACCTGTGGCATGCATACTATAGGTTTGCCATCACGGGTATAAAGCCATGCTTTGTAGAAAGCTGAGCAGAGATGGAAGAAGAAAGAACCCCTTGGGACAACGGGTTTTCTAACTTTTTATCAAAATCATCTTCTCATAAACTCTTTAGTTCTACCTGGATTTCATAATGATGCTGGGATTTCCTGTATTGGAAAATTTAGATCCTTTAAAGTAGTCACTGTATGGTCTCTCCCCTCAATTTACATGTACTTAACAGTACTGTATTTGATTACTTTATCCTTCCTGGCAGAATTCTTCCTGGATTTAGCTTTGAACCAATTTGTTTTCTTTTGTTTCAATTAATGAACATTCTCCCATAGGTGAATGCTCCCTGTTGTTTGCTTATTAATGTTTGCTTCTTTCCAATATTCTTAAATTTCTGGGTGTTCATCTGAGGGCTATCATCTTCTGTGATCTGGGTTTCCAAAAACACAGATTTTTTTGTTGGTGTTGCTAATGCACTATAATACTAATAATCTCTAACACCTGAGAATATTAAAGGTAAAGAGTATTAGCATACTGTTGGTCTGGTTGGCTAATGAGGCTTTGGTGAGCATTTGCTGTGGTGAGGTCATCCTTGAGACAATAATAATAATAATAATAATAATTGTTGTTGTTGTTGTTGTTGTTATTTATTAGATTTGAATGCCGCCCCTCTCCGAAAACTCGTGGAGGATCACAACAATAATAAACAATGTACAAATCCAATATTTAAAAACACAATTTAAAAACCCTTCTAATAAAATAATCACACAACCCAATCAGACCATATATAAACCAAAGTAGTTAGGGGAGATGTCAATTTTCCCATGCCTGGCAGCAAAGGTGAGTTTTCAACAACTTGCGACAGACGAGGAGGGTGGGGGCAGTTCTGATCTCCAGGGGGACTTGGTTCCAGAGGGCTGGGGCCGCCACAGAGAAGGCTCTTCCTTTGGGCCCCAACAGATGACACGGGACCCAGAAAAGGCCAACTCTGTGGGACCTAATCGGCCGCTGGGATTCATGTAGCAGAAGATGGTCCCAGAGGTATTCTGGTCTGATGCCATGTAGGGCTTTATAGGTCACAACCAACCAGGTGATCTGTCGTCTCCTTAAGAAACCATCTCTGGTCCTAATGTTGAATAAATGTCTCAGCCTCTTAGGAAAGGTAATGAGAAGAAGCTCATATTGCAACTTCAGAGAGTCCTAGATAGCACGAATAATCTAGACCAGTGGTTCTCAATGCCCATGCCCCATAGGAGGGCAGTTTGACTTTTAATGGGGGCAATTGGAATCTTGTTTTAAACCAAGTTAATGGCCTTTTAGGCTTCCTCCGTGTGAGTAGAAGCTCACTTTTTAAATAGTAAGAGTTATGGGTGGTGGGAGAAATCAGGATTTTAGAGATGTTTAGGTGGGGCATGGCCAGGGAAGGGATGCCCATCGCCAGCCCTACCCTATGCTCCTGGAGGCTGGTGCAGGCAGGCATGTCGGCATGAGATTTGACTTCTATGCATACGCCTGAGGCCAAATTTCATGTCAGGAAGCATATGTGGGTGACATTTCGGTGATTTTTGCCAATATTTTTTCTTCCGCCGTGCATGCGCAGAAGCAAACAGTTGTCGAAAATCACTGAAATCTCACTCGCTCGAGCGTCCTCATGTGAGATTTGGCTCCGGGCGCATGTGCAGAAGCTGAATCTCGCATGGGGGCGCATGCATTCCTGCCGGGGAGGCGCAGCTGCGCAAGCCTCCCCGATTTTACTACCGCTCTGTAGAGTGGCCTGCACCAAGATCAGCCCATCATTGGGCATGGACAGAAAAAGGTGTGGAAGCACTGATCTAAGCCTTTCCAATTGGGATGCCAAGTCTGGAAATCGGATCAAAATGTCATTGATTTCACATATGGATGATGATCTCTAGCACATTGGGAGTGTGTGATGTATCTGTTCTGTCGAGCACTCTGGTAGAATCCTCCCCAAAAATGCACAGATACAATTTCAGACACACACATGTTTGAAAATTCAAAACAATGTTCTTTATAATGAAAATGCAAATAAACAGAGCACTCTTTTTGTATAGCAAAGAGCACTCGTCTCCAAACAAACTGGTAATTTGTACAAGTCCCTTATCAGTTCTGTGATACTTAGCTTACAGCTGTGAGGCAATTCACAGTCCTTCTTTCACAAAGTGGAACACACTTTGCTCTGGGTTAGTTTCAAAGCGGGGAAAAGTCAGCACACAAATATCAAAGTCAGCAAAGCAGTCATGAAACACAACGATCAGATAATCCTCCACAATGGCCAAACCCACAGGCTGCTCTTTATAGCAGCCACGCTAAATACCACAGCCCCACCCAACCACAGGTGGCCTCATTTTCTTTTATAGTAATCTCTCAGTTGTTGTTGCCTATGCATCGCTCTCAGCATGCGTGGCTGTATCATTAACTTTTCTTCTGAATCCAAGGAGGAGCTAGATAATTGATCTCCTTCTGAGCTGTCTGCCACACTCTCCTCCTCCCTGTCACTCATGTCTTCTTGGTCAGAGGAGCCTTCATCAGCAGATTCCACCGGGGGCAAAACAGGCCTGCAGCATGTGGATGTCTCCCGACATCCACAGTCCTTGGGGCAGGAGCAGGGCCAGAGCTAACCACAACAGTATCCATACTAGCTTTTGAGCTCAATGGTTTTAAATACTATTGATTGACATCCTGGGCCAGCTCAGGGAATTAGGACACACAGTGTTCTTTCTAGTCCTTACCCCAGGGCCAGTTCCATTCATGTTAATACAATAGGTGTGTGGATAAACCTGGCCGAAGATCTTTCCTTTTTTCCCTCGGGGTCTTTTCTCTTCCTGTTCCTGTTTAATATCTGTCTGAAGCCCATAAGATTGTCTGCCAGCACAGAGTTAATTATACACATTTATCCCAAGCCAATCAAGAGAGAATCAAGTGCCAGGATGTTATGGGGTTACGGATGGGTATGAACTTGCCTCCGGATCCAGATTGTTTATTCTTAGTTCTCAGCGGGATTGCAATGATCCAGAGAGAATTAGTATGAAATTTGAGGGTTTTCCCGGGCTTGCAGTTCCTGTTGAAAGAACAGATAGTAGGGTCAGGAGTCCCTTTGCCTAAATTCATCTTGTGTGCCAATGAAGCCCTTTCCTGTATAGGAAGGCACCACTTCCATTCACTCATGGATTGGTCACCCCCCCCCCCCCAAACGAATTGTTGCGATAGACTCTGCATAGAGCTGTCCTTGAAGGCTACATGGAAGCAGAAATTGATCATTAATGTAGCAGCACAGGCAGATATAGGTACACCTTTATAACACCACTGTTTTATGGGATGCACTGTCTCCCAACAGGCTCCTAGTTGCTATCTGTCTGTCTGTCTGTCTGTCTGTCTGTCTGTCTGTCTGTCTGTCTGTCTGTCTGTCTGTCTGTCTATCTAACATGTATAGGATAGTAGTTTGTATAAACATAAGTAAAAAGTAATGATAAAAAAGGAGAATAGGACAGGGACAGTAGGCACAATGCACACCCCTTATAGACCTCTTAGAAACAGGGAGAGGTCAACTGTAGACAGTCTAAGGTTAAAGTTTTTGGGGTTTGGGGAAGAAATACAGAGTCAAGTAGTACATTCCAGGCATTGATCCCTCTATTGCTGAAGTCGTATTTTCTGCAGTTGAGTTTGGAGTGGTTTACATTTAGTTTGAATCTATTACATGCTTATGTATTGCTGCGGTTGAAGGTGAAGTAGTCATTAACAGGAAGGACATTTTGGCATGTGATATTATGAACTACTGTTAGATCAGATCGGAGGCGATGTAATTGTAAATTGTCTAATCGCAATATTCTATTACTATATCTTCTTTTCTATTCTTTCTTAGATATATATTTGCTATGAGTATCTCCTCTATAACTTTTAGCATGTATTTTACTCTGTGGAAATATATATGTATACCCACTAAAACCCTCATTGTGTATTGGACAAAATAAATAAATAATAAATATAATAATATTTCAAGTCTGGTGAAATAAGGTGTCCTGTTGTGGGAGGAGAAGGATTCTTCTTGTGAAATATTTCTGGAGTCTCTCGATTGTATTAATGTCTGATATGCAATGCTGCTATTTAAAGCATTGGTAATCACTTATAAAGCCCTTCAATTCAATGGTGTTTTTGTTAAGGGTTTTACTGACCTCCAGGAAAACCTAGTCATTGGGAGAATAAGATGAAGATCAGTCCTTCTGATCAATTTGAAAAGGGAATGTAAAACTGGTGACTTGCAGATACAGGATGATGGAGAGACCAAAACCTGGAAGTCAGATGAGGAAGGAGTTCCAATTTATAAGCTTGAATTGAAAAACTGCCTTTAGATTTACGTATTTTTTTTCATACCTTACTGGAGCTGTATTTTAATTTGTTCTGTTTTCCAACGGAGATTATGGGCTTTTTCTCATTTGTACATAAGAATGGTACAATGACAACCTATGCCCAAGCAATATCTTTTTCTCCCATGTATCATGCCTTCATCCCAGCCCCAGTCCATAAAGACAATAGGTTTGTGCCATTGTTATATAAACCAATATAATAATGCAACTTTGCCTATAAGCTAAATATTGTATATATAAAATCTTAGCTTCCCATGACTGTTACAGCATATTGTATTTGTATTTGTATTTATTAGATTTGTATGCCGCCCCTCTCCGTAGACTCGGGGCGGCTCACAACAGTGATAAAAACGGTACATAGAGACAAATCTAATAATTAAAATCTAAAATAGCAATTATACATATAAAAAATCTAAAAAAAACCAATAAATAAAAACATACATACAGTCATGTTGTGCACAGAAACTACATAGGCAAGAGGAAGATGTCTCAATTCCCCCAAGCTTGACGACAAAGATGGGTTTTGAGGAATTTACGAAAGGCAAGGAGGGTGGGGGCAATCCTAATCTCCGGGGGGGGGAGCTGATTCCAGAGGGTCGGGGCCGCCACAGAGAAGGCTCTCCCCCTGGGTCCCGCCAGACGTATATAAAACAGTTATACTTCGCATTATATCAGAGGCAAAATGTGGAAGGCCGAAGTGGATGGCCTCAGACAAATGTTTCTTGCTCATTTCAGGCTGTGCATGCTCCCTCAGCCTAGAAGAACCTCACAATATCAAAGGTAGGCCGCTGATGTACAACCAATTGCTTCCTGATCACATGCCTCATACACAAAATCAGATGGCACCATTTGGCAGGGACTCAGAATAGAGGCAGTAGAGGCAGGATAGGGACTAGCAATAGAAGCTGCAGATTTATCACCAAAATGGGTTCTGCTGACTTACGGGAGGTACATAGCACTTTAACTCAGCAGAGGGAAAAGCCCTAAGATTTATGATGGTTATGATGACATCAAGCAAGGGCCACTTAGATAATGACACAAGTGCTGCATGAAGACGTTTGGGAGGTAAAAATAGTAGTGGTGTGGTAGTGCCCTGAGTTCCTGTACTTAGACCATTTTAACTGTAGTTTATCTTGTAACAAATAAGATTAGATTGGAAAACTAATGCTTTTTTAAAATCTACGTGGCTTAACCAGCAGTACCTTATTCAACAATTTTATTTTCTGCTAGGTAAACTTTTTTATTGCTTTGGATTGCTTTGGCACAGAGTAGGAAAATCAGGCAAACTCAATATATACGTAGTAAACTGTTGTGGTTAGCTCTGGCCCAGCTCCTGCCCCAAGGACTGTAGATGTGGGGGAGACATCCACATGCTGCAGGCCTGTTTTGCCCCCGGTGGAATCTGCTGATGAAGGCTCCTCTGACCAAGAAGACATGAGTGACAGGGAGGAGGAGAGTGTGGAAGACAGCTCAGAAGGAGATCAATTATCTAGCTCCTCCTTGGATTCAGAACAAGAGATAATGATACAGCCATGCATGCGGAGAGCGATGCATAGGCAACAACAAAGAACTGAGAGATTATTATCAAAGAAAATGAGGCCACCTGTGGTTGGGTGGGGCTGTGGTAATTAGTGAGGCTGCTATAAATAGCAGCCTGTGGGTTTGGCCATTGTGGAGGATTATCTGATCGTTGTATTTCGCGACTGCTTTACTGACTTTGACTTTTTGTGTGCTGATTTTTCCCCACTTTGAAACTAAACCAGAGCAAAGTGTGTTTCACTTTGTGAAAGAAGAAGGACTGTGAATTGCTTCACAGCTGCAAGCTAAGTATCACAGAACTGATAAGGGACTTGTACAAATTACCAGTTTGGTTGGAGACCAGTGCTCTTTGCTATACCAAAAGAGGGCTTGGTTTAAGTGAATTTTCATTATAAAGAACATTGTTTTGAATTTTCAAACGTGTGTGTGTCTGAAATTTGTACCTGTGAATTTTTGGGAGGAGTCTACCAGAGAGCCCGACAGAACATAAACCGGGGTGGGCTTTGGTTTTCTTTGCTGCCAGTTCGCTCCTTCATATGCCAGTAGGTGCTTTGCATGGGTGTGTTGCGCAAGTGTGCATGCAGATTGCTAAAAAAAAGTTTTTGTGTATGTGCAGAAGCAAAACACAAGATGATGGTGGTCAAACATTATCCGTCTATCTGTCTGTCTGTCTGTCTATTTATCTATCCGCCACCGAGAGAGCCAGTTTGGGGGCGTAGCAAATCTGGGTCACTGCAAGTTCCAGCGACCCAGACCACAGAGTTACTACTAGTTCCACAGAACCGGTCCGAACCGGTTCCAAACCCACCTATGAAGTAAACCTAAAAAAAGAGAAAACAATCACCAAATTAGGTCTCAGTTTCCTTAATTTCTGCATAATTCATTTATCTGAATGATTTTAGATTCAATAGACTCTATACTAAATTACTAAGTCTCTAAGGAAGAACTGGATTCTAATTCATCTCATTTAGTAACGAAGCATTTGACAACCTTGCCAACATTCTCAAGTTCTCAACCCCAAACTGAACATAAACACTTCTCTTATCTGCCAACCACATCTCTGAATCTCAAAATACATAGAAAAGGAGAGGGCAAACCTCACATACCGTATTTTTCGAGTATAAGATGCAGCTTAGTTTTGGGGGAGGAAAACAAATAAAAAAGGTCTCTGCCTCCCAGCAAACAGCATAGATGATATACATGGTTTGCTATGTATTTCTTTGCATTTATGCCTGACCCATAGAAATAGCAAAGAATTGGAGAAATGTACATTATGGCAGTATATTAATCCCAGAAAGTTTGTAAATGTAATGAAAGCTGCTTTGTTAAACTCCTTGTTTGTAATACAGAAGTTGTAACTTCCAAATCCTGAAACTCCACCCCCATCCACTTAGTATTGGCTCACCTGGAATATTTGTATACAGAACATGGGCAGTACCACATGAGAAGAATGTATTGAGACCAAAAACCTGTAAAACTGGAAACTTCCATCTGAGTTAGTCTACTATATCCTGTATCTGTCTGTATCTAAAAGTAATGACATTAATTTTTTTTTTTAAAGGCCTTTGGCATTTAGCTAATAACTGTTGGATCAGCAATATTGGTTAACTAGATTCAAAATTGTATCTTTTAAAAACGTATAAGCAAGTTAATTATTTCAACCTAACATACCTCACAAGATTGTGGCGCAGCTAAAATATGATAATTGTAGTGCATGCACACCTAAGTAGAGCTAGTTCAACAAGAAGAATCTAAACAAAGCCAGCAGATGGAACCATTCTCTGTGACTCCATATTGTACCATCAAAGAAAATACAAGGGAAAAAACCCTGCCTTTTACACACCTTTGCTGTCTGTAATTGGTCAGCACGGCAAGAGATCAAAATAGTTTCACTAGAAGTCAGAGATAGAAGTGCAGTGCCCAAGGAACTTGTTTTATGTGAGGCGATTAAAATAAATAGTGTATGGTTTGTACAGGAGTTCAGATGAACCCCCATCTCAACTCTTTTAAAAAATCTTTATTGAATATGTATTAAAAAAAGAACATAGAAGAAAACAGAAACCAAACCAAACAAAAAACAATAACAATACAAGTAAAGCAATAAAGAAAAGGGGAAAAAATACCATGTCCATAGTGTAATGGAAATATCATAAAAAGAATACTAAGGAAACAATTTAAAGCGTTTTCACTACATAGAGTTTGTTCATAGTGATTTAGTCAATATATAAGTAAATGTATAAAATATATTATTTCTTTCTTCATAATACAATTTCTATGTGAGTGAATCCTATATAATCAGTAATCATGCTGATCTCCTTGAGTTTTTAACATTACCATCTAAACCTTCCACATATATAACAAATTTGTCAACTATATTTGTTGACAGCTATGTTGTAAACTAGTTTTCAATCCATTTTGGTGTTGTTTATTGTTTGTATAATTCGATTTGCGTCTGTCGCTATATTGCTATTCCTCTTATCTGTAATTTGGTAATTGATCTTTTCAGATTAAGTTATAGAAAAATTGATTTCATTTTACTCATTTTCCTTACTTTTTACAGATTTATAATGTTTTACTCAGTTGTACCAATTCTTTTTGTCTCAACTCTTGTTTCCACTTTAAAAAAAACCTGTTTGAGATCATTTGGCATGTTTACAAAAAATTATTGTCATGGCCCCTAGGGGGTAGTTAGTTAGCATGATTGGCTCAGGAATTCTGGGAGTTGAAGTCCACAAGTCATAGAAAAGTCAACTTTGACTACCCCTGGCCTAGGGATTGGCACAATGAATAATATAAATGCTAAGAATGTATTTAATTAAATTATAAAATTTCCGCACTTCAATCTCATCAAATTTATAGTCAGGTCAGGCTCTGCTTAAGGTTTCTTTGTTCCAGGGGTGAATTCCTTTGGGTTCAGACCAGTTCATCTAAACCAGTAGCGACCCGCTGGTGATGTCACAATGATGTCACGGACCCGGTTCAGTCAGTGCTGGTCCATGGGCGCTGCAATCTTTTAAATTTTTTTTAAATTTTTAAAACCTTTTCTTCTTTTGAGCATGCGCAGAAATTGAGTTTCCAGCACTATGCATGGAGTCGCCATCTTGTTTTTGGCTCCCACCACCACCAATTTTTGACACTGCATATATGCGTGCACGCCCAGTGCGGGAGGAAGTGAACTGGTAGCAAGGTAAGTTAGAACCCGACTCTGCTGTCAGACCGAAGCCATCATTTGGAGTTAGAGACTTTGGCCTGCCACAGTAGAATAATATCATGGGTACTGGGAGGGGTGGTTCACAACAAAATTCCTTTCTTAAAGTCCAAGCTCATCCTTTGTTTTGTACCAGCGGATGTACAAAGGAGGTCAGTGGAATTCTCGCAACCATCAGTTGGAAGAGACTTTGGCCTGCCACCTACTTTGTATTTTGTATTTGTATTTATTAGATTTGTATGCCACCCCTCTCCGTAGACTCAGGCGGCTCACAGCAATAATAAAACAATGTACAACAAATCTAATAATTTAAGAAAAAACACTAAAAACCCCATTATTGAAAACAAACATACACACAAACATACCATGCATAAATTGTATAGGCCCGGGGTAGTTTCAATTTCCCCATGCCTGACGGCAGAGGTGGTTTTAAGGCGTTTACGAAAGGCAAGGAGGGTGGGGGCAGTTCTAATCTCCAGGGGGAGCTGGTTCCAGAGGGTCGGGGCTGCTACAGAGAAGGCTCTTCCCCTGGGTCCCGCCAAACGGCATTGTTTAGTCGACGGGACCCGGAGAAGGCCAACTCTGTGGGACCTAATTGGTCGCTGGGATTCGTGCGGTAGAAGGCGGTCCCGGAGATATTCTGGTCCGATGCCATGGTCCGATGCTTTGTTTTTGAAATCAGCCAAGGTTGCAATCTGAATATAATTTGTCTTTAGATTTTTCTTTCTTTAAGGGTCAGGCATTCTGTATGCAGATTTATTTATTTATTTATTTAAATTTGTATGCCGTCCAACTCCCAAGGGAGTTTTGATTCTATTACATTGGTTCTTTTATCAGCTGAAAATCAGGAATATGATTTTTTATGTTGCAGGTTTTTGTTTTGTATCTTATTTAATATCTTAACTGCTCTAGATATCTTACAATATTATTGACATGCTACCATTATCATGTACTGTACTATTGAAGAATTTTGTATTTATCAGGTAGTAATAAGTTTTGCTATAAATGGTAAGCACATGTAAATTGCAGTTATGAATCCATGGAGAACTAATATGGCTTGATGCTGTTTATTTCCCTTAACTGGTTTTAGCAAATAAGCACAAAAATATAAGTTTTCTGCACATACAGGACAGCTAATGCTGAATCGTATTGCAGAATCTAATCAACTGGGAGGAAAGATAGGTAAAAGTAGATTCAATTATTCTTGTTCAATTCCAAAGTAACAGGTTTTCATGAGTGTAATTGTTGCTACGCAAAACTGCACCGATGCACAAAACCAAAACCATCACACTATTTCCTTTTGGGTTAAGCAAGTAGTGCAGAATACAGAGAAAGTGTTAAAGGCCTGAGAAGGGAAAAGAAAAGGAAATATATGTAGACATTCCTTTTTATTATTATAAGGTTTTATTACAAACCTTACAAATTGTCCATTGCTTCCACTGCATTCATATTTCATTCCATATTGTGCCTCCCATATGTTTAATATTATCATCAGTCACCTCAAATTATCTCAGTTCAGGAGGCCCTTTCTGTCTTACTCATTGTTCACGTAAGCTACTTTTTAGGAAGGGGAGATGTGGAATTAGAAGATTTTAAATAGGGATTTGGGAGTTTTGAGATGGTCGTGGCTGTTATGGAGTTCTTCGTTGTATCTCCAGCATCTGGTGGGGAAAAAAGAATAGGACAGTTCCCTGCTACTGAATTAAAGCACCATCCAACCCAGGTTGTCCAGATTTACAAATATACTCATTATAAGAACATTGATTGGTTTTCTTCACTGGCTTTGCTACTGTTTCCCTTCAGTGTGTCTCCAGCCAATGAGAAAAACTCTGCAAGTTGAAACTCTAAAACATGAATAGATTATTGCCCAATTCTTCAAGTTTGGGACTTCACCTTTATCTGACTCTCTTCCTACTTTCAGTATCTTCCAAGTAAAATGATGATGCCGATGATGATGATGATGATGATGAAATTTATGGGGAAAATATCTATTGCTTTTAAATCTATATGTATGAAAATGTTTCAAGTGAGCTGAACAGATTCTAAGTCAGATGCTATAGCTAAATACATACAGAGAACCACTGAGTAGAAATACAGGGCGGCTGCTAATATACACATATGCAAATATTCAAATGTTGCATCTGTTGCCTCTTTCTATAGACCTGTGTCAGGTGGTAACCCTGCAGTTTTTGAATACTTTTTTATCCCAGAACAATTTGTATGAATAGAATAGAATAGAATTTTATTGGCCAAGTGTGATTGGACACACAAGGAATTTGTCTTGGTGCATATGCTCTCAACGTACATAAAATAAAATATACATTTGTCAAGAATCATGTGGTACAACACTTAATGATTGTCATAGGGGTCAAATAAGCAATGAAGAAGCAATATTAATAAAAATCTGGTATGATATGGTATAATAAAAGTATGCTGGGTAGTGGCAGCCTGGTAGATACAGCATCAGAAGGGAGCGACAACGATTTTGTCCTACATGCAACATAGTGGGTCTTCAACTAAATAACCCCCTTGTATGTTTGAATTTATACAGGGAATCTGGCAAATGGTCAACAAAAGCCCAAGTCAGCATCTCTCATTCTTTTGGAAACCTTATGGGGAGGAAAAGCAGGAGTGCTAAATCTGCCCTGACACCATTTTCAGACTTGCAAATTAACTTCCTTTTATTCATTCTGACTTCGAATCAAGGTTAACTGCTGAATCTAGGAATACTTATTGTGGTCACTCCCTTTTAGTTGGTTCATTAGGAAGAAACTGGCCTTACACTTAGAAGCTTGAATCTGTCACTAGTCCTCTTATGTGGGGATGAGATTTGTTATTAGCTAAAAATATATAGTAAAAACATGTCTCTCCCCCCCACCTTTTCTTTGTCTTAGTCTGCAAGCAAATAATGGGAATTAGTTCTAAGTGATTGTGGAATGAATATCCATTTCAAAGCTGTTTCAGTTATGATTCTGGAATTGAAATATTCTTCCTTGCTCTAATTAGTGAATTAAGCTGAGACCTAAACAGGAAGCATATCTCTCTTTGGGATCCTGAAGTTCCTTAGCAGCATTCTGTATCACTGGTCATTCAATTCTTTGCCATTGTATTGCCAGGTTGATCTTCGAAGTGTATTATTAGATGCTGGTTTTGGTTTATTTTATTACTATTTCTCCCTAGGCTAATATACCATTTCAAAAACACCTGACTTTGAGAGGCTTTCATTTTCACACCAGCAATTGCATTAGAGAGCCAGTTTGATATTTCTAGCCTTGAGACACAAGGCTAGAAACCAGGAGACCATGATTTCTAATCCTACCTTGGATACGAAGCCGCTAGGTGACTTTGGAGCACTCTCTTTCAACTCTGATAAGAAAGCAAAGGCAAACTACAGTATTTTTATTTTTTTTTAAGTGCCAAGAAAACTACAGGGACTAATCCAGGCAGTCGCCAAAAGTCAAAATACAGCCAGTATTTGTTACCTCCAGTCTGAAAAACGAAGAATGACCCAGTAACAATAATTGAGCTTCATTTGGGAATATCGTGGCAGTCAAATATACTAGGATGGATGTATTTCTTATGATGAGCAATCATGTGATTGCTTGCTTTTTTGCTTGTGTTGTGTAACCTCAATTCAATTGTGGCTTATTCAGCAAATCATGGTAAACCAAATCATACCTTAATACAACAGGTGAACCCAACCAATAGGGATGGAAACTTTAGCAGCAAGCAATAATTGCTGAAAAGTGTCCTTGTAAATATTCAGTCATAAATCTTGTTCTATCAATCTCTGCTCCTCAGTCTCTACGTATAGTACTTCTTTAAGAATACCAGGGTGCATCTAGTGTCCAACAAGCAAGACCAGATATTTTAAAATAAATTATTAGGTCAATTACTTGAGTTATTTTCCATTCTAAAGATGTGAATGTTGATCAGATGACCAATTTTAATATCAGAAATTGTTTCCCCAAATCATCAGAGCTTAAGAGCCCCAGAGCTGTTACACTTAATTTACAATTTCAACAATTCCTGCCAGTGTTCCCTCTAATTTTGGGGGGGGGGGGCGGAAAAGTATAGTGCCTGAGCGGCAGTCCCTTCGGGACTGGGCGGCACAGGAATAATAAATAGATAAATAAATAAACAAATAAATAAACAAATAAACAAACAAACAAACAAACAAACAAATAAATAAAAAACCCACCCTTTTTTGCCTCAGAGAATTTCAAAATAAAATACTGTACTGTGTGTCTATAACAGTGAGCTCATAATAGGGCAACTCTATCAATATCAAAATGCCACTTAAATAGTTGAGCTAGTTTCAAACTAGATTTTGATTTTCTTTCTCTCTTCCTTACTCCCATTCTTTTTCTTTCTCTTTTCCTTCCTCTCTTTTTTCTATCTGTTTCTCTCTCTTCCTCTCCTCCTCTCTCTCTCCTTCCCTCTCATTCTTTCCCTCTCGGCTTCTGGGCAGGTTTGGAAAACTCTGAGTTGATGATGATTTTTAAGTGAGCGATTGCTCACTGCTCAGCTTAGAGGGAACTATGATTCCTGCTTTTATTTGTATTACCATGCAACTTTAGAAAACAATGTTCAAATTGTAGGCCATTTGAAATCAATATTGTAGGAGATATTTTAGATAGAACCTGGTCTGAAATAATTGAAGAGTTAGGCTATACACATTAAAACTTTTAATATATCTACCGATAGGTGTTATATGAAAATGTGTAGTTTAGGGCAAAAGGACTAATCCATATTGGGACTGTGATTTCTGTAAGATAGAAGTTTAGCTCTTTTCATATAGTACAGTTCTGATGAAGCTTCACCCCCACGAAAATTTGTTCCTTGTTATATAAGAGAAGCTGTTGTGGCATCAGTCTATCTGCTCAGTTTGCTGAGGAGCTGGGCACAATAAAAGCATGAAATTGTGGCTAAATTGGGGGGGGGAATGGAAATTTGGTTAAATCCAACCTAATACCAGAGGGGAAAAAAGGTAATTTACAAATCCCCCCCATATGTCACTTCCAAAGTAATCTAAGTTAATAAAAGGGGGAATTAATTTACCAAGGATCAATCCTATGTGTTTATTTACATAGGCAATGACTAAAGCTGGAACCCTCTTTGAAGTAGGATACCGGTAATCTCTTTTGGAATTTTCTCTTCAAAAAAGCTACATTTTATTCTTGCAATACTTGGAAGAGTTATGGTTTATTTTCTCAAGCAATTAACATTTGCGTACTGTTTGAATTTGTGTTTTTTAAGTTCCTTCTGTTGCTTTACAGTATTTTATTTTTATTATACAATATGGGGCTGAAAATGTGTATAAATTCTTTCAGGAGGAAGGAGAACACTATTACTGATGGTGACAGTGGCAAAGAAATTTTATTTCTTCCTTGCCACTCCCGTTAATTCGGTGTCCTCTAGCAGATATTCTTTTCATATATAGAGAGGCTTATCCAATCTGGTCAGGAGAATGACAAGGTAAGTCCCTTGGAGGCCTCCTGACATTGATTTTTGGCTGTTTTATAGATAAAATTGTTTGTGGAGGTGTTGCACTAGGACAGTACCAGTTTGTCACTTGGTTTCCATCTTGCCAGGTTGTGTTAGATGTTTTGGAGTTAGTACAAGATGCAGATGTGTACAGGGTACTTTGAGAGGCAATTTGTTGCATATACGATTTTTATGTATCCTAGCTGGTTAAATTGGATGGAAAATCTGGATTTCTAAATGTCTCTTGACACATCTTAGGTTAATAACTTGCTTTTTTTAGATCTAATTTCCTTGACCAAGTTATTTAAATTGAAGATGAAAAGATCAGTTGCATGTTCTTTTGGATAAAACTGTATTTTTAAAAACTGTTTCTATATAGTTTTTAGCCCATCTCCAGCAATCAAAACTGCCATGTTATTTAGTCATAATCATCTGAGCCATAGAAGAAATGGGAGTGTGATATTATGAATATTCTGAAGCAGATGAGAATATTAAAATATAGTTATTTTTACTACTTTTCATCTGTTATTTCATTTTGGACCAAGTTGCTCCATTTTAGACCCTGAATTTTATTATAGATCTATAACATATTAATAGGTGTTATTTCATGTATCTGGCAACTTTGTTATTCATTCTGCTTGGACATCTGCCCCACTAGCAGTTTCAATCCTTTCCTAAAATTTAAATGATGCAGATGATTTAAAAAAATATTTGAAAGTTTGAATTTGTTCCCAATAAATGGGAGGTAGTTGTAAATGGGATCTGCTTGGGCCTCTGCATAGCGATCTGTTTTTTCAAGACAGACTGCTAATTTTTTAAAAAAAGTTTTTATTAATGAAAAAAACAACCCCAAAACATATATACATCTACACATTTACAAAACATAAAAAAGAAAGATACAAACCAAAATAAAACAAAACAAATAAAAAATAGTAATAATAATAATTCATTAATTAATTAAATACAATGGACAATATTAACAATGACAACAATAAACAAGTAACAAAATGTATATCATTTATATTCTCTTGTGAGGAGGAAAAAATAAACAATCTCTTCTAGCATCAAATTATTTTCTGGTGAAAAAAAATCAGTATTCACTGTTATTCCTTTTGGTTATCAATGTCTTTTTTGTTGTTATTATTTTCTTAGCTGCCTTCTGTACAATCTTAGTTAACTAATTTAATTTAATACAAATTTTGTTTTCACAAAGCACTGTATATATATCATATCTAATCTATTATATCAAAAAAAAGAAAAAACATGTCATAGCATATTGCTATTGTTGTGTTTTAATTTAAATTTTTATTTCTCCTTTTAAACCAATCATAAAAAGAATTCCATGTTTTATAATAATCGGAGTCTTCTCTATTTTTTAATTTAAGGCTTAAAGCATCACATTCTGCACAGTCCAATTTTTTTTTTAAGTATTAGTGAGTCTTCCGGTGGGTTGGGTTGTTTCCAGCATTGGGCTATCGCCATTCTAGTTGCGGTCAATATATGTACCATTAGATAATATTTATTTTTATCTATTTTTTGATCTATAATTCCAAGAAGAAACGCTTCAGGTCTTCTATTTATTTTAATTTGTAGTATATCCGTTATCCACTTTTGTATTTTGATCCAAAATTTCTTTATTTTTGGGCAGGTCCACCAAATATGATAATAGGTCCCCATGTGTTCCTTGCATCTCCAACATTGTGGATTTATCCCAGTATACATTTGTACTAGTCTTGCCGGGGGGAGATGCCATCTATAGTACATTTTGTACAAGTTTTCTCTGAATGCTGTTGATTTCGTTAATTTGTAATTTTTTGACCAGATTATATCCCATTTATCTAGATTTACGCTGTAGCCAAAATTTGTGCACCAGCTATGTATATTGCTTTTAACTATATAATCCTCCATTTTATAGTTTAACAAGTACAGTATTTATAAAGTTTAGAGATCATTTTCTTATTTTGGTTTAGAATTATTTTATCAAGTTCTATTTCTCCTTTTTGTATCCCATTTATTCTTTTATCTTCTTGATATCTTGATTTTATTTGGTTATATGGCCACCAATCCATTATTATCCCACTTTTTTCTAATTGCTCCCTTGTCTTCAATTCGCCTCTTCCATCTAGTAACTGATAGTAATTGACCATTTTATTTAAATCTTTTGTGTTGGGATATATTATCGCCTCCATGCTAGAGAACCATTTCGGGGTTTGTGAATAATGTGCTCTTTTAATTCTGGTCCATACCTCATATATTGAATTTCTAATAATGTGCTGCCTGAAATATTTATGGGTTTTATCTTTCCTATCCCAAAGAAAGGCATGCCACCCTAACATCAAATCATGCCCTTCTAATGATAATAATCTTTTGTTTTCTAATTTAATCCAGTCTCTTAACCAATCTATAATTGATGCATTGTAATATATTTCAAAATCGGGTAGACCAAAGCCTCCTTGTTTTATATTGTCCTGTAAGTACTATATTTTAATCCTGGGTTTTTTCCCTGCCCAGACAAATTTTGTTATAATTCTATTAAGTTTGTGGAAGAAAGTTTTTTTTAAAGTAATTGTGATTGTTCTAAATAAATATAGTATTTTGGGTAGAATAGACATTTTAATTGCGGAGATTCTTCCAATAAGTGAAATCGGTAATTTGTTCCATTTTTCTAATTTTGTTTGAATTTCTTTCATCAAGATTGTATAATTATCCTCTTTAATTGTTATTGCCCTTGGTGACAATTTTATACCTAAATGTTTAACGCTTTTCACAATTTATAATTCTAATTTATTTTCTAATATTTGCTTTTCTTTGCTTGTCAAATTTTTTGTCAATATTTTAGTCTTCTGTTTGTTGATTTTTAATCCTACTACGTCCCCAAATTTAGCAATTTCATGTAATAATTTTTCACCGTATTCAATGGGGTCTTCTATATTAAATACTAAATCATCAGCAAATGCCTGGATCTTATATTCTTCTCCTTTTATTTTCAGTCCTTTAATGTCTTTATTGGATTCTGTTAGTAGAATTTCTGTAGCCAATACAAATATTAGTGGGGAGAGAGGGCATCCTTGTCGAACACCTTTTTCAATGTTTATATTATCTGTTAAATCCCCATTAATAATAGCTTTGGCTGATTGTTGGGAATAGATTGTCTGAATAGTTCTTATAAAATTTTCTTTAAATTTCATCTTTATTAATTGATTTATAAAAAAGTTCCATTTTAAATTATCAAATGCTTTTTCTGCATCTAAAAATATCAAAGCCAAATTTTTCCCAGGATTTACTTCGTAATACTCTAATATATTTATTATATTTCTCAAATTATTTTTAATATTCCTATTTGGTAAGAAACCATTTTGGTCTGGGTATATTATTTCATTGATAATCATTTTAAACCTTTCTGCTAGTATTGATGCAAAAATTTTATAGTCAGAGTTCAATCATGCTATTGGTCTATATTGTTTAATTAAGTGTCTTTATTGGGATCCTTTGGTATTAAGGTAATTAATCCCTTTCCATGATTGGGGGATTTTACCTTTATTTAGCACTTCATTTAACATTACTAACATTAGCTTTTTTGTAGGTTCATGTATTTGTTTATAGAATTTCGCGGGAATTCCATCTGCCCCAGTGTTTTATTATTATTATTTATTATTATTTTTATAATTAACCGCATTGATGTGAAAGTCAAATTCACAAGAGGCAGAAATTAATTTTGCTCAATCGAGAATGGCAATGAAAATTACAAAGTGCAATTCCTGATGACTTCTTTTTTTGTGCCAAATCCTGCTGGAAAATTTAAGTCACCATCCCTATAAAGCTTGTAAGCATGGAACGCTCAAAAATCTCCCGGTAGATGGCTACGTTGACCCTGGACTTAATGAAGTAGTACAGTGGACCAACACCGGCAGATGACATGGCTCCCCAAATCAACACAGACTGTGGAAACATTTGCATCTCATTTGGAAACCAAGGACCCAGAGTATGGAGAAAGAATGGAGAGGCACACACTGTAAGATGATTGAGGTCTAGTGTAATGTTTCCACAGTCTGTGTTGATTTGGGCAACCATGTCATCTGCTGGTGTTGGTCCACTGTGCTTCATTAAGTCTGTGCCAGCAGGACTTGGCACCTGCCCACATTGCCAAAAAAAAACCAAAATCTCTTTCAATGACCATGGGATTACTATCCTTGATTGGCCAGCAAACATGCCTGACCTGAACCCCATAGAGAATCTATGAGGCATTGCCAAGGGAAAGATGAGAGACATGACACAGAACAATGCAGAAGAGTTGAAGGCCGCTATTGAAGCATCCTGGTCTTCCATAACACCTCAGCAGTGTCACAGGCTAATAGCATCCATGCCATGACACATTGAGGCAGTAATTGCTGCAAAAGCGGCCCAAGTACATACAGTATGCATGCTTATACTTTTCAGAAGTCCGAAATTGTTCTATGTCCAATCCTTTTTTATTGATCACATGTAATATTCTAATTTACTGAGATGGGGGATTTGTGGTTTTCATGAGCTGTACCCCCATAATCATCACAATTATGACAAATCACTGCTTGATCTTGCCTTGCCTGTTATGAATATTTCTCATATATTAAGTTTCATTTTTTAAATTACATTGCTGAAATAAATGAACTTTTGCACTATATTCTAATTTTTCCAGTTTCACCTGTAGGTGATGCACTAAAGCGTCCCTCTTTTATTTCAGTTCTATATTTCGAAGAATAGAATAGAATTGGATTGGACATACAAGGAATTTGTCTTGGTGCATATGCTCTCAGTGTACATAAAAGAAAATATACATTTGTCAAGAATCATGAGGTACAAGACTTAATGATTGTCATAGGGGTCCAATAAGCAATGAAGAAACAATCAATATTAATAAAAATCTTAAGGATACAAGCAACAAGTTACAGTCATACAGTCCTAAGTGGGAGGAAATGGGTGATAGGAATGATGAGAAAAAACTAGTAGAAATAGAAGTGCAGACTTAGTAAAAAGTTTTGAGTGTTGAGGGAATTATTTCTCAAAAACAAATAATACCCTGACACATTTATCAAACGTCTAACACGTCTTTTTTATTGCCCCTCTCCATTGGCCAACGAATTATCATTAGCCTTTGATTTTTTTAACGGCTCATTCACTCGGAATTATATTCGTGACCGCCCCCTCCCTCCCAAACTTGTATTGGGGATACTGAGGGGCCTCTTAAAATGGGAGGAGTAAGAGCGCTGGAGGGGATTAAGCAGCGGGGAACCCACGAGACGACGGTGTCCGGAGTGGACTCCTCCCCGGCCAGGTACTAACGGTAGTAATTAAGTGGCCGTTGGCCTGACAGTTGGAGCTGCTCGCGGCTCGGCTGTTGGCCGTTGAATGGGGGCCGCGTGATCTCCCGACATCTGTACCGGCTCTCTGCTAGACGGGAGGGAGAGGAGGACGGCCGGGGGAATCCCTCTCTCTCTCTCTCTCTCTTACTCACTCCGTGCCCGGGGCGCGCGCAGCGTGTCTTTTGTGTTTGTACACACTGAGGCGGCCGCGGGAAACCGAGAGTGGGTGGGGAGGAGGGCGGGGTGGGCGTGGCCTGGCCTTCCCTCCATTGTGCGCCATTGGCGGTCTCCGCGGGAGGGGGCGTCGCCTGGGCGGTCGGGGGGGCGTAGCCAAGGCAGCGGAGTCGGCCTTTGCCAGTCAGCCATCTTTCAATTGTGCTCTCATCCGCCGTCGCCCGCAGCAGCTTTCAGCGCCTCCTCCTCCTCCTCCTAAGCAGCCGCGCTCAGCGTAAGCGGACGGGGGTAAGTCTTCCAAAACCTCCTTGGACGGGACCTCGGAGCCCCCTCTCGGTTCGAGGAGCCCTCCGAGCCGCCCCCGGGGCTCCCCCGGCAAACTTCTGGGAGCGAGAACCGCGGTTGGAGGGAGAACCGGAGCGTCCCTTTTCTCTCTCCGCCTTCCCGAGCACGGCAGAGGAGAAGCTCGGGCTGCTCCTTCCCTTTAGACTCCCTCCTGCCCCCCGGCCCCACTTTGCTCGGCCGTCGCCCCCTTCTTGGGCCCCCGCCCTCCCCCAAACCTCCACTATCCTCCTCCCCGCTCCCCCGCCGACCCCTGGACGGGAGCCGGGAAACGGCTGCCAAAGGGAAGCCCCGGGAAGAGAGGGGGGGGGGGAAAGGCAACTCTCCTCCTCGCCTTCCTTCCCCACAGTTGTTGCTCAGCTTCACCATCTTGTCTCTTTTTCTCTTGGTCACCGACCATATTTTTTCTCTCCCCCCTATTGGAACCAGCCGGGGGGAGGAGAGAGAAGCGCACCCCTAGGAAAAGCCTCCGCGCCTATTTGCCCAAACTTTTCCTCTCCCCATATAAAAGCCCCGCCGGATCCCACTTTTGAGGTTTTTGGAAGCGCTGGCCGCTGTTTTCTTTTATTTTTCCCCAACCCGCCTTCGCGTCCTCTTTCCTTTGCCCGCAAAAAGGGAGCGAGGGTGTAGTAAAGCAGTGTTTCCCAACCTTGGCAACTTGAAGATATTTGGACTTCAACTCCCAGAATTCCCCAGCCAGCGAATGGGATAAATAATTGGGATTAAAATAGATGGGATGCGAATGCTGGCTGGGGAATTCTGGGAGTTGAAGTCCAAATATCTTCAAGTTGCCAAGGTTGGGAAACACTGTAGTAAGGGCTGCGTTTGGGCGATTGTTTCCATTTTGTTGAGGCTGAGTTTGCCGAGGGAGAGAGAGGCGTTTTGGGGGGAGCGAGACTGGCACACTTTACACGGGCGGAGAGGCAGAAGTGGCGGCAGCCCCCCCTCCCCCCCCAAAAAAAGTTCGCTCGGTGGCTTTCTAGCTCCTGGCTTGGTGTTTTCCCCCCCTTTTGGGGTGCTCTCGTTTGAATTCTCCTTTTTGCAAGCGAGGAAGAAGCCGTCAACCCCCTTGCTTTCAATGCGGACGTTCGCCCTTTATATCCGTCGGTTGGATTCTGCAATTGGGGACTTTTTTTTTTCTCCCGGGGGGGGGGGACGTGGGAGGAGAGGATCGGCTGCCTCGCTCTCCAAATTCGGTGCGCTGGGCAAAAGGGGGTTGTGTGTGTGTTTGTGTGTTTTCCCTCCCCTGCTTTGAAATCTTAAAGGCGGATCGATTTGCCGCTGAAATGCAATTAGAGCGCGAAACTCCCACCGACATTTTCTCATCCGATTCAAGGACTTTGCAGGGAAGGCTTTCCGTTGTTGTTGTTGTTGATGTTGCCGTTGGACGTTTGCAAGCCGGCAGCCGGAGTGTCAGGCGGGGGGTGGATCCGGCACGGTTCGAATGGGCTTTTTTAAAAAATATATATATATATATATATTTCTGGGGATCTGAGGCGTCTCTATTTATTTATTTATTTATTTATTTATTTTTTGCCCGTTTTTCGATGGGCATTTTCGAACGGCCGCCTTTCCTTTAACGTGGCTGATCGCGCGGGTGACTTCTCGCCCCGTGTAGGTTATAAGGAAGAGAAGTTCGCGGGAACATGGCTCGTACCAAGCAAACTGCCCGCAAATCCACCGGGGGGAAGGCGCCCAGGAAGCAGCTGGCCACGAAAGCCGCTCGCAAGAGTGCGCCCTCTACCGGCGGGGTCAAGAAACCTCATCGCTACAGGTATAGATAGTATATTTTAAAAAATGACCGGAAGGAAAAATATGACGATGTGATCGCCCCGTAACGACGCGGAAATATTTATGGGAACGCATTTTTTTTTCTTTTTTTGTTCGAGGAGGGGAAAAAAAGATCCCGGTTTAATAACTGTTTCTTGGATCGAGTCACGATCATTTTAATCGGAGTCGTTATTTTTTTTTTAAAATGCAAAAAAAAAATTATACCCGACTCTTAAAAATATTTTGAACGAAAATATTTTTGGAAATGATCGGTAATGGTTGGTGATAGGGCCTGTGTTTTTTTTTTAATTAAATCGAATTTAAAGGAGAACCTGAAAAAAAATTGCAGCTTTATTATTAACCTTAAAGAGCTCGCCGGTTTGTAGGATGCCATAATAAAGCTCGATAATGAGAGTGGTTATTAATGTTTGGTTTATTGGTTTCAAATATATTGGGCAGTTTCTCATTTACAGTATTGACATTACAGTAGTTTAATTCTCCAACCGTAACTGTGCCAAATGGTAGATTTTGTACAGTGTAACCACTAGAGGGCAGTGTCTGATCCAGAATAAGAAGTAAATACTATTGGTTTTATGTTTTTAAAATGTTTAAAACAAAAGAAATAACAATTGCCATAACTTGTTGGTATCTTAGAAATCACTCGTTTTACCAGCAACGTCCATGGTAAAAAGTTATTTAATTTCTTACCAACTTTCAAAGGAGTTTGAGAAAACAGAAAGCAACTGAATTATTGCAGTTGGAGTCTTTCATAGTGTTCTGGTTTTAATTTAAGTCTAGAGTTTTTCTTGCAAGCTTATTTCAGTCATGTAAATTAGCTTTGTACAGCATGTGTTTCGGGAATATACATTGGGTTTTGTGTATTTCTCTTTAAGATTGGAAGGGAAATGCTTAACTATTTTTGCTTTGTTTTTATTCAAAGGCCAGGTACTGTAGCTCTTCGTGAAATCAGACGTTATCAGAAATCAACTGAACTTCTGATCCGCAAACTTCCATTTCAGCGCCTGGTGCGTGAAATTGCCCAGGACTTCAAAACAGATCTGCGTTTCCAGAGCGCAGCTATTGGTGCTTTGCAGGTAAAAAAATTGTTATTTTAAGTTATCCTTCCAAAACACAAGTATCCTTCGCTTTTATTGATATGTCATTTACAATGACTAATTGTGTTTTTTATAGAAGATATTATAAATTTCTTTACTAATCTTTTCTATCTTTTCTATATTTTTTAACCTTGCTTTCAGAAATTAAAGCATTGCATCTGGCTCTAAATAAATGCAACTTATTTAGTTGTATTATATGAGTCGATGTACATTTGCCAACAGAAATTATACCCAAGTTCTTTTCTAGAGGGCAGCCATTGATAATACTGTGCTTTTGGTACGTGAGGATGCATGTGATTGGTTGCTTCCATACAGTCATCTGATTGGTTGAGCTGTTTCTATGGTCAGTCAAAATTTCATATGATTGGTGGGTTTCAGAATTAAGAATATATGTAATTGTAGGTGAGCTAATAACTGCCACTTTTTTTAAAAAAAAAGTAATCTGCTTCCTCAATAGAATCTCAAAAGCTAAAACAGGGATTGTTAGAGTTCAAAATATTTTAACAATAACATTGAGATATATGTCAAGTATTCTAAAGAAATGTGATGATGCTATTAATTTTAATTAGAGTAGCAAATATTTTGGAAATATGAATCACATGATGCTATATGAGAAAGGGACCAATTTTTTTTAAGAGAAAATACCAGTTTCTTTTAAGCTCTTCTTCTAAGAGTGGAACATATACTTTTTCTGTATGTTATGTGATTGTCTTAACTTTCTACGAAGCCATTGAGAGAAATTCTGATCTGGGTGGACTTTGTCAAATTTTAGCTAGATAATTTGTACATTACAGATGAAATGCAATATTTTGTCTTGCAGTTGTAAATAAGTTGTGTCTTAAAAATATAAAGTTAAAAGTGCTGCACATATTCTGCATGATAAAGTTGCATATCTTTTCTCAGGCCTGAGGGAATAGATAAACAAGAAATATTTACTCCACCAAAATCAAAATAGATGTAAGCCAAAATTCATTTTTTTGAAATACCAAGAGGCAACTTGCAGAATTCCAACTTAAACTGATTAAAACATTTAATGCCATGCAACATAGGGACCTGGAAGTTTTATTCCATTAGAATTAAGAAAGCCGATTGGTTATGTATTGCGGGGGGTTCAAAATCCAGTATAGAATAGATGAATATAAAACACTAATTCACTAAGATAGGCCCTATTGTATGGCCAGTGGATTCCATTTGTCACAGCAAGTCTTTCATAAAGACATGCTTTGAAAATGAGATTTCTTGTTATCTGCTTGTCATTGCATGATTCTCTAAATAAGACAGAATCATGAGGTCAAGAATCCAACATTTATGTCAGGCATTCCATGGTTTAATACCAGATAGTGTAACAGTTTAATTGAAATGGGATTTATTTTTAAAACATTACTATTTCTGCATTATGCATTTCACATACAAACATATATGCTTCTTTGATGAATTGTGAAAGCTCTTTAAGTAAAACACTTTGAGTGTACCCAAGGGCAGTCTATTTCTATTGCAGGTTCCTCCTTAGCTCCGCCGTACTCAACATGCAACATTGTGCAAAATAGCAAATCAAAATTATATAGGTACAAGTAAGTCCTTGACTTACAACAGTTCACTTAATGACTGTTCAAAGTTACAACTGAAAAAAGTGACTTATGACTGTTTTTCACACTTGTGACAGTTGCAGCATTTCCACAGTTATGTGATTTACATTCGGATGCTTGACAACTGATTCACATTTGTGACGGTTGTGTCCCAGGGTCATGTGATCCCCTTCTGCAGCCTTTTGACAAGCAAAATCAATTGGGAAATCAGATTCACTTAAGAACTGTGTTACTAATTTAACAACTGCAGTGATTCACTTAGCAAACGTGACAAGAAAACCTCATGAAATGGGACAAGACTCACTTAAAAAATTTCTCACTTAGTAACATAAATTTTGGGCTGAATTGTGGTCGTTGTCCTCAACTTATAGCCATTCATTTAGCAATTGTTTGACAGTACTGTGGTGTTGGAAAAAAAAGATTTACGGGCAGTCCTCACATTTAATGGCCATCACAGCATCCCCCAGAGTCACATGATCAAAATTCAACTGCTTGGCATCCAACATGTATTTATAACAGTTGCTGCGTCCCAGGATCACACGACCAGTTTCCAACAAACAAAGTCAATGGGGGAGGCCAGCTTCACATAAAGACTACACGATTCATTTAATAATAGTAGTGATTCGCTTAACAACCACTGCAAAAAGGTTGTAAAATTGGGTATGACTTACATAACAATTGTCTTGTTTAGCAACGGAAATTCTTGTCACGGTTGTCATAAATTGAGGACTACCTTTGTTATAGTTTGAAAGAAGGAGAACAAAGATGTCTGTTAAAACTCAAAAATATCTACCAATTCAAAGCATAGCATTCATTTCTATCATAACTAGTGATTGGGTCTATTAGTTCAGTGTTTCCCAACCGGTGTGCCGCGGCACACTGGTGTGCCGCAAGACATGGTCAGGTGTGCCGCGAAGAAATAAGCTCAGCTTCTGGTCTCGCAACTTTTTGCGAAGAGAAAAAAGTTGTGAGACCGGAAGCTGAGCTTGCTTCTTTGCGCCTTCCAAGTTTTCCAGCACCTGCGGCGCCCCGCCCGGCTGGAGCTTCCCTGTCAGCAGGTGAGCTTTGGGGCTTGGTGGGAGGGCAGCGGCAGCGGGAGGTCGGCGCGCAGCGGGAGGGTGATGGCGGCAGCGGGCAGGAGCCATGCCGTGGGGCGGTGGCAGGGTGGTCCCTCTCTCTCTCCCCCTCTCTTGCTTTCTCTTTCTCTCCCCCCCCTCTCTCTTTCTCCCAGTAGCCGTGGGGCGACGTCAGGGTGATCAGCTGTGAGGCGGAGCTACGGAACAGAGGAACAGAGGCACCGACGGCGGCGGCTGGAAATGCTGGAATTGCGTGGCTGGCACTTGCCTGCTGGCTGGACCAGGATGGAGGCTCAAGCCCCACGTCCATGCCCAGCACAACGCCAGAAATGTATGGCGTCTAGCCACCGCCGTCTGTGCCTCCGTTCTGGAGCTCCGCTTCACAACTGATCACCCTGCCGTCGCCCCACGGCTACTGGGAGAAAGAGAGAGGGAGAGAGGGGGGAGAGAAAGAGAAAGCAAGAGAGGGGGGAGAGAAAGAGAGAGAAAGATATAGCAAGAGAGGGAGAGAGAGAAAGAGAGGGAGAGAGGGGGGAGAGAAAGAGAGAAAGAGATAGCAAGAGAGGGGGGGATAGAAAGAGAGAGAAAGATAGCAAGAGAGGGAGGGAGAGAGGGGAGAGAGAAAGAGATAGCAAGAGAGGGAGAGAGGGGGGAGAGAAAGAAGGAGAGAGAGGGGGGAGAGAAAGAAGGAGAGAGGGGGGAGAGAAAGAGAAAGCAAAAGAGAGAGAAAGAGAGATAGCAAGAGAGAGGGAGAGAGAGGGGGGAGAGAAAGAGAGAAAGCAAAAGAGAGAGAGAAAGAGAGAGGGACAGAGGGGAAAGAGAAAGACAGCAAGAGAGAGAAAGCAAGAGAGAGAAAGAGGGGGGAAGGAGGGTGAGGGAAAGACAGAGAGAGGGGAAGGAGGGCAAAAAAGAGAGGAAGGAAGGGAGAAACAAAGAGAGATGGAGAGAGAGGGGAAAGAAAGAGGAGGGAAGGGAGAGAGAGAGAGAGAGAGAGAGAGAGAAATAGAGCGAAAGGGAGGAAGAGAGATATTTTTTGTCCAAACTTTTTTTTCCACACACACACACACGCCCCCCACCCCCGCTCAATGTTCCCCAGGATTTTGTAAATGTGAATAATGTGCCACGGCTTTAAAAAGGTTGGGAAACACTGTATTAGTGGATACAGCATTTTTGGAAATAATCATGATTTTTTAAATTTTATTTATTTATTTATTTATTTATTAGATTTGTATGCCACCCCTCTCCGTAGGCTCAGGGCAGCTCACAACAGCAATAGAACAATTCATAACAAATCTAATAATTTAAAAACAAAATTATTGCCTTAGTTGTTCCCATTGGTAGATTGGATCCAATATAGAGCTGTGATTTACTTTGAAAGTTGCAATTAAAGAATGTTGTGGGGCATGAGAAATACAATATAAATAAAAGAGCAAGGAAATCCATGTGTGGAATCAATAAGAGAGTTTTAGATACAAGATTAAAATTAGGAGTTAAGATACATAAGATAATGTTTTTCCATTTCCTTTTGCTTGGCTTGAAAATAAACTTACCTATGTATTTTGTGAGGATTTGGGTATTTTTTATTTAAAGTAATTCAACCATTTTCTTTTCTCAATAGGAGGCAAGTGAGGCCTACCTGGTTGGCCTGTTTGAAGACACCAACCTTTGTGCTATCCACGCCAAACGTGTCACAATCATGCCAAAAGATATTCAGCTAGCACGCCGCATACGTGGAGAGCGTGCTTAAATTCTACTAAGATGGATTTGTCATTCTCAAAACAAATAAAATCTCTTCTTCCTGTTATTGGTAGTAATGAACGTTAGATTTTTTTCCCATGGGGTTAAAAGGTACCTAAATCTATGGTTGCAAATGGAAAAAATAGAGGACAGAATCGGGTATTGGCAAGTTATTTTTCATTTTCATTTGTGTGTGGATTTTTTAATATAAACGTGGGGACATATAAAGCATTATTGCTGTAAAAAAAACCTTTCATTGAACAAATTTCAGCAGTTCAACTTTATAACAATTATAAATATGCCAGTCAGACTTTTCTGGACAATGCCAGCATTTGGGTTTGTTTTTTTTAAAGGTAAATTTCTTATTGATGGCAACTATATGAAGTCTGTATCATACAGTAGATTCCATCCACTCATTATACTTTTATAAGTTGTCCTACATGCAAGTACATGTTTTTAATGTTGTCTGTCTTCTGTGCTGTACCTGTAAGTTTGCTATTAAAATACACGAAATAATATTTGCTTTTGTCTTAATTTTTAAGTATTTTACTTTATTAAGTATACTTCGGTAGCAATGGATATGTTTAAAATGTATTTAATGTGCTGCATTTATATGAAAATTTTAAAAATGTATATTGTAGCTTAAATATAGAATTATGATTCCATTGAAATATTTGAGGGCATCTTGTTTCTTAGAAATAAATACAAATATTCATAGAGATTCCAGCAGAGATTCAGTTTTATTGACCTGAAATGCAGCTGTATCTATAAAACATCATTAGGTGAATTCCACAGACTTGCTTTCAGTTTCTTATTTCTCAAATGGATTTGCAAAGGTTTGCACCAAACAATAAATGTTGTACCTTTAGGGTACAGATGCTAGTTAAAAAATATGTGAGCAGAATTTATGACAGGTTTCTCTTACCTTTTGCCCCTAATTCAATGAGGGCAATATAAGTTTTAGTTTCTCAAGAATCTGTTTTTTTCCAGAACAAGCTATACTCTGATGTTTCCGCCTGGAATTGCTCCAATTACATTTAAGTTTTCAGTACATAGCCGAAAAAACACTTTTAATAAAGAAAATACATAGTTTTGGTTATCAAAACTTCAATGATTGGAATTTATAAAAATGCACACGAGTTTGAAGGAGTCGTCTTGTCCCTTTAAGTTTTTTAGGGTTTCCCTCCGATTCTGTTCCTTCCTTGTAATTCTATTAAAAACCTATATGATTGGATTGCCGTAGTAAAGTTCCATGCTTGTTTATTCCCTGTGCATGTTCAAGACTGTTAATGTCATCAGAGAGTAAGTTCAAAATGGGCCATATTATTTTGAGACATTTATATTATTGATTGCTAGCTGCCTGGCCAGGACAAACAAACAACTTGCATTGTCCTGCTTGAGATAAAGGACTGTTTTGCAAGAAAAAGCTATAACTAGATACAAAAATGCAGTTTTAAGTATACATAGTAGCAGTACTGTGTTTTTAGTCTTGATTTCTAACAGTCTTTAGGTTACCAAAGTTGTGCAATAGAGGAACTTAATTTTATTCTAATAAAGTATAATTGTTTTTGTTCTAATAAAGTATAATTGCATTAATTTTCATGGGAAGGTGATAGAAGCAACATGTATTTTCTTATCTCTATGTCTAGCAATGTAGAATATCCATTCCATCCTTCCGAGGTGGGTAAAATGAGGACCCGGATTGTGGGGGCAATAGGCTGGCTCTGTTAAAAAAGTGCTATTGCTAATATGTTGTAAGCCGCCCTGAGTCTAAGGAGAAGGGCGGCATAAAAATCAAATAAATAAATAAATAATACTTTTAATCTGGAAACAATGCCAATGCATACAAATCTAAATAATAAATAAATAAATGCCACAATGCACAAAGTAAGACATCTTTCGATGTGATAATACTGTGAAGATGTAAAACTGAGCAGTTGGGGATGTACTGCTATTTGTTTGATTTATATCCCACCTTTGTATCCAGGAATGTTTGAAGAGGCAGATTCAGCTGTGCCTTGGCACATGTAGGAAGGAGCAGTAAGCCATGCAGTGAAAGAGATAGGTACATGCCATGCTTGTCAAAATCAAAACACAAGGGGAACTCTTCTTTCTGCAGAAAGTTGAAAGTATTGCAATAAGAAGTGAGAAAAAAAGAAAAATTCTATTCTGTAGAAAATTGTGAGTTCACCAAATAACAGTTGCTGCTTATTTAAGCATTAAGGCAGTGTATCTCAACCTTGGCTGTTTGAAGATGTGTGGACTTCAACTCCCAGAATTCCACAGCCAGCGTTGCTGGCTGGGGAATTCTGGGAATTGAAGTCCACACATCTTCAAACGGCCAAGGTTGAGAAACACTGCATTAAGGGATAAAATGAAAAGCAAACTATCCTTGTGGATTTAAGATTCCTTTTTGCAATCCCTTCTGCCAGAAAACCAAAACTCTCCATCAGCATCTGTTAGATGGTATTTGAATATAGTGTGTGTGTTAATGACTACATGGAGTAGCACATGGAAAAAAGGATAAAAGCTAATCTGAAAATTGCAGGAAATTCTGGAGGCTCCTAACATCACCATGAGATATAAAAACTATATATTAGAATTTATGTATCTTCAACAGCAAAAAACCCACAAAATTCCTAAGGTAAGTTTATGAATTGTAATCAGCCAAAGTACACCTTCAGAGCAGCACAACAAATCAAGCATGTACTAGTGATTAAAGCGGGCTATGACCAACCTGAAACTCTTGCCAGAGGAAAAAACAAAAATGCAGCAGACACCTGAAAATTGTCAGTCTTCAGGTGACCAGGAATCTGGAGGCCATATGGATGAACTCAATGTAAAGATAGGCAACCCATCAGACTCCAAACCCTAAAATTTTAGTTGTTCAACTTTTTGGGTTGCCTGGACTGCATTCACTGAAGAATTATTCTGGGCTGTGTATAAAATATATAGTTAATATATATAGTTAATCGATATAAAGGCAAGCATTTTGCCATCTATTTTTCTATTATCTCATGGGGTCACCTTATTAACTCAGGCCACATGCAATCCGTGGGCTGTGGCTTGCACATGCCTGCTCTAAACCATTAGAGGAAGCACAACCACTATCGCTGCTTTTTCCCTTGTCACCAAATACATTTCCTACAAGGTGTTCTGTCGGGCTCTCTGGTACACTCCCCAAAAATTCACAGGTACAAATTTCAGACACACACACGTTTGAAAATTCAAAACAATGTTCTTTGTAATCAAAATTCACTTAAACTAAGCCCTCTTTTGGTATAGCAAAGAGCACTGGTCTCCAACCAAACTGGTAATTTGTACAAGTCCCTTATCAGTTCTGTGATACTTAGCTTGCAGCTGTGAGGCAATTCACAGTCCTTCTTCTTTCACAAAGTGAAACACACTTTGCTCTGGTTTAGTTTCAAAGCAGGGAAAAAGCAGCACACAAAAGGTCAAAGTCAGTAAAGCAGTCACGAAACAAAGATCAGATAATCCTCCACGAGGGCCAAACCCACAGGCTGCTATTTATAGCAGCCTCACTAATCACCACAGCCCCACCCAACCATAGGTAGCCTCATTTTCTTTGATAATCTCTCAGTTGTTGTTGCCTATGCATGGCTCTCCGCATGCGTGGTTGTATCATTAACTCTTGTTCTGAATCCAAGGAGGAGCTAGATAATTGATCTCCTCCTGAGCTGTCTGCCACACTCTCCTCCACCCTGTCACTCATGTCCTCATGGTCAGAGGAGCCTTCATCAGCAGATTCCACCGGGGGCAAAACAGGCCTGCAACATGTGGATGTCTCCCCCACATCCACAGTCCTTGGGGCAGGAGCTGGGGCAGAGCTAACCACAACACAAGGGAAACAACAATATCAGCTATCCTTAATTCATTTCATTTACTTAAATCCACTTCTGTTTGGGTTCAGATTTCCTTCCCCTTTCTTTGATCCAGTTGTGCCCATTTGCTGGAGTGCAGCCTTGACAGACAACCTTTTTTTCTATTCTTCATTTGGTCTTTTTTTCTAAGACACTTTTTGCTCTCCCAGGTACTCGGCAAGACTTTCAGGGCATCTTCCCTGTCCTTCAGACATTCTCCCAATGTTCTTCTTTCTTCAGTTGTTTGCTATACAGTACTTGCAATATTCCACACTCGCCTATGGTCCTTGGGAAGAAGAGTCTGCCACAGGGGTGGGTTCTAATTTACCTCTCTGCCTGTTTGCTTCCTCCGGGGCCACGCGCATAAGCAGAGCAGAAAACTCAAAAAATAGCACACAGACAAAAAAAAGAGCAGAAAACAAGATGGCAGCAAATGTGCAGTGCCAAAACCTCAGCTTCTGGACATGTGCAGAAGTAAAACCAGCAAAAAAAATCCCCAATTTTTCCCCCCCTAAAAAATGCACATACTGGCACTGGCAGAACCAGGTCCAGGACAACACCAGCATTTATTACAGGTTCTATAGAACCAGTGTGAACCAGGAGGAAGCCACCTCTGATCTATCAGCAGAGCTTCATAGAAGCACATGATTCATTGTCGTTTTTCCTGGCCTTTATTGTTATTATTAACTTATACAGCTGCCCATATCACAATTGTATCTCTGGATGGTAAGTCTAGGATTAAAACCCTCAAAAGCAACAAAACAGCAAAAGTCATTGAAATAACAATGAAATAATACTATAAAATGGCCCCCGAGGACAAACTGACCCAGTCAACACAAAGTCATATTAAGACAAATCACACATGGGTTTATATATGTGGAGGAATATCCTGGTCTTCAAAGTCTTTCAAAATGCCAGCAAGTTCAAGGCCAAATGAACTGTGGTTTAAAGGTGCACCATTATTTTTTAAACTGAGGACTACATCCAAATTTTAAGTTGTATGCTTTTAATAGTGGAAAGGAACCAGAACAAATTTAATTTGGCACATAATTGTGGCCCAGAGGTGGAGCTCTTGCCTCACAATCAGGAAGTTATGAGTTCAATCCTAGGTAGAGGCAGAGGTGGGGTCTCCTGCTTTGGCAGAGGGTTAGACTAGATCAGTGTTTCCCAACCAGTGTGCCATGGTCAGGTGTGCTGCAAAGAAGGAAGCTCAGCTTCTGGTCTCGCAACTTTTTGCTGAGAGTGTGAAGAGCAAAAACTTGTGAGACCAGAAGCTGAGCTTCCTTCTTTGAACCTTCCAAATTTTCCGGCAGCTGCAGCGCCCTGCCCGGCTGGAGCTTCCCTGGCAGCAGCAGCAGGTGAGCTTTGGGGTCCAATGGGAGGGTGGTGGCAGCGGGAGGGCGGCGGCAGCAGCGGCACCAGGCAGTAGCTGCTGGGCGGCGGCAGGGTGATCGGCTGTGAGCCAGAACTCCAGGACAGAGGCATCGATGGCAGCGGCTGGACATGTTGCTGTACGCCGTACATGCTGGCATTGCATGGCTGGCACTTGCCTGCTGGCTGGGACGGGACGGAGGCTCCATGCCCATGCCCAGCGCAACGCCAGCATGTGCAGCATCTAGCAACATGTCCAGCCGCTGCCGTCAGTGCCTCTGTTCCGGAGCTCTGCCTCACAGCTGACCACCCTGCCGCCACCCCACGGCTACTGCCCAATGCTGCTGCTGTGGTGTGGTTTACGAAAAGAGAGATAGCAAGAGAAAGAAAGAGATAGCAAGAGGGAGAGAGAGGGAGGAGAGAGAAAGAGAAAGACAGCAAGAGAGAGAGAAAGAGAGAAAGAGGGGGGAAGGAGGGTGAGGGAAAGACATAGAGGGAGGGAAGGAGGGAGAGAGAAAGAGCAAAAAAGAGAGGAAGGAAGGGAGAAACAAAGAGGGATGGAGAGAGAGGGAAAGAAAGAGGAAGGAAGGGAGAGAAAGAGGGAGAGAGAGAAATAGAGCGAAAGGGAGGAAGAGAGAGATTTTTTTTGTCCAAACTTTTTTAAGCGCCCCTCCCCCCCGCTCAATGTTCCCCAGGATTTTGTAAATGTGAATAATGTGCCGTGGCTCAAAAAAGGTTTGGAAACACTGGAATAGATGACCTGCAAGGTCCCTTCCAACTCTTTTAATCTGGTACAATTTGATGCGATATCATAAACTTTTAATTTTAATTCACATAGAGTGAAGTTGACAGATTTATATCCTCCTGCCTTGTCCTCCAGTTACCTATTTCATAATTTTCCCATCCTTTCCATTTAAAAATGGCAATTATGTAAAAATCCAGCAATTTTTGAGGGCTGCCTTCGAGATTTGAGGGAATGCGTCTCACCTTTTCTTTGGTGTAAATGTTTGCACTTATGCTATAGGCAGAGCTAATTAAATTTAATTCGATATCCACCAAATCCATCTTTTCTTGTTATACAAACCTTCCAGCCACCTCCTATAGGGCAACATGGTGGAAGGCAAAGATTTAGACCTTGTCCTTTATATTGTAAGCAAATGATTAAATTGTTAAATTGTTAGCACAGTTGGAAAAATGCAGACTGGAAGATATGTCTATTAAATGATGACAATAGGATTATTTCAAACCAAATTTGGTTAGGCAAGGAAAAAAACTCTTAAGAAAATTAAATGAAAATTTTATTTATTTGTTTGTTTGTTTGTTTATTTATTTATTTATTTATTTGTATGCCGCCCCTCTCTGCAGACTCGGGGCGACTAACAACAGTAATAAAACAGTATATGACAATAATCCAATACTAAAAACAGTTAAAAACCCATTATATAAAAACCAATCATACATACAGACATACCATGCATAAAATTGTAAAGGCCTAGGTGGAAAGTGTATCTCAATTCCCCTATGCCTGGCGGCAGAGGTGGGTTTTAAGCAGCTTACGAAAGGCAAGGAGGGTGGGGGCAATTCTAATCTCTGGGGGGAGTTGGTTCCAGAGGGCCAGGGCCGCCACAGAGAAGGCTCTTCCCCTGGGTCCCGCCAAGCGACATTGTTTGGTTGACGGGACCAGGAGAAGACCCACTCTGTGGGACCTAACCGGTCGCTGGGATTCGTGCAGCAGAAGGTGGTCCCTGAGGTAATCTGGTCCGGTGCCATGAAGGGCTTTATAGGTCATAACCAACACTTTGAATTGTGACTGGAAACTGATCGGCAACCAATGCAGACTGCGGAGTGTTGGTGTAACATGGGCATATTTGGGAAAGCCCATGATTGCTCTCGCAGCTGCATTCTGCACGATCTGAAGTTTCCAAACACTTTTCAAAGGTAGCCCCATGTAGAGAGCGTTACAGTAGTCGAGCCTCGAGGTGATGAGGGCATGAGTGAATGTGAGCAGTGACTCCCGGTCCAAATAGGGTCGCAACTGGTGCACCAGGCGAACCTGGGCGAACACCCCCCTCGCCACAGCTGAAAGGTGTTTCTCTAATGTGAGCTGTGGATCGAGGAGGACGCCTAAGTTGCGAACCCTCTCTGAGGGGGTCAATGATTCTCCCCCCAGGGTAATGGATGGACAGATGGAATTGTCCTTGGGAGGCAAGACCCACAGCCACTCCGTCTTGTCTGGGTTGAGTTTGAGTTTGTTGACACCCATCCAGGCCCCAACAGCCTCCAGGCACCGGCACATCACTTCCACTGCTTCGTTGACTGGACATGGGGTGGAAGTGCCTCACATTGTGGCACTTCTAATGGAGCCATTGTCTATAGAAAGCACAGAAGCATAAATAAAAATGCAAACCTACTTAAGGACACTTTTACTTGTACAGTATCATACATTAACCTAAGCATAATCTGATTTATGTTTGGTTTATGTGAATTCTATTAGGTTTAACAACTTGAGTGAATGAAACCATAATGGCTTGTTTAACTGATTCATTAAGGTTTATGCGTACTTGTGGACACGACCCCTTTTGGTAGAAACCAGGGAGAACATCCCAGAAGAAATCTACTCCTTGGATACATGCTTAAAATTCCCAGTGGTCTCCTATCCGCTCAATAACTCAATCAGCTTCCAACAACTGCTGTCTTTTAAATATACTGTAGTTTGATTGCTACTGTATGGCGTTATGGGACTGTTAGAGACATCATTATTGAAAAACATCACATTAGGAGAAGTTTGACTATATTTAGACTTGCATAGCTTTACTAAATTTGCTAGATCATGTAAATGCTGAGGATTTATTTGGGAACACATTTTATGGAACTTCTCAATAAATCTTTGAATAATGTATACTTGCAATTGAGCTGAGTATCCCAGCCAATTTTAGCAGATTTCTTTCTGTTGTACCTAATAATTGGCTTGATACCCTCATAAATAATGAATTTGTACAAAAAAGGCAGCATTCATGAAATTCCAAGGGGGAAAAACATTCGAGGGAAAATATATTTTAATCCCATTTATAAAGAGATACTTGTAGCCCCCTGAGAAGAAAATCAGTGACGAGAGTTAAAAACCTACTTTTGGATCCCTAGCATTTAGTCAGTGCAATTTTGCTTACTTTGAATTATTTCAGGCTGTAGAAAGAAAGCTGATTTTGAAATGGGATACAAAGGCTTAACTATCTAAAAATGCTTTAAACTGCAGCAACAATAGCCTGGTAGCTGATGGAAAAATAACACACAAGTGGTAAATGCTCGTCTGTATAAAACATGATTGTGAAGAGCCAGAGGAAAAAAGAGCTTTTAAATGTGCTACAAAATAAATCCACAACTTGTGAAAAAAAAGCTCTAATCCAGAAATCTGACAATAGATTCCCTCCCCTTCCAGTCAACAGCATAGTAGTGAAACACAATGACATATCTGTTGAATCCTATGTAAATAGTTGGTTCCATGAAAAAACGCTGTCTGTGCAAAATCGGAAGTCGCGCCTGATTGGCTCAGACGCTGACTGCTCTCTTTTGGCGGGAGCCGCAAAAGTATAAAAGAGCGGCTGCTCTCCAGGTAAAGCCAGACGTGTTCCCGCTGATAGTCACTTGTCTTGAAGAGCTGAATAAAGGAACCGTCTTATTTAAGCCTTGTCCCTGGACTCTTCAATATCACTAGCAAAAAATGATTTTTTTCACAGCTGCATGGAAGTGAGGGTTTATAGAGTTTGCAGCACGTCACAGATATGACATTGGTGGATTCATTTCTACGTGGAGTGAAAAACCAAATTTAAAGCACAGGGGAGATGGTGACAGCAGGTCGAACTGCTATATATTCTATCTTCCAGAGGGTTCAAAATTAGATCCCTTCATATGTGATATTGCTGCTTTAAAATATGAACCTTGTTTGACACGCAATCAGTCTAAAGAGGGGATTAAAGTATTAGCAAATTTATCTGTCTGTCTGTCGGTCTATTTATTACTTAGATTTCTATGTCACCCTTCTCCGCAGACTCAGGGCAGCTTACAACAGAAACAATACAAAAACATATAAGAAACCCAGTGATTAAAACAGTCTAAATTTATCTAAAAACCGCAATACAGTGTTCCCTCGAATTTCGTGGGTTCGAACTTTGCGAAATGTCTATACCACGGTTTTTCAAAAATATTAATTAAAAAATACTTCGCGTTTCCCCCCCCTATACCACGGTTTTTCCCGCCCGATGATGTCATATGTCATTGCCAAACTTTCGTCCGCCTTTAAAAAACATTTTTTAAAATAAACTTTAATAAATAAACATGGTGAGTAATAATCTAAATGGTTGCTAAGGGAATGGGAAATTGTAATTTAGGGGTTTAAAATGTTAAGGGAAGGCTTGGGATACTGTTCATAGCCAAAAATAGTGTATTTACTTCCGCATCTCTATTTTGCGGAAATTCGACTTTCGCAGGCGGTCTCGGAACGCATCCCCCACGAAAATCCAATTTGTCTAAAATCTCAATTATCTAAATTTATCTAAAACTCCTGTTATAAATAAGGTGACCAGACATCCCGCCTTCAGCCGGTTGCTGGTATTTGTGAGGTTGCTGGTATTTGTGAGGCAGAAGACGGTCCCATAAGTAACCTCGCCCTAAGCCATGCAGGGTTTTATAGGTCATGGCCAACACTTTAAATTGTGTCTGGAGACCAATCGGTAGCCAATGCAGCTCTCGGAGTAATGTAGATATTTATTCCTATTGAACAATACCAAGGTAATTATTACTTCCCATCCCTATTTTCTGTGAAATTAAAGAAAAATAGTATAATACAGTACTCCATTACACACAGGACACATTAATATAAGTATATAATTATTCATGCTAAAATCTAATGTAATATATTTTGGTGGCTGAGATGATAAAAGGAAAACCCAAAAGTTTTTATAAACAGAAAAACAGAAACAGCTCCCTTTTTAAATGCCAAAGGGATTTTCTGGTACACAGAAGGCACAGGTGAAATGCAATCCAATTGCTCACCCAATAGTTGGGAAATTGAGTCCAATTCTAAAGTCCAGAGAGTCTACACACACAATCCTGAACAGCAAAAAACCACGATCTTGACGAAACAATGAATCAGATAAACTGCCATGAGGCTAAAACACCAGGCTGCACTTTTATCTGTAGCACTAATTACAGCAGCCCCACCCAACCACAGGTGGCCTCATTTTCTCTTGTAATAATCCTTCAGTTGTTGTCTCCTATGCATCAATCTACGCATGCGTGAATGTGTCATTAATTCTTGTTCAGAATCCAGGGATGGTACAGATGACTGATCTCCTCCTGGGCTGTCTGCCAAACTCCCCTCTTCCCTGTCACTCACGCTTCCTTGGTCAGAGGAGACTTCGTCGGCAGATTCTACTGGGACCAAAACAGGCCTGCGGTAACTATACAATTATCTGCCACTATTTTTTTTGACATTATTTTATTTTTTGGCATTCACATTTCATGTTGTCCCTCCTTTAGAATCTTTTATTTACTGGTTCAACCCCATTTCTTCAATATTTTTTTGACCCTCATAATAGTGGCTTCTACGTCCTCCTCAAGCAGGACCATGAGTCCAAGCGTCCTCCCAAATTGTGCACTAACTCAGTCCAAAAAAGTGCCACCCCATCCAGAGTCAAGGATGGAATTTCTAAGGGGGTCAGGGGAGCCAAAACCCCATAATTTCTCCATTTTGCCAGTGTTGAATTGAAGCCCGTTCTTCCCCATCCAAACTCTTACTGCTTCTAGACCATTGTTTCCCAACCTTGGCAACTTGAAGATACAGTATTTGGACTTCAATTCCCAGAATTCCCCAGCCAGCGAATGCTGGCTGGGGAATTCTGGGAGTTGAAGTCCAAATATCTTCAAGTTGCCAAGGTTGGGAAACACTGTTCTAGAAACTTGGCTAAATTAATTCATAGAGATTAAGTCTATTTATTTTGTACTAATCATCTTTTCTCGGTATCATGGGACTTTACAAAATAATAAAATTGTAAACTATATGAAGTGTCCACCAGATGTCACTACTTTAACAGCTCTAAACTCAAATAGAAAGAAATGAAGAAGAGTTGAGGCTCTAATTACTAGTTCTGCCCAAAAAACTTTTTACCAGCAGAGACCACTCCAAATTTATTCATTAGAAACGCATATAAATGCTCTTTTTATCAGCATTGTACTTTTTCACCGATGGCGAGGACCTTTCGTGGGATATCTTAGTATCAAATAGATATTTCTGATTAAATTAGACTAACAAATAACATTCAGGAAGATTTCCTATGTTAAATTGTATTCTCTTAGGCCACATTCCTTCAGATCAAAATATTTCATAATTCCAGTATGTAGCTCAGAGTTGAACAGAACAGAATAGAATTTTATTGGACAAGGAATTTGTCTTGGTGCATATGCTCTCAGCGTACATAAAAGAAAATATAGATTTGTCAAGAATCATGTGGTACAACACTTAATGATTGTCATAGCAGTCAAATAAGCAATGAAGAAAAAATCAATATTAATAAAAATCTTAGGATACAAGCAACAAGTTAAAGTCATACAGTCCTAAGTGGAAGGAAAAGGATGATAGGAATGAAGAATTGGGGAATCATTAGTGCTGAATGCGCTCAGTTGTTTGCCTGCAGATGTTGTATTACCCAGCTAGTTAATATCATGCAGCCCTGGTGGCACAGTGGGTTAGAATGCAATATTGCAGACAACTTCCACAGGCTGGAGTTTGATCCTGACAGGGCTCAAGGTTGACTCAGCCCTAAACAGAAACATAGAAGACGGCAGAAAAAGATCTCATGGTCCATCCAGTCTGCCCTTATACTATTTCCTGTATTTTATTTTAGGATGGATCTATGTTTATCCCAGGCATGTTTAAATTCAGTTATTGTGGATTTACCAACCACGTCTGCTGGAAGTTTGTTCCAAGGATCTACTACTCTTTCAGTAAAATAATATTTTCTCACGTTGCTTTTGATCTTTCCCCCAACTAACTTCAGATTGTGCCCCCTTGTTCTTGTGTTCATTTTCCTATTAAAAACACTTCCCTCCTGGACCTTATTTAACCCTTTGACATATTTAAATGTTTCGATCATGTCTTCCAAGGTCAGTAAAATGAGGACTCAGATTGTTGGGGGCAATATGATTGTTTATTTATTATTTATTATTCATTGGATTGCTATGCTGCCCTTCTCCGAGGACTCGGGGCGGCTCTCAACATATAAAATATACACTACATAATATAATCCAATTAACTAATTAAAAATCTAGGAACACCCCCCCCCCAAAAAAAATACATCTAAAAATGTTGACATTGTAAATCACTCAGAGACTGCTGTAAAGCACTATGATTCAGTATATGAGACTAAGAGATATAGCCATTGCTATCATCATGTGATTCAGCCAGAATTGAAGATATTTCATTTTATCTTTTTCAGAGAAGGCAAGGAGACTAAGATTATTTTATTTTCAACCGGTTTGTGGAGAAGTTTTTAGACTTTTCTTTGGGTTTTAGTTCTGATGAACCAATGAAAAATATAACATTTCCCAAGTTACCAACCTCACAATGAATTGGACAGGACACTATTAAAGAATGATGAAAAATTAATCGGTAAAATATATAAATTTTTGATTCGTTATGAGACAGAAGTGGAAATTGTAAAAGAGAATATGATAAGCTGGGGAATGAATTTTGGCTACACAATTGAATTAGAAAAATGGGAAAAATTATGGATTAACAATTGGCGGATGACAAAATTGACGGCATTCAAGGAAAACCAATTAAAAATGTTTTACAGGTGGCACTTATCGCCAGAAAGACTATCAAAAATGTTCCCAAAAACCTCTCCAATATGCTGGAAGTGTAAAAAAGAAAGAGGCACATTCTACCACCAATGGTGGACATGCACACAGGCAAAAAAAAATGGGAATAAAATAACAAATTGGTTAAAAGAAATAGTAAATGAAGAAATTGAAAAAAACCAGAATTATATTTATTGGGTATTTTTAATAAAAAAATTAGAAAAAGAGGTAAGATACCTAGTTAAATATATATTAACAGCTGCCAGAATAGTATATGCCCAACAGTGGAAAATAGACAAACTACTGGAAGAAAATATAATAATTAAAAAGATACTAGATTGTGCGGAGATAGACAGGCTATCCAAAAGATTAGAGGGAAAAGAAGAATCAGATTACTATAAAACATGGGCAAACTTTTATGATTGGCTAAAGAAAAAGCAATAAAGCAATACATAAAAATCTATGCAAAGCAACACGTCGAATAAAAGAATTGAAAAAATTAATATTATGTAAAAGAAGTAAAATTCTCTGATCAGACATCCAAAAAGTGGGGAAACTTTCATTTCCCAAATGTTGTAGGTGTATGTCTTTATGTATGTTTTTTCTTTTTTCTTGTGTGTCATATTTGTAAAAAAACCACAAATAAATAAAAGAAAATTAAAAGAAAAAAGAAAAATATAACATTTTCCAAGTTACCAACTTCACAATGATAGGAACAGTGGTGGGCTCCTACCAGTACGGCTAAGTGTGCATAGCTCTGCGGCTCTGGTGGGTGAACATATGTTCAAGCGAAATTTTGCTTCCAGAACCTCAATCACATCATGGGCTGGATGGATTGTGTCTTTTTTTGCCTTTGTGGAGCCGGGGTAGACGTCATATGTGATGTATCCGGCTCTTGGATTGTCAGTTTGACAGGCCTGCCCTAAAGCGTCTCAGTCCCCAAATCCCAGAGCCCTATTAAAATTCATCCATTCATCCAGCAGAGGGGTCAGCCACCTCAGAAACATTGCTGTTGTCACTGAAGTTTCAGGAAACCAAATAAACCTTCTTTCCTTGGAGCCAGTCAGTCTCCATTTTATTTCTAACACTTTTCTCCCATCTTAAGAGCTGGATTTTTCTTCCTACAGTTTCCCCCCCCCCCTAGTTAATTGATGGAGGAGAAGGTTCTAAGAGCTGCAGGAAATCTTACAGGGCCCTGGGGATTTGAGTTCTAATTATGTATCACAAAAATTATTGTGTGGTATTCGAGATGCTGCTGAACTACAAATCTTAATACCTCCCCACTATAGCTTTAGTTCTGTTATATTTGGATAGTCATATAGGATGGATTTTCACATTACAAAACACAGAGAAACCTATCTTAATTTTAAGTTGTAAAATAAATTAATATGAAGTACATTAGGGATAAGAATTCACTACGGTAGCAGTAGCCCCTTAGGGAAGGGAAACAGGGGAATCAGACTGACAGCCTCCTTGTGGTATTGCAATTCAAATCCCTCCCCTTTTCTACCTGCATTTTGACATTGTGCAGCCCCCGAAAAGGGGAAGACTTTGCAATATAGTGTTCCCTCGATTTTCGCGGGTTCGAACTTCGCGAAAGGTCTATACCACGGTTTTTCAAAAATATTAATTAAAAAATACTTTGCGGTTTTTTCCCTATACCACGGTTTTTCCCGCCCAATGACGTCACCTGTCATCGCCAAACTTTCGTCCACCTTTAATAAATATTTTTTAAAATAAACTTTAATAAATAAACATGGTGAGTGATAATCTAAATGGTTGCGAAGGGAATGGGAAATTGTAATTTAGGGGTTTAAAGTGTTAAGGGAAGGCTTGTGATACAGTTCATAGCCAAAAATAGTGTATTTACTTCCGAATCTCTACTTCATGGAAATTTGACTTTCGCGGGCAGTCTCGGAACGCATCCCCTGCGAAAATTGAGGGAACACTGTACAATAATGTTGTAATGGCAAAAGCAGCAAGTTCCCTAGTCTGCCACTCCAGAAACAGGGAATGAGGTCTTAAAAAGGAAAGCTAGGAGAGGATTCTGCATGCTAGTGGTAAATTCTAAGTGGAACATGTGTGAATTGTTACACAAACTAATTGGAGGGAATTAGTTTACCAGCTCATTCGTAGATCTGACAAAGTATATTCTGCCATACCATACTACCCACTAGTGTCTTTCTATTCCCCAGAACATTTGAAGTATTTTGAACTTAGCTATGCAACACTTATTTCTTTCTTACCCTGAAACACCAAGGGCAAGGGTTTTTTCCATCTGGGAGCAGGATGGGTAATATTATGTGTTGTGTTTGGGCTTGGGCCGGCCAGCCGTTGCTCCCACAGATGGGAGAGATGCGGCACAAAGTGAGTGCGAAAGCCTGGCTGACAGCCAGGAAGACGTGGCAGACAGCCAGGAGGATGAGGCCACTGGTTCGCAGGACTCAGCAGACAGCCCAGGGGATTTGGCATGCAGTCACTCAGTCTTTCGTCCTTGGATTCCTCTGCAGACCAATTCATAGACATGCGTAGCCGAAGAGCTATGCAAAGGAGGGATCAATTGAAGGATTATTACAGGTCATCAAAGTAGCACCTGGGCTGGGTGTGGTTCTTATACTGAGGGCTGGGTGTGGTTCCCTTAATGAGGGCTAAAGGTATAAAAGGGAACAGAGACACAAGGCAAACTGTGGCTGTTTATCTGTGTTATTTTGTGGTTCCTGCTCTGAAGTTTCTGTTCCGTGCCTTTGGAGTTTTCAACCCAGCTTTTTCAAGCACGTGGGAGGTGAAACCTTTGGGACTTGCTGTTTGCTCCAAAGATTCAAAGGACTCCTGAAACGTTTCTGCTTCTTGCAGGTTGTCTTTGTTTGCTTTTAATACAAGTTTGCTGATTAGAAGAGCACGTGTGTGTTTGATTTCTTTTCCTTGAACTGTTACGCATTGCCTGAGCCCAGTCAGGCAGAACAATTATGGAAGATATAAAATTGTTAAAACAACCAAAAATGAATTGGTTCTAAAAAGTGAAATTTATTCAAAGTCTCCCAATAAGTAACATGAGGTTATTAACCATCTGGATACTATTCAGCCAGCGCCTCAAATAACTAATTCAGTTCTAATAATAGGCTGCCAACCAAACCTCATTTTAGCTTTCAACTGTAGGTCAATCATAGAGGCAGTCCTCCTAAGATTGATGAGGAGAGAGTTCTTTTTCATTGGAGGCCTTCAATATGCACAAAAAACAAAAGAAGTGGAGGGATAATTGTGAGCCTGGATTAACTGCAGGGTAGCATTGTATGCAGGCTCCGATATGCACAATACGTAAGTTCTGAGAGCCAAGAAAACAGGGCTCAACCTCTTGGCAGCCCAAAGAACCTACACGTGTTTAATACAGTGGTACCTCATCATACGAACTTAATTGGTTCCAGGAGGAGGTTCGTAAGGTGAAAAGTTCGTAAGATGAAACAATGTTTCCCATAGGAATCAATGTAAAAGCAAATAATGCGTGCAAATCCTTCGGGAAAATCCCAAACTTTAGAAGGGAGGCGAACGGAGGGCAGGGAGGAGCTTCTAAAGGTGGCGGGTGGAAGAAGCAAGGCTAGGCTAAAGGGTGAGTGGGAAGGAAGAAAGGCAAGGGGGGCGCCCCTCCCTTTTCTTTCTTAAAAAGACACCGTTTCAGTGCCTTTGCAAGCACCTTGTTCTCTGCAAAATCTTTCCTCCAAGCTGCCCCTCCCTTTTCTTTCTTAAAAAGACACCGTTTCAGTGCCTTTGCAAGCACCTTGTTCTCTGCAAAATCTTTCCTCCAAGCTGCCCCTCCCTTTTCTTTCTTAAAAAGACACCGTTTCAGTGCCTTTGCAAGCACGTTGTTCTCTGCAAAATCTTTCCTACTCCAAGCAGCCCCTCCCTTTTCTTTCTTCAAAAAAGGGGGAAAAAAGAAACCCCTTCATCCCAGCAGCAGCTGCTTGGGTTCGTAAGGTGAAAATAGTTCGGCAGAAGAGGCAAAAAAATCTTAAACACCGGGTTCGTATCTTGAAAAGTTCGTTAGAAGAGGCGTTCGTAAGATGAGGTACCACTGTATTTCTTTTTACTCAACAGATTTTAGCCTTCCACAATGAACTGGTTGGCTTGAAGAGAAAAACCAATCCTTCTGAGTTGTAACATTGATTTATCCACTGAAGTTGAATATTATTCCGGCTAAAGAATAATCGATCTCTTTTATTTTAATTGCTTTTAATAACGTGACTAGTAGAATATCTAAAAAATATTATTTCTGTTAATTTATTAAATGTATTCCAATGTAGCTATTTAAAGTTAGCAACGTTTATAGAATGCAGGGAAGTGGTTTCTATAACCTTAAAGAAGAAACCTGGAATTAAGGAAAAACTTCCTAACAGTGAAAGCATTTAACCAGCGGAACAGCTTGCCTTCAGACATTGTGGGGGCTCCGTCACTGGAGGTTTTTAAGAAGAGATTGGACAGTCGCTTTTCTGAACTGATATTTATTTATTTATTAGATTTGTATGCTGCCCCTCTCTGTAGACTCGGGGTGGCTAACAACAACAGTGAAACAATATGAACAAATCTAATATTTAAGTTAACTTAAAAAACCCTATACGACAGTGATGGTGAACCTTTTTTTCCTTGGGTGCCGAAAGAGCGTGTGCAATTTATCGCACATGCACAAGTGCCCACACCCATAATTCAATTCCTGGGGAGGGCCAAAATAGCTTCCCCCACACCCCGGGGCCCTCTGGAGGCTGGAAACGGCCTGTTTCCCAACTTCTGTTGGACCCACTGGGCTTGTATTTCGCCGTCTCAAGGCTCCAAAGGTTTCTCTGGAGCCAAGGGAGGGCAATAATGTCCTTCCTTATCCCCCTGGAGGCTCTCTGGAAGCCAAAAATGCCCTCTCAGAGCCTCTAAAAATTAGCTGGCTGGCACACACATGAACGTTGGAGCTGAGCTAGGGCAACGGCTTGCATGCCAGCAGATATTACTCTGTGTGCCAAATGCTGCATCCGTGCCATAGGATCGCCATCACTGGCTTAGGGTCAGACTACTTACGGGACCGTCTTCTGCCACATACTTCCCAGCAACTGATTAGGGCTCACAGGATTGCTCTTGCCCGGGTCCCGTCAACTAGACAGTGTCGGCTGGCGGGGCCTTCTCTGTGGCGGCTCCAGCTCTCTAGAACTAACTGCCCTCGGAGATCCCTACTGCCTCCACCCTCCTAGCCTTCCAGAAAGCTGTGAAGATCTGGCTTTGCCGGCAGGCCTGGGGCCGTTGAACAATACCATCCAGCTCTGGCCAAGAAGGAAAGAATTTTATTTTAAGGGTTTTAATTGTTTTTTTTTATTGCTTTTAATCGTTGTACGCTGCCCAGTCTGGAAGGAGTTGGGCAGCTTAGAAATCTAATAAATGAAATGAAGCCTGGGGAGAGCAAAAATGGCCCAAAAGACTGAAAATCAGTACATGCATGCTGGAGCTGACATAGGACAACACCTTGCATGCCCTCAGATATGGCTACGCGTGCCACTTATATGCCATAGCGTGCCATAGGTTCGCCATCACTGATCTATATGATCTTTAGCACTAGACCGTTAGGCTTTCTGACACAGGGTTACATCCATTAACTTTCCATTTTGAATGAATATTGTACAATATCTTATATTGTAATATTATTTTGCTATTTTTTAAAGAAGAAATAAATTTGCTTGTAAATGGATTGGTAATATTTTCCCACTTTTTAAATGTAAAGGCATCTCTACTTAAGATCGCCTCTACTTAAGAACTTTTCTACATAAGAACCAGGTGTTCAAGGTTTTTTTGCCTCTTCTTTAGAACCCGAGCCCGGAAAAATCTCCCAGGAAATTTGAGAGCGGCACGAAGGCCCGGCCAGTTTCCTGCCATTCCCCCTTTAAACCTAGCCATCTGGGGCTTTTCTGGGCTGCCAGAGGAGCCTTTTCATGGTGCTTAAGGAGGCTTTGGCAGTCCAGAGTGAACGAAGCATTTTCCTTTCTCTGGGTGCTTGGACAGGGAATAAACGCTTCTTTCGCTCTGGGCAGCCGAGGAGTCACCACAGCGAAGGAAAGACGCCGGCTACCAAGCGAGCTAGAGGAGAGGGGAGCCCTTCAGCAAGGGAAGGAAGAGGTAGCAGGTAGCAGCAACAGCAGCCAGTGTATGGGAGGCAAAGTATAGGAGGCAGCCTCGCGCAGGTATATTGGAGATGCATGCTCCTCCTCGCCGCCTCAGAGTCCCTCTTTTTCTTTTTTAAGCCTTAAAGTTTTGGATTTTTTTGATTCCCCGCACCTCACCTTCTTCCTTCAGCAGCAACTCTCCTCCTCCTCTTCTTCTTCCACCTCCTCCCACCCAAATTCTGAGCTTTTATTTCTTTCCTAATGGGTTTGCACACATTATTTGCTTTTACATTGATTCCTATGGGAAAAATTGCTTCTACTTAAGAACGTTTCTACTTAAGAACCTGGTCACGGAACGAATTAAGTTCTTAAGTAGAGGCATCACTGTATATTCTTCTAAAAGATTTCACTACTGTAATTTATCTGAATAGTTCCATTTTTTTATCATCTTGTCAGGTGTAATACAAGATCCCAAAAGTTGAGAGATATGCAAGTGGATTAATTAGGCTTCTGATAATGTGTTAGCCAAAATTAACATTGGTATTTAACCTCTTCAACTAGACGGAAAAGCACACACACACTCATTCTCAGCAAGAAGTATGGCTAAATCTCAATCTGTCTGACTCTTTTTAAAATTGCTTTTTAATACTGTATCTGTTTCTGAACACTAGATAAAACTTTTAATAGAGCACTGTATTTTTTTTTGTTTCCTATCTAGCTTTACAGGAGTTAAGGATCACTTGTTATCATTCTCCTGATAATTTTTAATACCACAAATTAAATTAATCCTCTCCAGTTAATTATATTACTAAATCATCCACAGCTGTAATTTATCATATAAGAAAAAATGTGTCAGGTTGAAAATCAATGGGTTTTTTCCCTACTTTGTTTAGCGGCCCCAGATTTTTCTTGCAGACATTTGAACTTTCAACATAACATTTTAATTCTAAACAATTATTATTTTCCATATAAACTATATAATCTGTACCAATTAGGAGAATAATTTAATTTTAAAATAGCCATTCATTATTTTAAAGTAACACAAGGGTTTGGTGTTATTTTTGGTGTGCCTTTGTGTTGACTCTCAGCAACTGTTGAGCCCCTACAGCAGGTCTCCAAACTTGGCAACTTTAAGACTTGTGGACTTCAGAATGCTGGCTGGAGAATTCTGGGAGTTGAAGTCCACAAGTCTTAAAGTTGCCAAGTTTGGAGACCCCTGCCCTACAGGTTTTTTTTTTTTTTTTTTTTTTGGGGGGCAACATTTTCAGAAGTGGTTTGCCACTGCACCACTTCGTAGGGCTGTGGGAATACTTTCTTAAAATTGTTCCAACTCATTTCATGTGCAAAGTGAGACTAGTATTTTAGCCTAGTGCCTTAACCACTACCCCAAACTGATTCTCAATACAGGTTCACCCCTCTCCGAGTCCACGGAGAGGGGCGGCATACAAATCCAATAAATAAATAAGCTAAAGGGATTGGATACTCTAGCCTAGAGGATAATTCTCTGCCTTACAAGGCAAAGGTTGCAGGTTCAAGTCCCAGTGGGTATGGCTAGCTGATTAGGCCAAAATAAGGCCAAAATAGATCTATCCTAGTCTCCCTTAATTTTCAAATTCAGCAAAAAAACATGACACACACACACATATAAATAAATAAAGTTATAATCAATTATATTTTAGTACTGTTTGAAAATTACACGGGATTAAATAGTATGTTTGACTTTATACCATCTCAAAGGTGCTTTTTCCCCTAAAGGCAACTGGACTGTTTTTCCCTTGAGGAAGATCTTTCACTTCTCATCTAAGAAGCTTCATCAATTCTGATTGGATGGTGAGTGGGATGAAGGATGGTCAGAACTAATCCTTCCATCTCCCCACTATCCAGTCAGAATTGATGATGCTTCTTGGATGGACAAATAAAATGTCTTCTTCTTAAAAGGTAAAAACATTTATCCCTCAAGGAAAATAACATAGTCCAGTTGCCTTTTTTTTAAAAAGCACCTTTGAGACAATCATAACCTAGATGACTGAGAATCGCCAGAGAAATTAGGTATCATGTTTACTAGAAAGATTCCTGGATTTTGTGATAAGAAATTTGGTCAGAAAAATTATTTTCACATATATTCATTGAAATGTGTGAAGTACCTTGGTACCTGAGATTACAAGTATGATAAAAATGTACAACTCATTGGGGACATTAAACAATGCACTTACATTCCTAGTTTCTCTTAAGTGTTCTTATTTCAAAGAAATGAACAGATTTAGAATATTGGTTCCTTGTACACTTCATCTGTTGCAGGCTGGGCTAAGCTCTGCAAGTAGAATGAGAATGGTAGGTGACATGAAAATTATTAAACTCTATCCAATGTTATTCAAGTATTGGTGGCTTGGTTCGATTGCCTAGTTATCTGGAATTATTTTCTGTACCATCTTGCATCAAAATTGTTCCTGGTTTGCAGTCTGGCTTGAGTAGCTTCAGATGAGGCGGCTGGTAAAATGTTGCCAGCATTAGCTTCAATTTCATGACCCCAAATTGTGACCTGCATCTCTTATGTGGCTTTCATACAACTTGTTTGAGTATTTAAGTGCACTTTTTGGGGAATTAAAAGAAGATTCTCAGTTTCCGATTATAGTTATGAGGGATGTGACCAGTGAAGGGCTGCAAAAAATTTTACTACCACACTGGGGGCGTGGCTGTTTGTGGGTGTGGTTTGCCAGCCATGTGACCAGTTGGGAGCAGCTTTGATGATCATGTGATCCGGGGGGGTCTTTAAGGTCATGTGACTGGCTTAAAGGTGGCCAACTTGACGTCACTCGCGTCAAGGGTTTGGTTTAGGGTTAGGGTGCCTGGCCTCTCCTCGCCTCAAAGAGATACAATTTCCCTATCTATTTACTATTACTGAATATCCAAAATATACTACAGTATTTAATTCTATGTATATATGACATATGTGTACATAGATATTACACACAGGCACACAAAAATATATATTATCTACTATATAAACTGTATGTGTATGTACACACACACACACACACACACACACACACACACAGCTCTTCTAAAATTATACACATTTAATCTCATTTACTGCGATAGGAAAAACATATCCAGAGCCTAGAAGGGGAAAAAAGAAAAAAAAATCCTGACCGTACCTGACCGTATCCGTAGGAGCCCATCAGTGGATGTGACCTACGGTACATTATCTCTCTTCCCCCATCTGTGGCCTCGTATTAGGAATCCACACAGTAGCTTTCCTTTCCTTTTTTTGGTCTTTTGGCATCTCTTTAATATCAACCTTCAATTTAATTCTGGCAATATTGCCTAATTAAACTGAATTCTGGAGGCAGAAATGTTTCTGAAGCTATGAGCAAATCATGTAAGTTAAACTTATGTTAACTGGCAAAGAAATACAGTACTGTATATAAAAATAAATACACACTAATGAAACATAGTTTGACAATTTCTGAATTTAAAATGTAGTTTAAAAAGAGATCATTAAAGGTACATTTCTAGTGTTATATAGTATTATATCTAGTTTCCCTCAGCCAAGTAATATTGATACAAGTTAAGAAAAAGACATAAGATCCATATAATCATTTTTAATTCAGATTAAATATATTATTCCAAGATATCTTGAACGCACACTTATCTGTACTATTTAACAGTAAGAGGCAACTTTTGGAGTTTGGGTATCCACAAAGTCTGACAGCAAAAAAAAATTGCTGTTGTTTACAAGTATTGCTCTCCAACATATTTTTTAGTTTTGGATCATAATTTGAATGGATGAAAACAAATGGAACAGAATAAATGCCTGCCTCTAATTTTCTTTTAAAATAACAGCTTTGAAAAAGCAAATTACTTTTCAACTCCATTGCTTATACAGTATTATGTACACATGAGGAAACATGTTAGAACACAGCTGTCTGACAGCATTAGTTGGACAGAAGATTAAAATGTAAATCAAATAAGATAACTCTCTGTTAGATATGAGAAAGGAAAAACATCATGTATATACAAATATTAAAACAGAATGTCCAAAATACCGAGAGATTTATTTGCAGTGGAACAAATATGTATGTCAGCCTATCCAAAGAGAAATTGGTGATGGGGAGTCAAGCATAACACATCTCTACAAACTGATTTTTTTTAACACCTGCCCTCCTACCTTGCTTTTGGAAAACATACTCCATGCAAAAACTGTTATATAAATGAAAATAAAGAACAAAAATCCACTTTTAGCCACTGCAGAGTAAATAGATAGTTTTAGTTTTGGTCTAGTTGTGAACGTTTGTAATATTACTTGTGAAAGAACAAGAGGACGTGTGTTGGGAAGTAAAAAGTAACCTAAAATTAAGATAAGGGTGGGCCTGGCAGTGATTTTAAGAACGTTAGTGCAATATTTATTCTACAATAATGCAAATTTCTTTGATAATGCATAAAGTGGAAGCTTCAATTTTGAAAAAAATGAGAATTTTTTCTTTTAAAAAAAGAATAATGCACAAAACAATCTTAGGAACAGCAGTAGATACAGGGGAAATACAGATATCTGTTGTTTTCTTGATGCCCAAAATCAATTCTTTGTAAGCCTTTGATCAAACAAAATATCCCTGATGTATATAGGTATAAGCATATGGATGTATTTATGTATACATACGCCCACGGGTGTGCACATCTTTTGACAAGGACACTTGCTTGCATGCGTGCACGTCACACACACACACATTTCTTTATCTCATCCAAAATCATATTATACTAGGCTCCAAACATTTTTTTTCCAATGAGAACAGACAGCAAATACTTTTCTAAACTGCATCCACTAAGGTTTCAAGTTTAATGGTGTAAAAATCTGACATTCAAATACAGTATTAAGAAACTTGCTTGCTACAGTGCAGATGGCCTCCAACTCCCCTGCTCCCCCACAAGTAAGGCTGGTGCCATCAAATTAACAGCTAACAGATTTTTGTTTTTCAAAGTTCAAAGTTTATACATCTCAGGCAACATCATGACTGCCACTAATGAAACATCTCCCGGTGTGTGTTTGTGTGTGCGTGCGTGCCTTAGAATTGAAAGCATTTTGGAAAGTCAATGCATAAATTCAATTTATTTAATCAGTCTTGACTCCAGGCAAAGAATCGTCACCAGAAAAGATGGGCGATCCTAGCCCCACCTCTTTCATTTATAATGATCTATAGTTAAAAAGCCTCATTTCTGGTATCAAAATTAACGCATACGCACACACAACCACAGATACATTAAACAGGGTAACAAAGTCAAAGAGTCCAGTATGCTCGATGTAGCTTCCAGATAACATGATGTCTTCCGCACCACCCCCAACCTCCAACAATATAAGAGCTTTATCTAGTATAGTACACTCTGTAGTAAACTGTTTTTGACCTCCATAGTGAGTAAGAGTTGTCAAATTTAAGAAGGTAGACTCCTCTCCCTGGGTACTGATGGCTGCCAGCATACACTTCTTCGTGACAGTCTCTTCTGTACACAGGCACTATTTCATCTAGCTGAGGTTTGTTCGCATTCTTTTTGGCTTTCTCTTCACTACTAGCATGTTCTGAGAGAGAGAGAGAGAGACAGACAGAAATAAAGTATTAACTACTGCATGCCTTAATGCCAAATAAATCCCAGTATCAATTTATAGACAATCATTAATAAAAATAATCCAACATTGAACAATTCATACCATGAGATAAGAAAGCATGACTTTCTGATACCAGAATTTGCGAAAAAGCAACTGAAATTAATCCACATACTGCAATCTGGGACAATCTTCTTAACTAATGAATGAATGCTTTTGATCAATATAAATAGAGAATAACAAGCGTTAGATTCAATTCCTTTATTTTGTAGTTGAATTGTACTTTTTGAAGTTTCCATTGCTACTATTATCAGGGCCTAATAAAATGAAGAGGATGGTTTTGAACCATTATTTAGATATCTACTGGTGATATCAATAAGACAATTCTAAAAAAACTCTTAAGTGATTTCTCAGTAAAAACTTGATCCCATTTTTTTAGGACAACAAAGTGCAGCAGAATTATTGTCTTTGTGATAAGGGGACAAAACTGGCCTAGCTGTAATAGCATTGTTTTCCTACAATTTTTGGAAATGAAAATAAAAATAATATTTATAATATAGCTAAAGTTGCTGTCTCCCATGGAGGAATGGTCAAAGGATGCCCTCCATAAACGTCAATATTTATTTCATTAATGAATGAATGAATTAATTAATTAAATTCAAAATTAAATTAGTGCAAATGAAATAATTTGAGTTAACTGTCCTGCAAGCTTGTGTTATAAGTTGCATGCAAATTAAGATTCTAGCTTAAACACGCAACTAGCAAAGAGCACATATACCTACATTTATCTAGCACCCACCAATTCTCATTTGTCTTGCTCTTTGAAGTAGCCAAAATTTAGGAAACTGTAATTGCTGTCCAATTAGAGCTAGTCCTCACTTACTGACTGTTCAGGAACTCAGTTACTGTCCAAAATTGTGACAGTGCTAAACACCTAAAACTTAAGACCAGTCCTAGAAGTTCCTCCGGAACCGCCTTCTACCGCACGAATCCCAGCGGCCGATAAGATCCCACAGAGTTGGCCTTCTCAGGGTCCCGTCGACCAAACAATGTCGTTTGGCGGGCCCCAGGGGAAGAGCCTTCTCTGTGGCGGCCCTGGCCCTCTGGAATCAACTCCCCCTGGAGATTAGAACGGCCGCCACCGTCCTTGTCTTTCGCACGTTACTCAAGACCCACCTATATCGCCAGGCATGGGGGAACTAAGACATCTCCCCCAGGCTTTCTTATATTTTATGTTTGGAATGTATGTGTTGTATGGTTTTTAATTGTTGGGGTTTTTATATAATTTTTATTATTAGATTTGTTCCATTGTTATACTGTTTTTTATTAGTGTTGTGAGCCGCCCTGAGTCTTCGTAGATGGGCGGCATACAAATCTAATAAATTGAATTGAATTGAATTTCAGTTTTACTGAAAGAGTAGTTTTTACTGAAAGAGTAGTAGATGCTTGGAACAAACCTCCAGCACACGTGGTTGGTAAATCCACAGTAACTGAATTTAAAGATGCCTAGGATAAACATATATCCATCCTAAAATAAAATATAGGAAATAATATAAGGGCAGACTAGATGGACCATGAGGTCTTTTTCTGCCATCAATCTTCTATGTTTCTATGTTTCCTGGGGTCATGCAATTGCAATTCGGGTGCTTGTTAACCAGCCTGCACTAAATGACTGGTTGCAGCACCCCCTCGATAAAGTGATGCCCATTTGCCATCTTCCCTGCCAGCTTTTCACAAAGCCAAAGGGGAAGTCAGCAGCGAAGGTCACAAGACATCCAGGTTAAGTCTTCCTCGGACTGCACTTGCATGGGCTGCACTCTCTTTCCTCCCAGACTTCCTGGGCCCACACCACTCCCTTTTTGCACCTGTGCTTTGCCTCTCTTTCTCTGCTTCCTGCATTTGCACAGCCCTGTTTGATTACCTGTTTAACAATGTTGGCAACTGTAAAGCATGACTACCTGATGCAACCCCAGCCTAATTGCCACTGTAACCGGAGGACTACCTGCTTTTAATCCCACAATGAGGAGTAAATTGTTAGGACAATTGCTGATCAATGCAGTTATGAAGAAAATACCACACAGAGACTGTACGGTAAATGATGGTTACTGGACAGTAAAGAAGGATTTGGAAAATCACAATGATAAAAAAGAAAATTGTGAAGGCAATGAAATTGGGAGGAGGATTTGAAAAATAATGGCAGGGAAAATCATACAACTCGAGAGTCTAGACCAGTGTTTCCCAACCTTAGCAACTTGAAGAGATCTGAACTTCAACTCCCAGAATTCCCCAGCCAGCATTTGCTGGCTAGGGAATTCTGGGAGTTGAAGTCCAGACCTCTTCAAGTTGCCAAGGTTGGGAAACACTGGTCTAGACGGTAATCCCCATAATATAAATTTTATGTTTGCTAAAAAGGTACAAATGGTCTGATTTTTTAGAACGGATGCTGGGGACTATAAATATCTCAAAATGATTTTTTTTATATTTTCCCACATTGATTTTTAAATTCCCAAGCTAAGAGATTTTATTGTAAAGCATTGTGGGACAGCTACTGTAATTGAAGAACCTTTTAATAGGTCATTTACAGCAATAATTGTGTGAAAGGAATATTAACTTATTCAACATGCTTCCCAATTGATAACCTTCAGCCCACAATGACTTAACCCACTGGCCAGTTGGGCATTCTGAAAATCACAGTCCCAACATCTTTGAAAGTGCCAGGATAAAACAAAATTATTCCAGCTTTTATTATTTCCTATAGGAATTGGTTTGTTCGTTTTTTTAAACTAACAAATAATGTAAAATTAAGATGTGACAAATTGAGAGAGTTTCCAACTTGTTTAAACCTTTGCCAAGTATATATATAAATACCTTCTTCTTCTTCCTCATCTTCGCTGGATTCACTAACATGAACACTGACGGATGTGTTAGGGGAGTCTGTCCATTCAAAATATACCCCAAAACCAATGTCATAATTGTCTGTAGCAAACTCCCAGAAAAGATAAGAGCCCTCTTCATGTGTTGGAACTCGAACTGTCACTACTTCTCCTCTGCCCACTGTGATCACAGAATCTGCATCCTGGCGAATCTTCTCTTTGAAGTCAGCAATCTGGGGCCGTGTCCACATGGAGGGGGCTGCTATTACTGGAACTGATTCTAAAAAGAAGGAGGAGACAAAAGGAAGTGCAATAAACTCAGCAATTTACATTGTCCCACATAATTTTTGGGGGTTGGTATATCAATAGATATCACAGGTCTACACTTTATAACCTATTTAATAATCGAAATAGAAATGCCAAAACCACGTGGCATCCACAGGGTTGAACCACCTAAAGTCCTATCTGTAAACAAGTGTTAAATCTCCAACCATATGCCCAGTAATGGGCTGCTGCCTCCATGGGAGGGTGGGTGGGTGGTGACGGGACGGGACACAGTGGAATACAGTGGTACCTCCACTTACAAACTTAGTTCATTCCGTGACCAGGTTCTTACGTAAAAAAGTTTGTAAGAAGAAGCAATTTTTCCCATAGGAATCAATATAAAAGCAAATAATGCGTGCGATTGGGGAAACCACAGGGAGAGTGGAGGCCATGTTTCCTCCCAGGAGATTCCTAGAGAGGCCCCATGGAGGCTTCTCCCTGCCTTTTCCAGTTACAGTTTCGGAGGCTCGGGTTTGTAAGTGGAAAATGGTTCTTGAGAAGAGGCAAAAAATCTTGAATACCTGGTTCTTATCTAGAAAAGTTTGTAAGTAGAGGCGTTCTTAGGTAGAGGTACCACTGTACTTAATCGTTTTTTTATTGTCCTTCCTTCTCTAATACCTTAGTATGATCCTTAATTACTTTTAAAATAGGAAATAATTAAATAGTATGTTTTTACCCATAAACTCTTTAATCATTTTAAACATTATCTAGAACTGAACTTTTATAGCAAAGAAAATTGAGTTACTTGCCTAACCTGTTATCATACTGAATCTTGTGGGTTCAGTACAAAACCTTAAAATGTGACTGTGCCCCTCAACAAATAATGCTGTCTACCATTTGTCCTTTTTGTGGCTATTCAAATATTGAAATAAACTGGAAAAAATAGTCCAAGCAGCTATTTGAAAACTTATCTTGGGCGGTAAGCCACTCCTGAGTCACATGACCTTTAAGGCCCCCCCCCCGGTCACATGATTGTCAAGACATTCCCACCTGGTCACATGGCAGGCAAGCCACACCCACAAAATAAGCCATACCCACAATGTGGCAGTAAAAACTGCATATTCCATGTCCTGTCTTGGTATAGAAGAAAAGCCAAGTGTAAACAATACTGGACTGAGCAGTAGCAATAGTCCAGCAATAAAGCAGTTTCCTATGATGCTATCTTGAAACACCAAATGAAAAACAATAAGAAACTGCATTTTTCCTCCACTATTTTTTATTTAGCCAATTTATGTCTATGAATAGGATTCTGCACTTTGCCTAGATATGTGGCAGTGAGTCACAATGTCAACTTGCAAAGCTTTCAAGAGGCCATAAGCGGGTTATGGACCGATGGGACAGGACAGGGCTTTCAAGTTGCTGCTTGTCCTAACTGAAACCACATTCCACAAATGCCTTTTTTGCTGATTGTGTCCTAGGTTACCGAAGTCAGCAGGAGAGGTGTGGGTTTCACAACCCGCCAATGTGATTCATTGGCAAATGTGATTTATGACATGCCCAGGGAGAAGGGGGGGGGAGACAGCATCATGGGGGCACATAACCTACATGAGCTCAGTTCTGACTGCATCGGAATATTGTTGAAATGTCGCTCCTAATAAATGGTTTTATTTCTTTTGAAGCTTGGCTCGTGGCTCATGAATTAATTAGGGCATCTTTCGGAAACCTCACACACAGATCTGCAGGCCACTAGTTCCAATCATTACAAAGGGTGGACATACAGGCTTTAGTCAAAAACAAAAAATAAGCAGGTCTCTATATTAAGTACTAATTATATACTAGATATTCAAGCTATTTATTGTGTTTTAAAGAGTCCAATAAACATCAGTCATACCTTTTGGTCCATTCTCGAGTGCTTCTTCTAAAGCATCTATTTCAGGGTCTTTTTCGGGACCGCATGGGTGTGCACTAGCCTGTCCATTGACTGGTGATATTTCCCCTGCAGTGGCTGAATTTGACTTTGATACTGATGTAACTAAAGCTGTAGCAGCTGCTTCTTGTTGTTTCTGTAAAGCTGCCTACAAATTTTAAAAAAGAAGAACTTATTGTAAATCGATAAAAGTGTGCAATGTATTTGATAGAAGCCACCTAATGTAGACATCAATTTAAACAGACTTTTAAAAACTGTAACAGAATGCACATGTACAACCATTATATTTAGGTTTCCTGGTGATTGCCTGAGCGTTCATTTCATCCATAAAATACCAAGCTGTCCTGGTGATTATGAATATATCAATATTGTTTTCTCAGTAATAATACAACAATGAATTGCCATCATCTTTTTTTCCAAGACGTTCTTTCAAATTCCCAACTTAGTTTATAGTCCTTGAATTTCCTGAATCCCATACAAACATTAAATCAGTCTGGACCTTTTTTAGTTTTTCAGGGTTGCCATCAATTGCTTAGGTTTTGCCACTTGGCTATAAGATATTAGAATTTATTCTAGTTTTATAAGTATTCATTCTTCTTAGAATTTATTCTAGCTTTAGGAATACCGAGCAGGGGTCCTCAAACTTGGCAACTTGAAGACTTGTGGACTTCAACTCCCAAAATTATCCAGCCAGCTATGCTATGGCTGAATTCTCTATGGAGAATTCTGGGAGTTGAAGTCCACAAATCTTCAAGTTGCCAAGTTTGAAGACCTCTTAGTAGTTTCAGTTTCAACATAAAATTAAAAAGCTGCTATTCCGTGGGATGCATTGCTACCGTGGCGTACTATACCTGCTGCTGTGCAAGTTGGACCTGATAGAGTTGCCTCATATACTGTTGATAATGCTGCTCCTGGAGCTGGCGAATTAAGACCTGTTGCTGCTCGAAGTTGCCTGGGTACTGTTGGGCTGCATATTGTTGGAACTGGACAGCAGTCTGAGAGTTCAATGCTGCCATTATCTGTTGCCTGGATCAAGAATGAATTGCCCCAGTAAGTAACTTGGCAGACATAAGAAGAGCAGCTGTTTAACTGTATTCAAGCATGCTAAATTTTATTTCTAAAACATATTAGTGAAGTTTACATCGGAGTATAAGTGGAATATGAATCCTTAAGTCAAATGCAGCAATTAAAAAATTGAACTATATGTCAGAAAATCTGTTTTTCACACCTTTCCTGAAAAGACATTTGTGTTCTTATTTGGCGTCATTACATGCAAAATATGAGAAATAATCACTTCTATTATATACTATATATGGAAATAATATGAGATATTTTGCTTTCCATAATATCTAAAAATATAAGTCACTTCTCAACATTTCCTTTTCTGTATCCAGAGCACACACCAAATTTACTGGGGAAAGCCTTACGATCTATTATAGGTAGTCCTCAACCTATGACCACAATTGAGCCCCAAAATTTATTTTGCTAAGTGAAAACTTTGTTCAGTGAGTTTTGCCCTATTTCAATGATGGCAAACCTTTTCCCCCCTGGGTGCCAAAAAAGTGTGGGCGTGTGCTACCTTGGGAGGGCGAAAACAGTTTCCCACACACCCCCTGGAGGCCCTCTGGAGGCTGGAAACGGCCTGTTTCCCAGCTTCTGGTAGGTTCAGTAGGCTCGTGTTTTGCCGTCCCCAGGCTCCAAAGGCTTCCCTGGAGTTGGGGAAGGATAAAAACACCCCCCCCCCAGAGCTCTCTGGAAGCCAAAACCGCCCTGCCAGAGTGTCTGTGCAAGCCAGAAATCAGCTGGCCAGCACACACATGCACTTTGGAGCTGAACTAGGGCAACAGCTCGCGTGCCAGCAAATATGGCTCCGCGTGCCACCTGTGGCACCCGTGCCAAAGGTTCGCCATCACTGCCCTACTTTATGATTTTTCTTGCCACATTTGTTAAGTGAATCAATGCAGGTTTTTTTCAGGCTCGCCATATTCTTAAGGTAAGAGGAGGGAATAAATAGTGAGGATTGTTTGGGCTAGGTAACCTTCTTTCCCGTGGGAACAGAGGCTGTCCTTCTGGAAAGCATGAAGACACCGGACAATGTTGCTTTTGCTTTTACAGTGGAACCTCGACATACGAGCAGCTCTACTTACGAGCTACTCGAGATAAGAGCTGGGAGGGGAGCGACATTTTTGTTCGCCTCCCGAGCTCACATTCGGGATACGAGCGCCAAGGAGCTGTCTCCTGAAGCCGAACACTAACTTCCGCTTTCGGCTTCAGGAGACAGCTCCTTGGCGCTCGTATCCCGCGTGTTTTAAAAGGTTGCAGCCAGCCTGGGGGGCTCGGGGGGGTGCTGGCAAGCCCCCCCAGGCCGGCTGCAACCTTTTAAAACACGCGCGCCGCTTCGCAGCTCTCTACTGAATCCGGAACGCTAACTTCCGCGTTCGGATTCAGCAGACAGCTGCGAAGCAGCGCGCGTGTTTTAAAACGTGGCAGCCGGCCTGGGGGGCTCGGGGGGAAGCCCCCGAGCCCCCCAGGCCGGCTGTGACGTTTTAAAACACGCGCGCTGCTTCGCAGCTGTCTCTGAACGCTAACTTCCGCGTTTGGCGGCAGCGGTTTTTTTTTGTTGTTGCACGGATTAATTGACTTTACATTGTTTCCTATGGGAAACAATGTTTCGTCATACAAGCGTTCCGACTTACGAGCCTCCTTCCGGAACCAATTAGTCTCGTAAGTCGGGGTTCTACTGTATTGGGGAATGGGACTTTTGTGAGATGATTCTAATTTACAATATTACCTAAATTTTAAAATAATTGTTTTGGAAGATGGACTTTGCATGTTCTCTTTCAAATGGGTTCCATCACTTGGAAACTTGACAAAGAGTTCAAGGAAATTAGACTGTTAGTCTTAAGGAATAAAAAGGAATAAAAAATTGAGGGTGAATGTAATTTTAAATACCTGGAAAGATGTCATACAAGGGTACAGCCTGTTCTTCATTATTCCAAAGTATACATCAAGAAATAACGCATTCAAAACACCGGGGGGGGGGGATATTCTAATTGAATATTAGGTAAAAACTTTATAATTTTAAATTAAATTAATTTTAAAACCAATTAACAATAATTTAATAATAATGTATTAGATTTGTATGCCGTCTCTCTCCGAAGACTCGAATTACTTGAAGAATGAGAGAATCATCTTTCATGCTAAATAACCATGCAATAATTTAAATTTCTGCATTATCGAATTTGATGTTTTAATGTCCCTTCAAGCTCTATAATTTTATAACTTTCTTAGCAAACCTCTCTTCCAATGGACTTGTTTCTAGTCCCATCAGTACATGAATTTAGATACACCTTTGAAGAATTTTTATTTACCAAATTTAGAAACTTCCCATCTCCCTCATAGATTTGCCTTTGGTACTTGAGATGATTTAATCTCAAAAATGGCTTGCCTGTCAATAACATCAGGTTGAATTTAAAGCCTATTGTCCGCAAAGTTTATTTTTTGTAAACTTCAGCTTACTCCTTCTATATACAGTAATACCTCATGATACGAACTTAATTGGTGCAAGGAGGAGGTTCGTAAGACGAAAGGTTCGTAAGACGAAACATTGTTTCCCATAGGAAACAATGTAAAGTCAATTAATCCGTGCAACCCAAAAAAAACCCCGCAAAAAAAGTTCGGCAAAAGTTCGGGGTGCTGGGGGGGTGCTGGGAAGCCCCCCAGGCCGTCTGTGACATTTTAAAACAGCCGCGCGGCTTCCCAGCTGTCTCCGAACGCTGAACGCGGAAGTTCAGGTTTGGCGTTCGGCTTCGGGAGACAGCTGGGAAGCCGCACGGCTGTTTTAAAATGTCACAGCCGGCCTGGGGGGCTTCCCAGCACCCCCCCGAACCCCGAACCCGGAAGTTCGGCAAAAGTTCAGGGTTCGGGGGGGTGCTGGGAAGCCCCCCAGCCCGGCTGTGACCTTTTAAAACAGCCTCGCGGATTCCCAGCTGTCTCCCGAAGCCGAACGCCAAACCCGAACTTCCGCGTTCGGCGTTCGGAGACAGCTGGGAAGCCGCGCGGCTGTTTTAAAATGTCACAGACGGCCTGGGGGGCTTCCCAGCAACCTCCTGAACCGAACCCGGGGTTCAGAAAAAATTTGCCTCTTCTTACGAACTTTTTTCAAGTTACGAACCGGTGTTCGGGAGGCTTCTGGGAAGCCCCGCCGCCCGGCTGTCACCTTTTAAAACAGCCGCGCGGCTTCCCAGCAGTCTCCGAACGCCGGTTCGTAACTCGAAAAAAGTTCGTAAGAAGAGGCAAAATTTTTCTGAACCCCGGGTTCGTATCACGAGTTGTTCGTAAGACGAGGGGTTCGTATCTTGAGGTACCACTGTATAACTTTTTGAGGGCCCAAAACTTAGTTTAAAAAAATATTTAGTCGCTTATAAAAATTATTTGTATGGTCTATTATTTGGGCAAGGTAGCATTTCTATTAATGTGAAAATAAATGGGATAATCTCATGTTCAAAACTTCTTTTTTTTAAAAAAAAGATGCAAATTATGATATGAAAAATCACATATCATTGAGTCCTACTTTTGCTGTTCCATTCGGAATCTCTCTTCTTCTATCCTCCGTCTCTCCTCTTCTTCCCGTCTGAGTCTCTCGTCCTCTTCTTGCCTGCGTTTTTCTTCCTCTTTTTGTAAACGCTCTCGTTCTTCCTCTTCACGTTGCCTACGTTCCTCCTCTTCCCTCCTGTAATATTTGTATCTATCACTTAATTACTCTGTAATTCTGTACAGCTTCTCATGCTGCAATACGAAAAATGAAGTTTCAAGTCAAGTGTAGCTACCTTCCAATCTGTCACTAGATTTAACAATAAAGAATTCATATAAAATTATCCCCATAAAACTATCAATGGCTACTACCATAAGAGTTATATTTCCTCCATTAGTCAAGGTCACAGAGCTACATTATCTGCTGTAGGGCAGCACAAGGAAACAGATGTTGTCCTGCAAGGTACTTTTTTGAAGCCTTTGAGAATGTTGGAGGAAAAGAAACAATTTTTATAGTGCCACTCCTATGAGCAAAGGGCACTTGTGCTCCCACACGAAGCTCCCCATGCTTGCGCTCGCATGCAACATTCCATTCACATGAATGAAACTTTGCGCATGAGTGCAAGCGGTCTCTGCTTGTGTGAGTGGAGCTTTTTGCATGTGCACTTGTCTATCTCCCCCATGGCCCAGTTTCAAACAGGCTGCAGCTTGGTAGTGGGCCATGGTCTGGGGGTTTGGAATCCCTGGCCTAGGCATTTCACGTAGTCCATATATTTAAGTAACTGACATCATTTGTGACAATTGATGCAAACAATGTCAATTCCTGGTATGTCAATAAATTCAAAAGATATTTGGGTTTAAAGGAACACTTTTATTCTTTTAAACCATGGCTTTATTGTAGTGCAATTTTTAGGATTGCAATCTTAGGAGAACGCACCCTGGAATCAGTCACAATGATGGCTGCATAGTAAGCTATCATTGTTGTTACAAAACAACTCAAATAGAACACAGAAGGCTTAAGTAGCCTCTTCTTAAAAATAATATTGTACACAGAATGTTCACAAAATAAATTAAAATCATTTATTATGCACCAGAAATTTATCAAGAAACCATGAAAATGCAACAAACTTAATTATATTCGGAAATCTGGTGCAATGCAAAACAGAACAAAACGTTTCTTCACGTGATGAATTTTTTGTAAGGAATGTCATCAATAAGCAACAAAATCTTCTTGAAAGCAAACACATTTAATTTTTTGATAGCAATTAAGGTATTGGGCAAAATACTAGATAATATGCTTTTGTCCAACCACAGTAAATGAACAGGGGACTATTGAAGTGATGCTACTATAAACCATATTACATATTTACAAATATTCTTATGCACTTGTGACAAGCTATACGCAACATTTAAATTTTTTACTAATGATCCTCATATTTGCAATGCAAGCTAACACAAATTGCAGTAAAGCATATAATTTCGCCATCAAGACTGTTACCAAATAATAAGAACTAAGAGATTATTAGAAAAGATTCCCCAGGACATAGGAATCTCTGTGAACTGGAACTTGGTGCCAAACAAGTACAAAAGCATACCTTTTCTTCTCCTGCTCTTCTTTCTCTATTTTATGGGATGTAACATATGTTGAAAAGAGTTGACAGCATCTATTGAGGAGTTCTACAAACTCTGTCATAGCTTCTTGCTTTGCCATACTGCCAAGTGCAGCCCATTCTTTCCTGCAATGATGAGATAAAATGAGTTGGCATGAAAAGGAAATAATTTCTATCAAATTAAGTATAAACACAACAGTTTATGCTTAAATTGATGCTAGACAACCAGGCAGGAAAATGTTCCCAGAAAACAGCTCTGAACATGGATAATTTTAAAAGCAGTACCTCTTCCCAGAATACTAGGAATTCCACAAGACAAGACACATACCATATTTTCGGAATGTAAGATGCATTGCCTCGTCCCCAAAAGTAGGTGAAAATTTAGGTGCGTCTAATAGTTTGAATATGGGCATTTTGGGCCTCCCAAACCCTCTGCACGTTGCATTTTTGCCTTCCCCAGCCCCCAGAAGCACTCTGCAGTGTTCCACACAGCCTGTTTTGGGGCTCCCAAAGCCCTTTGTGCATTGCATTTTGGGCTTGAGAGCCCAAAAATGGGGCAGTTTTTGGTGAAAACATACCGTGCAGAGCAGTTAAAGCTTCTGGGGGCCTGGGAGGGCAAAAATCTGATGCATGGAGGGCAAAATCTATTTTCTTCTTGTTTTCTTCCTGTAAATTTAAGTGTATCTTATAGTCTGCAAAATACGGTATATACAGTGGTTCCTTGAATTTCGCGGGTTCAACTTTCGCAGAAAGTCTATACCATGGGTTTTCAATAAATGCCATCTTTAAATAAAAGCTCCGCTTCTGCCCCAGCCTCCCAATTTTGCCGCCGCCGGGCCATCTCAGCTGCTTGGTGGCCCCCCTGTTCCTGCTACTGTGGCCGCCGCCGATCTCGCTGCCACAAGGCCCTCAGCTGTATGGCGGCCCATGTGACCCCAGCTGCCGCCGCCACTGCCAATCTCATTGCCGCAGGTTCCCTCAGCTGTTTGGCAACTCACAGGACCCCTGCCGTCACCACAGATCTTGCCGCCGGTGGGCCTCTCAGCTGTCTGGCGGCCCACATGTCTTCTAGCGGCCGCCGCTACCTAGGTTGCGTCTCCTGCCACCGCAGCCTCTGCTCCAGCCTCTGCCGCCACCACCTGCGCCATACAGCGCAGCAAAGCCCCCAGCTTTCCCCCCCGTTGCCCGTAAGTAAAACCAGGAATGGAGGAGGGAGGGGGAGGGAGGAAGGAAGGGAGCGTCTGTAGTTCGCGGAAATTTGACTTTTGCGAGCGGTCTTGGAACGTATCTCCGCGAAAATCAAGGGACCACACAAAATCTTATGACTCCTCAAGATCATAAATATGGTAGTGATTAAATACCTCATTTATATTTCTGTCTTGTGTGAAAACAAGAATAAATCTATGTACAGTTTGGTTTAACTATTACAGTGATCCCTCAATTTTCGCGGTCTCGATTTTCGCAAAACGCTATACCACGGTTTTAAAAAAAATAATAATTAAAAAATACTCCACTTTTTTTTTTCTATACCACGGTTTTTCCCACCCGATGACGTCATACGTCATCACCAAGTCACTTCTCTCTCCCTTTCTCTTCCTTTTTCTCTATCCTTTCTACCTCTTACTCTTTCTTTCTCTCCCTCCTTCATTCAATTTTCTCTCCCTCCCTTTCCTTTCTCTCCCTCCCTGTGCCTGCCCTGCACCACCCAACAGGGACGGACAGCCCCCGATCGTCGGTTCGTCGCCCCCCCCACAGAGGGAGATCGGGCTGCGAGGGCTCCCGGCAGCATTGGGCTGCCCTGCATCGCTCACGCGCTCGACTGCGGTGGCTGCTTTGGCGGGGAAGGAGGAGTTTGGGGAGAAGATGAAGGCAGCGGGCAGCAGCTGAGGCGAAGCGAGGCGAAGGTGGCGAGGAGCGGCAAATAACAGAGCAGCTCGCGCCCGGTGGGGTCTCTTCTCCCCAGCCAAAGGAGGAATGGCTTGTGTGTGTAACATATTTTCGCTGATAAGGAAAAGGATCGGGTTGGTGGGGGCGGCGAATCCACCTCCCCAGCCATCGGAGGGAGATCGGGCTGGTGGGGGCGGCGAATCCACCTCCCCAGCCACCGGAGGGAGATCGGGCTGGTGGGGGCGGCGAATCCACCTCCCCAGCCACCGGAGGGAGATCGGGCTGGTGGGGGCGGCGAATCCACCTCCCCAGCCACCGGAGGGAGATCGGGCTGGTGGGGGCGGCGAATCCACCTCCCCGCGCATGCGCAGATGGTGTTTTTACTTCCGCACCACTATACCGCGGAAAATCGATTATCACGGGAGGTCTTGGAACGTAACCCCCGCGATAATTGAGGGATCACTGTACATTCAAATCTACCGTCAATAAATAACCACTTTTTAGATCTCCAGCAATTTTAAAAATATGCCCAGGTGCTGAATTTATAAGACATCACCATACTACATATATTTCAACCCAAAGTGTTATATTTATAAATATTTTTTTACCTTCTGTCATTTCCAAGTACATCAAAGAATCCAACTTCAGGGCAGGTATCTGGATTGTAAGGTCCTAGCAGAATTTGTTTATGCAGGGCTACCAGTCTGAGCTTTTCTTCATAGGTGGGATGAAAGGCTTTGCCATCTTTTTCTGAAAGTTACGATATAGTAAATTTCAAATTATAAATAATGTCATAATGCTACATATTCCATAGTTAAGAATACAATGAAATGTCGTATTTTCTATAATGGTTCCTCAAAGTGGTATCAATCATGCTAGCTGATTTGGTTCCCAGTGCAAAATACTAAAAGTGAATAATTTTTCAAGCCTACCTCCAAGAAAGGTAACCCTACAGTTACAGATACCTAAATCCATGTGAACACTCAGAACATGGGCACAACCTTATCCCAGCACGTTTACATGGAAAGCCATCAAGAATGGTAGTTTCACTTAACAACTTCATATGTAGCAAAGAACTTTATTGGAAAAAAGTACAGTGCGATCACTTAGTATACTGAACTAGGATCAAAGATCTGGATTAAGTCTCAATTTAGTAATGAATCTCAATGGGTTGCTTTGGAGGCTTGTTTTACCCACTCTGCAGGTATTGTGAAGCTATGAATGCTATAAGCTCGCAAACATGCTTCATAAAAATAAACGTAAGAGGTAGTCACTAAAACATAAGACTAAGTCACAAATGCACACACAAATATATACAGTATATATATTTATCTACAACAATGTGGTTTTGATTTTACAAAAATAAAGTGCTGTTCTTTTATTATTTATAATATATAAATCCTATTTTTAGCTATGCAGCTAGGATAAAATATGCCTACAAAGTATTCACATATAAAGTACATAAATTGACAAAATATTAGTCAATAAACAAATAAATGTTACTTTCAATTATTAAAGAGCAGATTAATGAATTATTTACATATATGACCGATAAATCCCACGAATCCCAGCGACCAGTTAGGTCCCACAGAGTTGGCCTTCTCCGGATCCCGTCAACTAAACAATATCGTTTGGCGGAACCCAGGGGAAGAGCCTTCTCTGTGGCGGCCCTGACCCTTTGGAACCAACTCCCCTCAGATATCAGAGTTGCCCCCACCCTCCTTGCCTTTCGTAAGCTCCTTAAAACCCACCTCTGTCCTCAGGCATGGGGGAATTGAGACTTTCCCTCCCCCTAGGCTTATAAAATTTATCCATAGTATGTCAGTATGTATGATTGGTTTCTAAATTGGGGTTTTAAATTAACTTAAATATTAGATTTGTTTACATTGTATTATTGTTGCTGTTAGCCACCCCGAGTCTGCGGAGAGGGGGGGCATACAAATCTGATTAATAAATAAATGAGCTAACAGAGAAGAAGAGAAAGAAAAACTGAAAGACTTTATAAAAAAACTACAGCAAATAAATAATGAACCATTTCACAAATTTAATCTAATTTTTTAAAACATTTAACAGAAAAGGAATGTTATCCATTGTAAATTTATGTCCCATAAACATTGATCTGGCTTCAAAGGGTTCATTTGAAATAAGCATCAAATATAACTGCATTTACACAACAAAGTTAACACAATGATTTAGTATACTGTATTTTAAATTGTAACTGAAATCAACATAAATTATATTTTTAAAAAAGAACACATATTTAGGTATTGTGAGCATATGCCAACTATAGTACATTCAGTAAATTTATAAAACACACAAGAGTAAAAACTACTGCTTGAAAAATGTGATGGGACAAAGATGCAAGTGCAAAAATTATTTTGTTATACAACAAAGAAAAAACATTTCTGTTACACTATATTATCCTACTAGAGTCCATAATGCCCGCTGAAACTTGCAAAAACATGCTCTTTTTGACATTGACATGAGAGGTCTCAAATCCTGGCCTCACTAATTTCAAGCCAGACAGCAGAGGAGAAATTCTTGTTTATTCTTTAACCACATCTTCTGCAAAGCCATTTAATTTATTTGTATGCTTCAAGTTGGATGGATAAGATCTGGAATTATTTTTCTTAGAATAAAGGCAGCCACCCAAGTTTTAATAATTCATTCGTATTACATCTTATCCTTGGACTTTAAAAGGATGTACAATTACTATAATAAAACAAACTTGGATTGCCATTTTGAGGCACTTTCCCTGATACATTTATATCAATAGATTATTTGCTGGGTCAGTCATAAACGCTAATGAGGGACTAATTTTCAGAAACTATACCTACATATAGGAAGTATCTGTATCAGTGTTTCTTAACTCTTTTTTCTCAGAATCTGAACTCTTAAAAATGACAAAGGATCCCAAACTGAGTTTTTTATATAAATTATAATTGCCAATATTTACCATATTAAAAATTAAATTGATTCTTTTGCTGCCTCTACAACATTTCATGATTGTCTGATAAGGCCTTTTATTATTTTATTTTTCAACATAGGCTGGCAAAAAAATTGATTCCATGAATCTCTGAGAGGCTCTTGGGAAGTCTCAGAAGATGTAGGTTGTTGTTCAATCGCTAAGTCCCGTTCACAATCCCAAGGATCACACCATGGCAGGCCTTGCTATTCTTCACTATTCCCTGGAGTTTGCCCAAATTAATGTTCATTGTGTAGACAGAGGACCCTCTTTAACCATCTCACCCTCTGCCATCCTCTTCTTTTGCCTTCAATTTTTTCAACACTGAGGTCTTCTCCAATGAGTCTCCTCTTCTCATTTGGTAGTCAAAGTATCTGCGCTTCAGCTTCAGCGCGTGGCCTTCCGAAGAACAGTCAGGGTTGATTTGTTTAAAATGGAATGATTTGATCTTCCAACAGTTCAAGGACCACAATTTTAACAATGCTAATTTGTACCATTTAAAACAAGTTTAATGAAGCATAAAATCCAAATGGTTACCTAGGAATTATTTATTTGAAATGATATTCTTGACAATAAGGTGACAAAATGTAATGGTAACCTGCTTTTCCCCATTAAATCTTTCTTTTTCTTACAGACTAAAATATCTTCTATTTACCCAACAAAAGAGAAACTGAAATATATGAGCTGTCCCTTATCTGCTCAAATAATATCATTAAAATACCTATTCACACCATGAGTTAATTGCTGGGTGTCCTTCAAATATAGTTATATGTTCTTTTGTCAATACTATCTGGTGCTCTACCTAAAAATATATATAAATATTTTCCTCCTGGAGAAGAAACAGCAATGAAGTATTTAAATATTTCTGTATCTATCACTTGTTACGGCAAGCAAAGAAATACTGAGACTATATTAAGTCTCAATTCACAATTGTAATAAGATCTTAAGTATTTCAACCAGTTTCCATGATCTGATACCTGATGTAAATTAAACACATCACATTATAAAATAAACAAAATGCCCAGGAATAGCACTTATTTTACTCAGAAGTGCAATCCTACCAACATCTGATTTTTATTTTTTTTTACTATTTCATGCTTTGAAATAAAAATGAATCTGACTGCAACTCCATGACAGATAATACTGAAATCAATAGCAAAGATATGAGAACAAAAGTTCACAGGGACTTCCGGTTTAACGTCATATCAGTGTGGAGCAGCAAATGGAGCTCCATGAGCTGTTGCCATGTGGGCGGACTACAACCCATTAACAATAAAATTGAAAGGGCAAGACAAAAGAAAAAAAATGACATGGTCATGAAACCAAAGAATAATAAGGAACAAACTTCGAAACAAAACCTGTGGATACTACAAAGGCTTATAGCCTATGTAGCAAATCCTAAGGAAGAACATACAAAATGTATTATATTCAAAAATCAATGAATTAGAGATAGAGAATAATTTACAGAAAGACCCAGAAGATAGTAAAACCAAGGAGAATTTAATCATAACCAAACATAAAAGAGGAATTGGCCCAAAAAATCAAGATACAAAACTACTTTGAATTTGCAAATAAACCAGGAAGGTGGCTTGCATAAAAACTTAGAAAACAGAGGGCAGAGAGATTAATTGGCCAATTAATAAATGAGAATGGGAAATTACGTAGTAGGTCTGCAGAAAAAAAAGTCATTGTCCAAAGTTGTATATAATGAGGTAATGGAGAAGTTAAGAATACCAGAATCTTGGAAGGAAGCCTATATAACAATACCCAAAGTAGACACAGACAAATAATTAATTAAGAACTATAGACCAATTATCGTTATTAAATATGGATAAGATTTTTGTTACAATCATTGCTGAAAGAGTAAAAAAAAGTACTCAATTAACTAATTCATTCAGATCAAAATGGACTCTTGCCACAGATAAGAAATAATACCAGAATCATATTAAACACCCTGGAATATTATGACTTACACAGAGAAAAACAACTGTCACTAATATTTATCGATGCCCCAAATGCATTTAATAACTTGGATTGGCAATTCTTGATAATGCAATTAAAAAAGATGGAATTTGGAGGACGATTCTCCAGATTAGTCGGAGCAATATACACAAAACAATCTGCAAAATTTATAGTAAACAATGACTTAACATAAACAGTAAACATAACGAAAGGGATACGCCAAGGATGTCTCCTATCCCCATTATTATTCATACTTGCATTAGAAACACTGTTAAGATCAGTAAGGAATAACCAAGATATATAAGGACTAAAATAAGGAAGAAGATATGGCATACATCCTGAAAGACCCCCTGGAAACAGGACCAATTTTAATTAGTGAGATTTGGTGAAATTTGGAAAGGGGGCAGGACTACAAATAAAGAAGAAACAAAAATAATAGTGAAAAATTTGACAGAACAACAAAATAAGGAATTGTAAAAAACACTGGAAATCAAAACTGTAAAAAAAAGTGAAAATATCTAAGAATGAGCATTACAGAAAAATCCCCAAATGGTTATCGGTGGTTGAAATAAACATTTACCCAAACTTACTGGATGTGAAAAAAGTGTTTGGGGACCTCTGGTCTACATACAATTCAGGCTTATTTGAAATTAATATATTATTGTAATTATAATATAAAGTAATATAATACATTAATATATTTCATTTAGCAATTTCACTTTTGCCTGCATATTCAAAGCCTACTTAATGTCACTTCTGCAACTAATATATTGCCCTGCAAACTGAATAGAACAGGAGTCTCCAACCTGGCAACTTTAAAACTTGTGGACTTCAAGGCTACATACAATTCAGGCTTATTTGAGAACATATATATTTTTCGTTTAGCAAATTCGCTTTTGCCTTCATATTCGAAGCCTACTTAATGTCACTTCTGCAACTAATATATTCTACTACAAACCAAATAGAGCAGAGCCCCCAACCTTTGCAACTTTTAAGACTTGGGGACTTCAACTCCCAGAATTCCTGGGCCAGCAAATTCTAGGAGTTGAAATCCACAAGTCTTAAAGTTGCCAAGGTTGGAGACCCCAAGAATAGAATATTTCTTTTATTTTTTTTTACTTAAATTTTTTTTCGCCACATTCAACATACAAGTTCCTATCCCTTCAAACCAACTCAATATACATATATCATTTTTTCAAGTACAGCAAACTAGATCACCAATTTTTGCTTTACATCCTTTTCGTCTGCATACATCTTTCTTCCTCTCCACCTTCAGCTGTCTAAGATAACATAAGAACATAAGAAGATCCATGTTGAATCAGGCCAAAGCCCATCGAGTCCAGCATTCTGTGTCACAGTGGCCTACCAATTGTACATGGGGATCTTGAGCAGAAAGAAGGCAACATCCTCCCTTTCCCTTGACCCCCAACAAATGGTACCCAAGGGAATCCTGCCTGCCTCAACCAGAGGCGGCACTTGGACATCTATCACTGAAGAGATAGAAAGAAGGAAGCAGAATAGAATATTTCATTGAAAGGTTTTAACTTTTGCTCCCCAACAAGCTTCTGAGGGCCACTGAGGTCTCTCTCTCTCTCCACAGACAGGAACCCACTAAGTCAGGGGTAGGCAAAGTTGGCACTTCTATGACTTATGGACTTCAACTTCCAGAATTCCTGAGCCAATCATGCTAGCTCAGGAATTCTGGGAGTTGAAGTCCAAATGTCATAGAAGAGCCAACTTTGCCTATCCTTGCACTAAAGTCAACGTACGTCTAGTTTTAAGCTTCCCGGGGCTCCACGAATGTGAGTCGTGGAGCCCCGACTACCAAAGCTTTCTGCCCCGCCCTCCCTCAGACCCTCTTAACGTCGGAGAGGCCGGGACGTGAGTGAGAGAGAGCCGGGACACTCGAGTCACTTTCCCGACTTGGCAAGAGGCAAAAGGCACCGGGGCGGTCACCTTTGAAGAAGCGCAGCGCCAGGACGTACAACTCCTCCAGGCCGAAGCCCCAGCGCCGCTCGAGATTCAGCGCTCCGCCGTCTCCGTCGCCGCTGGCCTCGTCCCTCACCTGCCCTCTTCCCGATTGGCCAGAAGACGCGCCCCCTCGGCTGCCAGCCGGCGGGAGCGGCCTAACGTCCACCTGGCCAGGTCTAGCCTCCTCCGAGTCCGGGCTCAGGGTCAGGCCATCAATGGAAACCTCCAGCCGCTCCGAGCTGAGCGCCGCCACGGCCGCCATCGCCTGCCTCGCCTCCTGCTGCTCAGCTGGGCGGCCACGTCCCGACTTCCGGCTCCCGCCTCAACGACCCGGATCTTCCTGCCTGGCAGGCAAGTCGGCCACCAGGAGGAGGAGGAGGAAGAAGGGTGGTTTCTCTGGACTCCCGGCAGGGGTGGGCAAAGTTGGCTCTTCTAGAACATGTAGACTTCAACTCCCAGAATTCCTGAGCTTGCATGATTGGCTGAGGAATTCTGGGAGTTGAAGTCCACAAGTCATAGACGAGCCAAATTTGCCTACCCCTGCGAGACCGCCTTACCATTGGCCGCCTCCTCCTCCTCCTCCTGGTGCAGTTTGGCTGCCTTGCCGCGGGCGTGTTGAGGATGTTTCCTGAAGGGAGTCAGTCCCTTGAGGCAGCCGAGCCTGTGAAAGTTCAGAGCGATTGAATTCCGAGTCCACACGAGCGAAGTCTCTCTCTTTAATTTCCGGACGGGAATGTCTTTGACGTCTGCATGACAACCACCGATCCACGTAGTGCCGTCTTTGAAAACTGCGGCGAATTCACTCGGGGTTGTGAAAGGCGGGTCTTGATCCAGAATGGGGATGTCCACACGGGTATTTCTAGAAAGTTTGAACGCCTTGAGTGCCAATAATAATAATGATGAGGATGAGGATGACACTACTACTACTACCACTACCACTACTACTACTACGTACTAATTCCATCTGTCCGTCCATTAACCTGGGGGGGGATTATTGACCCCCTCGGAGAGGGTCCGCAACTTGGGTGTCCTCCTCGATCCACAGCTCACATTAGAGAACCATCTTTCAGCTGTGGTGAGGGGGGCGTTTGCCCAGGTTCGCCTGGTGCACCAGTTGCGGCCCTATCTGGACCGGGACTCACTGCTCACAGTTACTCATGCCCTCATCACCTCGAGGTTTGACTACTGTAACACTCTCTACATGGGGCTACCTTTGAAAAGTGTTCGGAAACTTCAGATCGTGCAGAATGCAGCTCATGGGCTTACCTAGGTATGCCCATGTTTCGCCATCACTCCGCAGTCTGCATTGGTTGCCGATCAATTTCCGGTCACAATTCAAAGTGTTGGTTATGACCTTTAAAGCCCTTCATGGCATTGGAGCAGAATACCTCTGAGACCGCCTCCTGCCGCACGAATCCCAGCGACCGATTAGGTCCCACAGAGTGGGCCTTCTCCGGGTCCCGTCAACTAAACAATGTCGGTTGGCGTGCCCCAGGGGAAGAGCCTTCTCTGTGGCGGCCCCGACTCTCTGGAACCAACTCCCCCCGGAGATTAGAACTGCCCCTACTCTCCCTGCCTTCCGTAAAGTTCTTAAAACCCACCTTTGCCGTCAGGCATGGGGGAACTGAAACATCTCCCCCGGGCATGTACAATTTATGTTTGGTATGTTTGTGTGTGTGCTTGTTAGTATATTGGGGTTCTTTTTAAAAACTTTTTTAATTATTTGAATCTATTTGGATTTGTACGATTTCTTTATGCCTTGTTGTGAGCCTCCCCGAGTTCGCAGAGAGGGGCGGCATACAAAGCTAAATAATAAATAAATAATAAATAAATAAATAAATAATAATAATAAACACACAACAACACACGAGCATACAATAGATTTAAACTAAACTTTAATAGATTTATTTATTAATAGATTTTAATAGATTTAAACTAAAACTGATTTAAATGTTATTCATAAAATCGTACATCACAATGTACTCCCTGTTAGCGATTACTTTACCTTTAACTACAACAACACAAGAGCACGCAATAGATACAAACTAAATGTAAATCGCTCCAAACTAGACTGTAGAAAATACGATTTCGGCAATAGTGGCCAACGCCTGGAATTCACTATAAGACTCTGTTGTTTCCTCCCCCAATCCCAAAAACTTCAACCTTACACTTTCTACAATAGACTTCTTCCCTTTTCTAAGAGGTCTGTAAGGGGCATGCATAAGTGCACCATTCCTGTCTACAGTCCCTGTCCGAATGTCTTCTTATTTTTTCTATCTCTATACTTATATTATGTTAAACATACTGCAATACAGTGACCCCTCGCCACTTCATCGTTCAGCTTTCATGGCTTCGGTGCATCGCGTGTGGAGGGTTTTTTAATGTAGCAACCCAACAGTTGCCACTGCCTCCTCCCATGCCCAGGCCGCTTCTTTTCAAACATGCCGCTTCCCCAGGTGGCCGGCTTTGCTCACCACTGCCAGGCTTGATGTCAGCGGGCTGCTGCTGCCCTGACAGCAGCCCCCCGATTGCCGCGCCCACCTTGTGCTCTGGGGGAGGGGCTGCTTGCAAGCCCCTCACCTCTGCCGCCTCCTCCTCTTCCACTGCCCGCTGCCTGAGCCCGGCAACACCTTCTCTGTGGTGGCCCCGACACCCTGAAATCAACTCCCCCCGGAGTTTAGGATTGCCCCCACCCTCCTTGCCTTTCGCAAACTCCTTAAAACCCACCTCTGTCATCAGGCATGGGGAAATTGATTCCCCTGGGCCGTTTCCATTTTATGTATGGTTTGTATGAGATATATGATTGTTTTTATATTAAGGATTTTAAATTGTTTTAATAATTGGATTTGTACTGTTTTGTTGTTGTGAGCCACTCCAAGTCTTCGGAGAGGGGCAGCATACAAATCTAATAAATAATAATAATAACAACAACAACAACAACACTGTTTACATGGTGCTGGTGAAAGATCCGCCATCGCCCTCTCTCTCACTACCCCATCTCCTTCCCTTCTCTCCTGCTTTAAGGCACAGGTAAAAAGGAGCGCTGGATGAGGGGTGGGCAACGTCAGTGGGGAGAGGGTGCCATGCTTTTTATGGTTTTTTCGTTATATTTACATTGTAAATATAGCATCCCTACTTCACGGTTTTTAATTTATCACAGGTGGTCCTAGAACATAACACCTGCGACAAACGAGGGATCACTGTACCATATTTGTATGATAAATTAATAAATGTTAATTTATTAATTAATAATTAATAACTGTTAAACTAGACTGCGGAAAATACAACTTCAGCAATAGTGTGATCAACGCCTGGAATACACTGCCTGACTGTGTGGTTTCTACTCCTAACCCCAAAAACTTGCAATAATCTCCAAACTATGCAATAAAGGATAGTGGACGTGACCTTCCAGATGAGTTGCTACTCAATACCTAATTGGTATTACCTGAAGTTCATTTTGAGCAAGCAATTCCATCTCTAACACTTGTTCTATACTCTGAAAACAATGAACACGCACATAAAGTTCCAAATAATCTTGTGAAGTGTATGTTAAAGAGCTTTTAAAACTTGTTTTCTATTTTGTATAAAAGCTTATGGAAATGATGTAATGCTATCTGGGAAAGCATATTAAATCTTGTGATTGCAGTATCTGCTTTATGAGTCAGGAAATGGACTCTTAAATCTCATGCCATTTATCGAGGGGTGAAATTCAGCAAATTCTGACAGGTTGTGGAGAACAAGTAGCGGACATTTTGAGTAGTTCGGAGAACCGGCAAATGCACCTCCGTCTGACCTCAGAGTGGGATGGGAATGGAGATTTTGCAATATCCTTCCCCTGCCAAGCCTGCCAAGCCAAGGCACACCCTCCAAGCCACACCATAGAACCCGCAGTAAAAAAACAAAAATTGAATTTCGCCATTGCATCAATCCTAGACCAAACAGAGAAGAAATAGAAGAAAGGGAGAGTGCAAATGTAAATATTTACACTGGCTCACCAAAATCTCCCTTCTGATGGAAAAAAAGCAGCCTTTGAGAAATCTTTGCAATTGCTTTAGACCAGTGTTTCCCAACCTTGGCCACTTGAAGATATTTGGACTTCAACTCCCAGAATTCCCCAGCCAGTGAATGCTGGCTGGGGAATTCTGGGAGTTGAAGTCCAAATATCTTCAGGTGGCCAAGGTTGGGAAACACTAATCTAGACAAAGACAGCAGGCTCTCTTTAGAGACTTAGGCTGAGTTCTTTCCTTCTGCTAGTATGAAATGCAAATTAAAAAATGAACCACTGAACAGTAGCTTTTCTTAAAGCTTTTGGACTGGTAAGAAACTGGCAGCCCTTAAAAAGAATGCCTGTGCATGCAGGGCAAAGGAACCAGTTAACAGCAAGCTGGGCAGGGACTTATTCTTAGTCCAGAATAAGTTTACTAACTTCTGGTTGCTCCTGCAATCAATTTCTTGGGCTTCATTAAGTACTTGCAAGTTAATTTTAGAATAAATGCCCAAGGGATATTGTTGTTCATAGCTTGACTGCCTGGCAATCTGGAACTAGAGATTTACAGTGATATTTAAAAATGGGGAAAAGCTAAGAAGAATTATTTATTTAGTTAGTTAGTTTGTCAAGATAACGAGATAACAGGTATAAATATAAACATGAATATGAATACAGTACAGTAAATACATGGTACCAGGACATACAAAACCTTTGCTAGACCAATTCTTGAATACAGCTCATCTGCCTGGAATCCACACTGTATATCAGACATTGATACAATTGAGCGAGTTCAGAGGTATTCCATGAGAAGAGTACTCCACTCCTCTGGTCACTACAAAATACATTATGCCACCAAGCTTGAAATTTGGGGCTTGGGCAACCTACAACGACGCTGCCTACAGTCCAATCTAAGTGTAGCACCCAAAATTATCTGTTACAATGTCCTATCTATCAATGACTACTTCAGCTTCAACCGCAACAATACACGAGCACACAATAGATACAAACTCAAGGTAAACCACAACAAACTCAATTGCAGAAAATACATGAGCAACAGAGTAGTCAATGCCTGGAATGCGCTACCTGACTCCTTTGTTACTTCATCAAACCCCCATAGCTTCAACCTTAAACTGTCTACTGTGGACCTCACCCCATTCCTAAGAGGTTTGTAAGGGACATGCATAAGCGCACCAGCATGCCTATCATCCCTGTCCTACTGTCCCCATTTATGAAACAAACTCTTTGTCTCTTCTATGCCTCTTCCCTGCTCTGTTGTAAAGTACTAAAACATTTTATTTTGAACTGGCTGCCAGGCTGTACAGTGTTCCCTCGATTTTCATGGGGGATGCGTTCCGAAACTGCCTGCGAAAGTCGAATTTCCGCAAAGTAGAGATGCGGAAGTAAATACACTATTTTTGGCTATGAACAGTATCCCAAGCCTTCCCTTAACACTTTAAACCCCTAAATTGCAATTTCCCATTCCCTTAGCAACCATTTAGATTATTACTCAACAGGGTTATTTATTAAAGTTTATTTAAAAAATATTTATTAAAGGCGGACAAAAGTTTGGCGATGACATATGACGTCATTGGGCAGAAAAAACCGTGGTATAGGGGAAAAAAACACAAAATATTTTTAAATTAATATTTTTAAAAAACTGTAGTATAGACTTTTTGCGAAGTTTGAACCCACGAAAATCGAGGGAACACTGTACTGCAATATTTTATCCCATGCTGCAGAGAAGTGAATAATAAGAAAAAAGAGGTCTTTTTTCCCCAGAAACATCTTGCACCATAATTTTCACTTCTGCTTCTGTCAAGACATTTGTTATAATCCAGCTTTATTCAAACTTCCACAGGAACTGGCACTCTCAGAATTCACAGCTAATAATTCAATATCAGAATGCAAAGCTGATTTTCAGACAGAATAGCTGCTCTGTTTTAGTTAAGCCTATCACAATTTGTTTCTGTTCTACATTACGCTTAATGTAACTCTGCTGATGAAGTTCTATCAATAATTTACTTAGATCAAGTATTTAGTATGTGTTATAAAGTGTATCATCTCTTTGATGGCATCTTCAGAGAAGGGCGGCATACAAATCTAATAAATGAATACAACTTTTTAAAAGCTGGCTCTTTAATACAGAAATAGCAAAAATCTAGAAAATGAACACTGAACAATTGAAACTCAACTGCCATCTGCTGGACTATATAAGAAATTTTGTAAAGCAGATTATTTTTTCCCCTTTTTGCTCAAAATCAAGTATTATCCTTTTAAAGACTATCTACATTGTTAACATGAACATTTTCAAAAGACCATTTTTGGGGAGAAAACCTCTTTTTAAAGCACTACTGAAATAATTAGACTAAAAATGGAATGATAAGCCATTTCCATACTGTTCCCAGTAAGAATCTTGTAGTCTTCCAAGGGTTGAGTTCAACCTTGAAAAAACCTTTATTTTTAACTATATATGTGCAAATAAAAATTTGGAATATTTGGAAATAAAAATGTAATTTTCAAATGTTATAAAAAGATGATGAAGAGTACAATTATACATTTTTTGTAATCAGAATTCTGATTGCAGGGAAGGCAACTGGAGCCCTGCAGGTGAATCACTCCTCAACTCCTATCAGTCCCAGTCTCTATGGCCATTGAAAAGAATATTTTAATTCATGCTGTCTGGAAGCCACCTGGTTACTTATTTCTGCCAGCAGAATCTTGTACTACTGTTTTAATAGCTATACAGGTGAATCTGGAAGAATTAGAACATTGTGCAAAAGTTCATTTATTTCAGTAATGCAACTTAAAAGATGAAATGTAATATATGAGAGAGATTCATTACATGCAAGGCATGTTCACCCTGTGTTTTGTCATAATTGTGATGATTATTGGGTACAGCTCATGAAAAACCCAAATCCTCCATCTCAGAAAATTAGAATACTGTATTACATTCGATCAATAAAACAAGGATTGTACATAGAACAATATCGGACCTCTGAAAAGTACACTGCTCAAAAAAATAAACGGAATACTCAAAGAACACATCCTAGATCTGAATGAATGAAACATTCTCATTGAATACTTTGTTCTGTACAAAGTTGAATGTGCTGACAACATGTAAAATTGATTGTCAATCAATGTTGCTTCCTAAGTGGACAGTTTGATTTCACAGAAGTTTGATTTAGTTGGAGTTATATTGTGTTGTTTAAGTGTTCTCTTTATTTTTTTGAGCAGTATATAAGCATGCATATGTACTCAGTACTTGGTTTGGGTCCCTTCTGCAGTAATTACTGCCTCAATGTGGCATGGCATGGAAGCTATCAGCCTGTAGCACTGATGAGGTGTTATGGAAGACCAGGATGCTTCAATAGTGGCCTTCCACTCTTCTGCATTGTTCGGTTTCATATCTCTCTATCTTTCTCTTGGCAATGCCCCGTAGATTCTCCATGGGGTTTAGGTCAGGCAAGTTTGCTGGCCAATCAAGCACAGTAATCCCACAGTCATTGAACCAGGTTTTGATGCTTTTGGAAGTGTGGGCAGATGCCACGTCTTGCTGGAAAGTTGAAGTCAGCATCCTCATAAAGCTTGTCTGCAAAGGAAGCATGAAGCACTCCAAAATCTCCTGGAAGATGCCTGCGTTGACCCTGGACTTAATGAAGCACACTGGACTGAAACCAGCAGATGACATGGCCCCCCAAATCAACAGACTGTGAAAATCTCACACTGAACTTTAAGCATCTTGCTGTGTGTGCATCTTCCTTCTTCCCCCATACTCCGGGTCCTTGGTTTTCCAATGAGATGCAAAAGTTCTCTGCCACATTTGAAATTTCTAGCTGCGATGGACAGCAAAGTGAGGGTTGACCCCAGACACTTCTCTCTACTAACAGGCAGGCAAGCAAGCTAAAGGACCCCACCCTGTCTCTGCGAGTCAAAGCATTGAAGCACAAGCACCACGGGAACCGGGTTCCTCGTGAGAAATGCGGTTTTCTCTGCAGACCACCAAAATTTTCTTGCAGACCACTGGTTGGTGACCACCAATCTGCTGCATTCTTATATTCTTAAGCCCAAACAATTCTTAGCCCATCTATGCCAGCCTTACACAGTGGCCTGATAGGAGCATTTTGAGAAGTTCACAAACCTGGAGCTGGCTTATAATCCTCTTCCTCTGTCACAACCCAGAAACCAGTACAGGCAGTCCTTGACTTATGACCACAAGTGAGCCCAAATTTTCTGTTGCCAAGTGAAGCTTTTAGTGAGTTTTAACCCATTTTATGATCTTTCTTGCCAGAGTTGTTAAGCGAATTAATACAATTGTTAGGTGAATCTGGCTTCCCCATTGACTTTCCTCATCAGAGGGTCACAAAAAGTGATCACATGATCCTGGGACACTACAACCCTCATAAATATGAAGCAGTTGCCAAAGGTCCAATTGTAATCCTCACGACTGTGGGGATGCTGCAAAGGGTAAGTGTGAAAAATGGTTGTCATTTTTTTTAGTGTTTTTGTAACATTAAACATTAACCATGGTTGCAACAATTTAGTAATCAAATGATTGTAAGTGGAGGATATCTTCCTTTCCCTCAAGTTATAATTTTACCTTAGCTTTTCACTCACAACAAAGTAGTTTTCTCCTTTTCCCCCAGTAAACCACTGCATTTTACCATACGTTTCTCTCACACATCCTCCATGGAACCTTCCTCATTTTCCCTTGAAAACATTTTTTATTGCCTTTCCACCGATTATATTAAACATATTACATCCTTGATTGGGCAGAAATGATTAAAACTATTTTTAGTGTTAAGGAGTGTGTGGAATCAAATAATATCAGTGTTCCAGATACTATTATGCTTGTGCAACATAAAAATGATTCTTTATATACACACCTTTCTGTTTGATGTGTTTTGTTATGGGTCCCATTCCACATATGAGGGTTGCCCAGAAAGTAATGCACCACATTTTTTTTCTCAGCCTACAGTAATGGTACGAATGTGAAACTTTAAATATATATTATTTGAATTATCAGGAGTGCGTGTATAAATTTTGTATTTCTTCACATAGCGTAGCTGCAGCAGTGTTTCAAAATGGTGTCTGTAAGTGATGTACATTACAAGCAGCGTGTCATCATTGAATTTTTCACTGCAGAGAAAGAAACTGTTGGGAACATTCACAAAGGTTTGCTCCCTCAGACTTCCACTTGTTTGGGCCATTAAAGGATGCCATTCGTGGAAGACATTTTGAAGATGATGAAGAGGTGATTTGCAGTGCAGAAATGGCTTCGTGACCAGAAAAAGGAGTGGTACCAACAGAGCATACACATCCTTGTGTCTCACTGGAGGAAGGTCATAGAATGGGACGGAGATTACGTGGAAAAATAGGGAATGTAAAAGAAACACAATTCTTTGTGTGTAAGTTTCATTCTGTTCAATAAATAATTGTTGAAGAAAAAAGGTACTGCATTATTTTCTGGGTGACCCTCGTATCTATGACACTTGTCAAATCATATTCCCTTCCCCATGGCTTATAAAATTTATGTATGGTATGACTGTATGTATAACTGATCTCTTAAATTGGGGGTTTTAGATTTTTTTAATATTAGATTTGTTTACATTGTCTTTTTACTGTTGTTAGCCGCCCCGAGTCTACGGAGAGGGGCGGCATACAAATCTAATAAATAAATAATAAAAAAATATATGCTTTTCCATGTTAAGAGTTCTAGCTCCTCCAATGGATTAGTGTATAAACTCTAGAGATGGCTATTTGCTGGTCTCCCTTCTCTCATTTTTTTTAGAGCCTGTTCTACTGTCATACGCAACCATGACTAGGTTAGCTCTTGCACTGATGTGGTTTTCCATGATTGGGGAGTATTGTTTTACCTCTGGCATCAGGTGCCGTTGGTGCAAACTCGATTTGAATCCATGAGTGCTGTCCAGAGTTGTTGTAAGGGTGGTCATATAAATTATGTAAGTAAATAAATAAAGATTCTCAATGCCAAGAACTTCTCTACTGAGTCTGTGTTTCTGTCTCCTCCTTTTGGTTTAATGTAATGCCTTCCTGATAAGGCTCGTCAAACTTTCACTAAATACATTTTTCCCAGTTTTAAGAATTTTTTTAACCTTACATCTCCATATCAGATAGGAATGCATTTCTGAACACAGTTATTTCATTTCTGAAAATTATTTCAACTTTTTCATGTTTAAAATGGTTTCCAACTTTTGTAAAACATTGCAGCCTTCTCATAACTCAATGAGAATAAAATTTATGCATTTCTTAAAAGAACAGGCTTTGCTAAATATAGACTCTGCAGTTAAATTCTGAAGCAGCATAAATGCAGACACAGAATATAGATTCATTTTTAAAACTATACAAAATTTTAAATTGAAAATAATTGTTTACATTTTCTTTGTACATTAACATACAAAAGACCTCATTTTATGAGGTACTAAGGAATCAAAACATTGCTACAGCTATCTGAAAATTCTAATCTGAAAACAATTTATTACACTGAAGCTTTACAAGGTTATACTAAATATAACAACTCAATACACCCTTTTTACAAGATCAACATTTTTCTACACTCTTCGGGTCTTTAGTTTTTAAGGCAGTTTGGAGGACTGGCTATCCAATTGCATTATAAAATTATATGAATTGCTTGATAACCAGGTGTTTAGTTTAAATTGTGCAAACCAATCAGTGGAAAGTATTACCAGTTATTTGTGTGAAATATCTTCACTAAAAAACCTTTTAGTCTTCTTTTCTATTCCTTCATTCAATTACTTTTATAAGTTATAATAAATTAAATATTCCAAAGATACTAACTGATTTACAGGGATTCTCAGTATCCACAAGTGTACAATAGTAATCTATTTGCTATTACTCCTTCAGGTATTCTATTATCCTGCTATTTCTCAAACACAGGAATATATATATATATACTGCTTTATCAATTAGCACACTGTTCAGAGGCTAAAATAAAAAGCTATTAAGTCACAATATGAGCGATCATGGTTTCCAAAAAGAGGAAACTACTAATATGATCTCTCAACTGTGTCATATTAGTTTTACTGTTTTCAAAACCTTATAGTATTTAGTTGCCAGTATTTGCTGCAACCACATTTAGTTTTTCCTTTGTCATGAAAACGTGTATGCATAACTTTCAGTTTAAAACAACCAACACACACACATATTATAACGTAAGTTTAGCTGTTAAAACAAGATAATATTATGTGCATAGCAAGTGATGAAGTCCATAGCAATGCTGGTAATTTTATGCTGGTTTCTTCAGAAGTAGTACAAACACTCTCAAAATATCCTTTCTTCTTTTGTCTTCCAATTGGTAGAATATTTGGTAAAGCATACACACCAAGCATTTTCCTCTACTATATTCTGCACACTTGGAGTATAAATGTTTCTCTCAGTCTCTGTTAGTGTTATTTGCAGCAAAAGCATGTAAATTTCCCATTTGGCTGAGACCACTCTGGATATGTGCAACATGGATCTCTACATTATTCTGGAAACAGCTAAAGAAAGAAAAACAGTTCTTTTTAAAACAATCCACATGAAGATGTATTATGTGCTTCGGTATATATGTTTTCAGTTTATATACAACATTTCATGACATCAAGCTATTCATTTGTCTTTTTTTGGTATAATTTTACGCAATTTCATGAAAAGGAACCATATTTCTCAACATCATGACAGTCATGAAAATTTCTCAACATTAGTCATGAAAGAAAATTGTGTCTTTTAACACAGTAAAGAGCAAACAGTATACACTTGAAGTAGTTCCTGTGAATTGAGTAAGAGGCCGGTCTACTGAAAGGGAAATAGTTGATATGTTACATCAGGCTGGATAATTTCCAACTAGTTTCTAACTTTCCCCTTTTGGGGAAGATGGTGGGATTGCAGCTTTCAAGAGTCCTGGATACAGCAGTTTATTGAGATGCTTTTCAATGAGATCTTGGAATTGAGAGATAGCATTTATTATTTTTATAAATTATGTGTGGCAGGACCAGGGTACGGGTAGTCCTCTGGGAGTTGGGTGGCATATAAATACAAACAAACAAACAGACAGACAGACTCTCCTGCCCTGTTCAAACTTTTGATGGCCTTTGATACTAACACTGCAGTAGTCTTCTAAAATGTCTGAGGATTGGAGCAGAAAGCATTGTAATACTACTAATTTCATCATGATGGTATTGGCAAAGGGGAAAGAGTTAAACTTAAACACACTTGTTTTGCAGGGTTCCTTGAAGTTTAAAACTTTTCCAGCTTCTGTTTAACATAATATGAATCTACTAGTTGTGGTAATCCACTACTATGGGAACAGTTATCACGAATATTTAGATGTGATATATCAAGACCGCTGACAATCGATTCTATTGTGGTACTATCCAGGTTTTGGACACAGTTAGGATATGAATGAAGAAGAAAAGTTTTAGGTTCGAATCAGCAAAACGGAGTGTCTGTGGATTCAGGAGATCTTTATTATGAGTGGCTTTTCAACTTTGGTACTCAGTGGGATAGTACTTTCTCAAATAGAACTATCACATAGTTTCTGGGGTCCTCCTAGACTTATAGCTCATGCTCAAACAGGTGAAAATTTTGACTAGGAGGGCCTATAAACAAATCCACCTTGTGTTCCAATTATACCCTTTCCTGATTGGGAGGTCTTGTTTGCAATCATTCATGCCTTAGTCATCTTATGTTTGAACTATACTGATAAACTCTACATGGGCTGCCCTTCATGACTACTAGGAAGCATCAACTGGTCCAAAATGTACAAGGAACCTTAATTACCCAAGTAACACCTCTGGTCTATGAACTACACTGGTTAGCAGTTGTTTTGAGGTGTTAGTTGACATGTATAAAGCATGTCTCAAGGCCTAGATATCCACAAAACTATCTTTTCCAATTATTGTTAATTGCCCTTTAGTAAAGTGGGCAGATTCCAGGCGTTAATTGATAAAATTAGGTCATCTTGTGGGATTTCAGATACTTGTTTCTTCCAAGGCTGTTCATTGGAATGACAATCCCTTAAAATTCATACAACCCTGACCCTGCTTATGTGGCTTTTCAACATGTTTTGGGTAGAGCAATGTATGACACCCTCACTGATATATCTATATCTCTCTATTTTTTTTCTCTCTCCCTACTCCTATCTATCTATCTATCTATCTATCTATCTATCTATCTATCTATCTATCTATCTATCTATCTATCTATCTATCTAATTTATTAAATTTATTAAATTTATAAGGCTAATTGTCCAAAAAACACAAGGAAGTATACAAGACAAGTTAAGACTGCAATGTGACAATACAAAGAGAATCAAATAGCAAACTTTTGTCCAGGGAATACAAAACTTGAAATAGTCATACCTACATATTAGTGCAGTGATGGCAAATCTATGACATGCATGCCACCTGTAGCCATATCTGAGGGTACGCAAGGTGTTGCCCTATGCCAGCTCTAGTGTGTGCCACCTGATTTTTGGGCTTCTTTTCAGCCGTTTCAGCTCTCCCCAGTCCTCAGGAAAGCCTCCTGAACCCAGAGGATGGCAACAACGGCCCAACCGGAACTTTGTTTCCAAACTTCTGGTTGGCTCGTTGGACCATTTTTCACTCTCCCCAGTGTTCAGAAGCCTTTCCTGAGGATTGGGAATGGCAAAAAACAACTCAACAGGTCTACCAAAGTCTGGAAGCTTCAATAAGACCTGTGCACATGCACGGGAGGAACACAGGGGGTTTGTGTGAATGCATGGGGGATGTGTGCATATGCAGGGATAGTGCGCATATGCGGGGGACTGGAGGGCTTGCCAGTGCATACACCTTTTGGCACGCAAATCAAAAAATGGTTTGCCATCACTGTATTAGTGAGCCCCACAAAATCATAGAGCCCAGGAGTTGCTGAAAGAGCCAAGTCTTCATAGCCTTCCTGAAGGAATTGATATTGGGATGAATTGCTTTTAATTTTTGGAGCTACGGCATTTTCCTTCTCTGATAGCGTTATTTAACAAGGTTTGGGTTATTGTTTTCCTACTTTTAAAAAATATTATTTTATTATTCATTCAACTTCTATGCCGCCCAATCCTGAAGAACTCGTTGTAGCTAATTTATATAATGCATTGTACCTAACGTAAAGTCACTTTGTGATTATCTCAGCATATAAACTGAGAAATATGATTGTCTCATCATGAAACAGACCAGGGATCCACAAACTTAGGAACTTTGGACTATGCTGGTTGGAGAATTCTAGGAGTTAAAGCCCACAAGTCTTAAAGTTCCGAAGGTTGAAGACCTCTGAAATAAACTGACATGCTGCTGCTACCTTTCTTCTTCCATCTACTAAGTGGTGCACATTGGCATACAATAGCAATCCCTTTGAAAAGATTATTGTAAATATAAGGATATCTGATGCAAGTTTAATTTTAAGTTCTTACCTGATATTGGTAGAATCTATAGAATTCTTAATGTCATTCAATGAATCTGTTAAAGATTTAAACTCAAAGGAATTTAGATCACCTCCTTCTGCTAGACACTAGAAGAAATTTCATAAAAATAATTATGTAAGTTTTCTGTTGTGTATTGCTGAAATACATGTGTACCTAATCACAAACCAAAAACAGAGAAACAAGGACAGGGTGAGGAAGCCATCACCAGGAAAAACAATTGTGTCTTATTACATACTGCAAAGGCTGGGAAATAGACTATTACGATTCCAATATTCATAAGTATAAATAATTGGAAATTACTATAGACAAGGTTTTGCTAAGAAATTGAATACAAGATGATTGACAATTGTATGGGAAAGTTACTTCTATATCTAATAATTGCCTATTTATGAGGCCATATTCAAGCAGGTGATTTGATCACAATAAGCTTCCTAACCCAAAGTGGTGGAATGTATTTCTCATACGGATAGTCCTTGACTTACAACCACAACTGGGACTGGAATTTCTGTTGTAAGTCATTGCAGTCATATGGTAAGTCAGCTCCAATTTTATCATAGTTTTTTTACTGTTCATTAAGTGAATCATGCAATTGTTAAGCAAATCCATATTCCCCAAGGGGCATTTTTTTGGTCACATATTGGCACAAAAGGTCACAAATCAGGGTCATGTGACTGTAAGATGCTGCAACCAATTGTAAATATGTGTGGGTTGCCAAGTGCCCAAATTGTGATCATGTTATCACAGGAATGGTGTGATGGTTTTAAGTGAGAGTACAGGTCGCAAGTCACTTTTCCCCAAGACCATTGCAATTACAAATGGTAATTACATGAATAGCTCTAACTTGTAACTGTAATGTAACTGTTCTTATTTTCTTAATAAATTTACCTTAATCTGCAATAATATTGTTGTGAGTCTAGCAATCAATTCTGTCAGATTTTCATTTTGAACACAAGGTTGTCCAGTTGTTGATGTATTTGATTGTCTGACAATGTCCTGAGCTTCTTCCTCACATCTTCGTCTCAGATCTGTGGGATGGTCAGAAGGTTGAAGACCTTGTTCTGGAGCAAGCTGGAACAGGATAAAGAATTGAGAATTGAGTCGGTTTTAAGAGCCATGATTCCAAATGCTCATTTAGGCCATATTTTCTAGGGTGGACACTGACATATAAAAACTACAGCATTGTATCTTATATTTGTGACAGAAAATAGACCTCACCTGCATCTGAGTAACTTATCTTATTTTTTCTGTCATCTGCAGATACCAGTTAATTTTTTTAATCAAGCTACATCAAACAGAAATGGATGATTTCTATGCTTGTGTGGCAATATAGAAGATACATCAGTAATGGATAAATTTGAATAATGCGTATCATTCGGAATTCAGTGTTCCCTCGATTTTTGCGGGTTCGAACTTCGCGAATAGCCTATACCACGGTTTTTCAAAAAATATTAATTAAAAATACTTTGCGGTTTTTTTTCCTATACCACGGTTTTTCCCACCCGATAATGTCATATGTCATCGCCAAACTAATAATTTTTGCAAATAAATAAAAAATAATAATTATTGGTAATAAATAATTATGTTTATAAATATCAGGATCACTAAGTGTCTTATTCAATGGTGAGTAGGGAATGGGAAATGGTAATTTAGGGGTTTAAAGTGTTAATGGATGGCTTGTGATACTGTCCATAGTCAAAAATGCTGTATTTACTTCCGCATCTCTACTTCATGGAAATTCGACTTTCGCGGGCGGTCTCGGAACGCATCCCCCACGGAAATCGAGGGAACAATGTATATTCAAAATAACCTGTAGCTTCTCCTATAGTTACTGAAACATGAAACCAGAAAAACACTTACCTCATAACAATACTGCTGAACTTTATGTAAAACTTTATTTAGATCCTTATTTAGCTGTTCAAGATCTAAAACAATAGTTGCGTATCTTCTTTGAAATTCAATACCAATAGGCATAGAGTAGGATTTCTAGAAATATATATATATATAAAGTTAAATGCATTAAGAAGCATGATTTGTACAATGTTCAGATTTTTAAAACACAAATTACAATCTATATTTTTTGTTTCCTAATATTTACATGTGACCAAATATTTCCTTAAGTATACTTCTACTTTATCTCTTGTAAAAAAATATACAAATGTATTTTAAATATATTTGATGAACTAAGAATCCTCTTATTCAATTACAGTGATCCCCCGCTCGTTGCGAGGGTTCCGTTCCAGGACCCCCCGCAACGAGCGGGTTTTCGCGAAGTAGCGCTGCGGAAGTAAAAACACCATCTGCGCATGTGCAGATGGTGTTTTTACTTCCGCAGCGCTAGCGAGGAGCCGAAGATTGGGGGCGGCGCGGGTGTTTTAAAACGTCCCCGCCGACATGGGGGGCTCGCTAGCACCCCCTAACCCCGGTTGGGGGTTCGGGGGTGTGCTAGCGAGCCCCCCATGCCGGCGGAGACGTTTTAAAACACCCGCGCGACTTTCCAATGAGTCCCGAAGACAAACGCGTTGTCTTCGGGACTCATTGGAAAGTCGCGCGGGTGTTTTAAAACGTCCCCGCCGACATGGGGGGCTCGCTAGCACACCCCCAAACCCGGGTTGGTGGTCCGGGGGGTGCTGGCAAGGCCCCCATGCCGGTGGCGACGTTTTAAAACAGCCGCGCCGCCCCCAATCTTCGGCTCCTCGCTAGCGGGCAGGCAGGCGAGAGCTAGCGCCAGCGAACGGCTTGTCCGCGCTCGCTCTGGCCGCTTTCGAGCTGAGTCCTGAAGCGAATTCGCTTCAGGACTCAGCTCCAAAGCGGCGAGAATGAACGGTGTGGGCGGGCGAAGGGCGGGCGGCAGCGAGGAGTTTGCATGGGCGGTGGGGAAACTCCTTGCTGATGCCCGCTGCTCGCGCCAGCAAGAGGGGGAAGACCCAGGGAAGCCGCCCAGCAGCTGATCTGCCGGGCACCATCTACGCATGCGTGCCCATAGAAAAAAGGGCACGCATGCGCAGATGGTGTTTTGACTTCCGGGTTGAAAAATCGCGAATTACCCTGTTCGCAATGGTCGGGGACGCAATAACCGGGGGATCACTGTACTGCTAACATTTAATCTGTAAATTATTTAAATATATTTCGAATTACTGTAGTTGTAGCTAAACATAAACAAAGGAAGAGTAGAGATACAGTAAATGTGGACAGTAAGACGGGGATGGTAAGCATGCTGGTGCGCTTATGCATGCTCCCTCTTAGGAATGGGGTGAAGTACACGGAAGACAGTTTGAGGTTGAAGCTGTGAGGGTTTGAGGCTGTAACAACGGAGTCAGGTAGAGCATTCCAGGCGTTGACCACTTTGTTGCTGAAGTCGTATTTTCTGCAATTGAGTTTGGAGTGGTTTGTATTGTGTGCTCGTGTATTATTCTGGTTGAAGCTGAAGTAGTCATTGACAGGCAAGATGTTGTAGCAGACAATTTCGTGTACTATACTTAGATTGGACTGCAAGCAGTGCAGTTAAATTGTTGAAGCCCAGAATTTCAAGTCTGGTGGCATAAGGGATTCTATTGTGAACAGAGCAGTGGAGTACTCTTCTCATGAAATATCTCTGGACTCCACTCAATTGTGTTAATGTCTGATATACAGTGTGGATTCCAGGCAGATGAGCTGTATTCAAGAATTGGTCTGGCAAAGGTTTTGTATGCCCTAGTTAACAATACAATGTTACCAGGGAAGAAGCTTCGCAAAATTAGTTAACAATTCTTAATGCTTTTTTGGCAATACAGTGAGTTCTGGGGCTTAGATCATTTGTGATGAAAACTCCTACCTAGATCCTTGACAAAGTGACAGTTATCTACAAGATCATTTCCGCCCAACTTATTTATTTTATTTTATTTGTTTTGTCAAGTATGTATTGGTGGTATACAAAGATATAATAATATTTATATACATGATACTAGTAAAAGAGAAACATTAGGACAGGGTACGGAAGGCACTCTGGTGCACTTATGCACGCCCCTTACTGACCTCATAGGAATCGGGAGAGGTATGGTGTTGATTTTTTTTTGCCAATATGCAAAACAGAGCATTTATTAGTTGAGATTTGGAGTTGCGAAATGCACAACCATTCTGACATATAGTCTTTGCTGCTTTGTAGGACAGCAATATTTAAAACTTGTATTTAAAACTCATTTTATTAAGGATTAAAGGACTCAATCAGTACTATAAAACTTGTTGATTCAAATGTTCCTTAATAACTGAAAAGCAGTCAACAAGTTATTGCCAAATGTGATTTAAAATGATGTTGTGAGCCCAGAGTCTTTTAGAAGGTGTTGACTGTGGTTTAACAAGTTGAGCGTTCCCTGTGCTATTTTGCAGTCTCTTCATGAAGAGCAACTGTATGGTGTCCTTTTGGGTGATTTCAAGTCCTCCTCTTATTTGAGTCTTCGGAGAGGGGCGGCATACAAATCTAATAAATTATTATTATTATTATTATTATTATTATTATTATTATTATTACTATTACTATTATTATGTACAAACAGCCTGCTGCCTGCTGACTCTTTATTCCACCACGGTCATTGGCTGCTTCAGTTATAATTTCTTCACCAGAAATTCAATATTGTATTATTTTTCAAGTTGGATTACTAAATAATTTTGATTTTGCAGACCTCTATGAGGGTCTTCAGAAACCCAGGAGTTTAAGAAACACTGCACTGGTGGAACACATTTTTACTATCTCTGGGGCTTTTAGAGCATATCTGCAATATGGGGAGAAAAGACTGGAAATCTGCCAGATCACAAAATTGATATAATAATGACCACTGAAAGAAGGGCATACATATATTTACCAATTTTTCTGCTTCTGTATTCATCTCCCTTAACTGCTTGATATGTTCCTTCTTGATCATAAGAATTTTTGACAATCTGGTCTAAGGAAAGCAGAGAAAAGAATATAATATATTTTCCATATACCATAGAAATTTGAAGTTAGTACGGTAATCTAATATTATTCTAGATTGGTCTATATTCAAAATCAATACTACATAATGTACTATTTGTACTAAAACCTGGAAACACTTCCCAAAGAATTTGTCATGGTGTTGAAATGAGAACAAGATGGGTATTGTTTCTACCCAGTCTGAATAAATTTATTTATTAAATATTTAAAGTTCACGGCACAAGTCTACCATTTCAAGCTTGATACATTAAGCTGCTGCAGCCAAATCTATTAATATATCCCCTGATAAGTCAAATTTACTGATTGAACTTCTCTGCCTGGAAGGTCTAACTTCCACACCAAATTGTAACAAACAGTATTTTTCACTTTGTTTTTTGTTCTCTTTAGATCATCCAAAGATGTTGCATGCTGAAACTACCCATTTAATAACATTTACTTGATTAGCAGCCTTATGTTTGTTTATAGATACACTTTGCTTATCAACCGCCTTTTTCACCAACCAAAGTTATGATATTCCTAATACTGTACAATAACTTCGCAACCCAGGCCCACATTTGCAGTCTTAGTGACATACTCACAATTAGTGAGTGTTTAAAGGGCAGCGTTCCTAGACACAATAGATTGACTGGTTAATTGTGGTTAATCAGTTCAAATATAAAAACAAACCATAATTAAAAATCTTAACTGTGACTTCATTTGATGAACTAAAGTCCCTAGACCTGCGATGGCGAACCTATGGCACGGGTGCCACAAATGGCATGCAGAGCCCTCTCTACAGGCACACCAGCCATCGCCCCAGTCTAGCTCCACTGCGCATGTGTGTGCACCTCCCATTGGCCAGCTGGTCTTCAGATCTCTGCTGTGCATGCACAAGGGGTGCTCGCATTGCATTTTGAGGCCTTACATGCTCCCCCCCACGCTCCATTTTGGCTTCCGGGTTAGTGCAGGCAGCCTTCAGGCCCGAAATGGGACATGGGGCGCATGCATGGGTGGGCGTCGTATCTGCATGTATGGGATCATGTGTGTATGTGCGAGGGCAGAACATTCGCAGGGGTCGCACATGCATGTGTGGGGGTCGTGCACGCATTGCATTATGGGTGCAGGTGTGCAGGCGCACTGTCATGTTCTCACACACACGCTTTCAGCACACAACGACAAAAAATTTAGCCATCACTGCCCTAGACTTTCTACCATAATGGCCACAGTGTGCAAATAGTTTTTAAAAACAGATTTCACTGGTTTAAGACTTGCTGATTTTGAAATAGAATTTTCACAGCTGATTGCAGAATAGTAAATAAACTTTTAGGAGAAAGCTATTATGAATTAACTTCCTTTGGTTGCATCAAATCTTTGTGAAATCCCATGCAACTTTTGATTTATACATTTTTATTAGTAAAAATATTACAAACATAAGATTTGACTTAAAATTGTAACTTATTTTCCAAATATTTATTTTCACTTTTAATAATACAGACCAAAAATTTGTATGCTTTTGTTTTATATTTTAGACAGAATAATGATTTCTCACAAATATTTTCTATCATCATCATCATCATCATCATCATCATCATTATTTAGATTTGTATGCCGCCCTTCTCCGAAGACTCGGGGCGGCTATACATAAGATTACTTTTAACAATGGAGGTTATCATCCCTGAACAAAAAGTTTCAATCCATCAATACAGGTAAAACTGAAAAACATTGAGACTCACCACTTGCATAAGGAATTCTACTGGAAAACCACCTAATGTTTCACTATCTGAACCTGAAATTTTATTTTTCCAAGAAGATCCCAATAAAGGATCACTGTCCTACAAAAGAACAAAGGTTGCATTTTAATAATTTTTTTAAAAAAATGTTTTAATTAAACATTAGAATTTTTGGAACTGCTAATGTTTTTTAGTATTTAAAAATTTAGCTAATTAGTAAATGGAGCAAAATTTAAATTTACATCACTTACTGTAATTGGTGATTGAAGGGAAGGTGTATAATGTAATTGAGGAGGTGTCATAATATATCTAGAAGGTCGTTGTTTTTGTCCAAAGGCAGCAATTGGCATGGTATCATGAGGTTCATTACTCTGAAGTTATAAAGGAAAAAAATCAATTAAAATAATTTTGTATATAGGTAATCCTGTACTTATGACCACATTGAGCTAAAATTTCCTGTTGTTAAGCAAGACAGTTAAGTGAGTTTGTCCCATTTTATGAGCTTTCTAGTTACAGTTGTTAATTTAACCACTCCAATTGTTAGTTAGTAATATGGCTGTGACTCTGGCTCCCCCAATGACTTTGCTTGAATTGTTCACATGATTCCAGGTTACTGCAACTGTCCATGCCAGTTGCCAAATATTTAAATTTTGTTTACATGACCACAAGGATGCTGTAACAGTTTTAAGTGCAAAAAATGTTACAAGTCAATTTTTAAAGTTTGGTCCATAAAGGAACGGCTGTAAATCGTGGACTACCTATAGCTAATGGAATGATCAAGTTTTAGTAGTGTTTTGAGAGAGAACCAAGTGTATTTTAGAAACATTGATAAAATTGACTGTATTGGTACTGTATGTTTTCATCCTTGAATTATCTTGTATTGTTTCATATTTTAACTCTTTAAAAAATGAGAATACAATACTTACGAGAACTTCATAATCTGGGATTGTATGTGTCCCAAGTCCTGTCCTCTCAAAGGTTACTCTGTAAGTAGCATTAAGAGTGTCAACAGCATCAATCTGTCCAGTGAAGAGTCCATCATGGGAACCACGTAACCGCGCTATGATCAATATCACATTATTAATTGGAGAAAAATACAGTAAGCCTGCTAGGCTGTTATGAAATTTAAATTGCATGGTCAATTTAGCTTTCCAAATTTTATGTAAGGAAAAACTGAACCACTATAGTAATAAAATTAAGTAAGTTTCATTTTTCAAAGTATTTGACTATTACAAACCTTTTTAAACTTAGAAATAAGTTAAATTATTGTTTTTAAATAGTCAAACAATAATTTAATTAAACTTATTTCTAAGTTTAAAAAGGTTCAGAAAGGTATCTCTGATTTCAGATAGCATCTCTGTAGCCTGTGATTTTATTTGCCATTGTTCGCTCAACATGAATGGCTATCCTCATAAAATTATAAAAAGTTAGATTAGATTTTTAGAAAACGCCTATTCATAAGTACATACTGTAAAAAGTGTCAAATCTCAAAATGGTGTCAGTTAAAACAAAATACTAGTGATACTCAAAAAAGATAGATATGGTTGGAATAACTTCATTCTAGAAAGCTGATTGCAATGCTAGTAGGTATCAGTGGGGCTGGATGTACCCAGGATTATCATTATATAAGTTGTATTAACAATTAAAAACAGATAAAAATAAAGTTTGGCCATTCAGAAAAATAAAACACTGAAATACCTCAATCACAAATATGATAAACATACTGTGGACATAAGATTTCACTATATATGATTCTTGTCAATGATGGAAAGCTTTGAAGTATTATTTTCATATATTTTATGATAAACTGAATTATTTTAGACTTGAAATAATTAAATCAACCAGAATATGTTTTTATGGATGGATGCAATAGTGCATGCAAAAAGAAAAGTTATTTTCAAACTAAGCTAAATCAGTAAAACTCAATATTATTAAAAAAAAAGGTTTTATGTAAAAGCAATTAAATATACCTGTAACTTTTGTGCCTATTACTAAGGGCAATGGAATTTCTTCTGGAAGATCTTTAAATTGAGATATATCTGCCACTTTTCGTTGTTGCAGTAATCTAATTTTTTGCCGTTTCTGTTTTAATGCTGACCTTTCCTCTTCAAAGAATGCAGAAGAACATCTGCAAACAGAAAGTCAAATTATTCTGATTTGTTTCACCTGTGTTCATGCAAATGTGTTAAATCCTGCAGATGGTCCCCTAGAAGTACAGTAAAAGGTTTTTATGAAATATGTGCATGTTTATATATTTACTCTCTAAGTAAAACTAACAATAAGCAGCATAAACTGTTTCCTGAAGGACAAGAGCTAAATATTAAATGTTAAATGATGCGAAAAAAGAAAATTCAAGCCCACTGTAAACAAATTCACCCATTAAAGAATGAACAGTACACTAACAGCTGATGAAGTGGACAAGACCATTGGAGCTGTGAGTTCCGCCACCTGTTTACTGGATCCGTGTCCCTCCTGGCTGGTTTCGGCCAGCAGGGAGGTGACACGGAGCTGGGTCCAGGAGATTGTCAACGCTTCCTTGGGGAGGGGATCCTTTCCATCATCCTATAAAGAGGCGCTCGTGCGCCCCCTCCTCAAGAAGCCTTCCCTGGACCCAGCCGTACTTAATAACTACCGTCCAGTCTCCAACCTTCCCTTTATGGGGAAGGTTGTCGAGAAGGTGGTGGCACTCCAGCTCCAACGGTCCTTGGAAGAAGCTGATTATCTAGGTCCCCAGCAGTCGGGTTTCAGGCCCGGTTACAGCATGGAAACTGCTTTGGTCACGTTGATGGATGATCTCTGGCAGGCCCGGGACAGGGGTTTATCCCCTGTCCTGGTGCTTCTTGACCTCTCAGCGGCTTTCGATACCATCGACGATGGTGTCCTTGTGCACCGGCTGGAGGGGTTGGGGGTGGGAGGCACTGTTCTCCAGTGGTTCTCCTACCTCTCCGGTCGGTCGCAGTCAGTATTAGTGGGGGGTCAGAGGTCGACCCCGAGGTCTCTCCTTTGTGTGGTGCCTCAGGAGTCGGTCCTCTCCCTCCTGCTATTTAATATCTACATGAAACCGCTGGGTGAGATCATTCAAGGGCATGGGGTGAGGTACGCTGATGATACCCAGCTTTACATCTCCACCCCATGTCCAGTCAACGAAGCAGTGGAAGTGATGTGCCGGTGTCTGGAGGCTGTTGGGGCCTGGATGGGTGTCAACAGACTCAAACTCAACCCGGATAAGACGGAGTGGCTGTGGGTTTTGCCTCCCAAGGACAATTCCATCTGTCCTTCCATTACCCTGGGGGGGGGGGGGGTGGAATTATTGACCCCCTCGGAGAGGGTCCGCAACTTGGGCATCCTCCTCGATCCACAGCTCACATTAGAGAACCATCTTTCAGCTGTGGCGAGTGGGGCGTTTGCCCAGGTTCGCCTGGTGCACCAGTTGCGGCCCTATTTGGACCGGGACTCACTGCTCACAGTCACTCATGCCCTCATCACCTCGAGGTTCGACTGCTGTAATGCTCTCTACATGGGGCTACCTTTGAAAAGTGTTCGGAAACTCCAGATCGTGCAGAATGCAGCTGCGAGAGCAGTCATGGGCTTACCTAGGTATGCCCATGTTTCACCAACACTCCGCAGTCTGCATTGGTTGCCGATCAATTTCCGGTCACAATTCAAAGTGTTGGTTATGACCTTTAAAGCCCTTCATGGCATTGGACCAGAATATCTCCCAGACCGCCTGCTGCCGCACGAATCAGGTCCTGTCAACTAAACAATGTCGGTTGGCAGGCCCCAGGTGAAGAGCCTTCTCTGTGGCGGCCCCGGCCCTCTGGAACCAACTCCCCCCGGAGATTAGAACTGCCCCTACTCTCCTTGCCTTCTGTAAGCTCCTTAAGACCCACCTTTGTCGTCAGGCATGGGGGAACTGAGACATCTCCCCTGGGCATATACAATTTATGAATGGTATGTCTGGATGTATGTTTGTTTAGAAAATGGGGTTTTTAAAATATTTTTAAACAGTAATTTAGATTTGTTGTAAATTGTTTTCACTTTGATGTGAGCCGCCCCGAGTCTGCGGAGAGGGGCGGCATACAAATCTAAATAATAAATACTAAATAAATAAATAAAAACAGCTACATCAGTCTGGCAGAGATAGGCAACATGTGGCTCTCTAGATTTTTCTGTAATTCTGTTCTCATGGCCAAGCACAGGATGAAATCAGGTGCATACTGCTCACTTCTAAAGTACTATTGACAGACTATGGGAATCATGTTTGCATTTCAGCAATTAACAAATCAATTTTGTGCATCGAAAGTTTATTTAGCAAAACATTTTCTTTACTATGTACTGCCCTCAGTGAGATTTATTCTTATGTATATGTACATATGATTTCAACTCAAGTATTCTATATGACAGAGCAGGTGTTATCATTAAGTTAATGACACCTAATCCAAAATACAGCATGCTCTTACTAAGTAGTTTTGAGAAGATGAAGGATTAAGAATAGACCAAATTTAAGGAGCTCTTTATTTTGATTCTCAAAATATTTTGATATCAAGTAATAGATGACATTGCCATTATGAAAAATCAAAGTGAGAAAGCTTGCTTTCGGGTTAATCAAGAATTGCATTTTTCACCTGCATAATTGTAATGCCCCAGGGGATTGTGGTAGGAAATGCATTGTATATGTTACTTTGTGATAAGGATACAATTTTTAAAATTTATTACTCAATTTTGTAGAACTGGTTTACATAGCCGTAAATCATATCATTTTCTATTCGATACAAAAACTGCATCTAACAGTTTTTTTACAAGAAAAAATAAAGTGTCATATTTTTTCATTCTCACTTGTATTTACAAAGCATAATCTGTATTTTAAAAACTATTTAGCACTTTTTGAAAGAAAACTATCAAGTAAAAGTAAGTGTCTCTACCACACATACAATATAGCTTAAAAGACCCAATTCTTCAAAACACAGTAAAGTTTTACCTTCGTGGTTTTCCCATTAATCGTCTAATTTTCCCCCATTCTACTCTGGTTAATTTCCTTGTTTTCAGATTTGGAAAAGATTCTTTCAGGCAAACACAAAAGTCGTTATCTCCTTCAAACAATGGCCTATTAAAAACAAGTGATATTTTGTCACTATAGGCATGAATGTTTTCAGGAATTATGTAATAATATGTTAGGGCAAATGTATTTTTATTTACATAAGACTTCTACATACACATATTGAAGATAACAATGTAAATTAAATTTCACTTAAAAATTAACACCGATTTCTAATTCTGTGAAGAATGAAGAGTTACCAATTTAATGTAAATATCTATCAGATTTAATTGTGTGTGTGTGTGTGTGTGTGTGTACTGGCTATTATATCCAGTATATGATGTTATCCAATGATGGGCTCCTACTGGTTCTCACAGTGTTGAATACACTTAAATATATTTTGATGTATTGACATTAGTTAAATTTTTAGAAAAGTATAGCCAAGTAAAAATAAACAATAAGCTTAATAATCATAAACTGATTTAAAGTAGTAGATGAAAAGTCATACATACTTATCTATATTTGAATAGAACCATTCATATATACACCATTTGTGGGCCTTAGGAAGTTTGAGTAAATTACGTAGTCGCAAACCAATTTTTTGTGATGCCTTTTTGTCTGGTGTTGGTACTGTTACAGTAAATTTCTAAGTAACAAAGATAAATAGAGGCTTATTAATATATTACATTTAAGAATTTAAAGTGAAATATTATTGATAATAGAAACTTACATATTTTTGGTTTTATCTATCATATATAATACAACAAGGCAAATTTATAGCATTTTTACAAAGTTTTCAACACCTCAATATAGTGTTAGCTCATTTATCCAAAGAAAATTGCTATATAATGATAATCAACAGGGAAGGTGAACCTATGACATGCGTGTCAATGGTGACATTTCACACAGTTTTGGGTAACACACATAGTATTCACCAACCTCTGACAAAATTCTCAACCATTTTTTCCAAAGCTACTGAGGCTGCAAAAGAATGGGGTGTGCTCTTGCATAGCCTCCAGAAATTGCAGTCTCCAAAAATTCAGTGAGAACAAGGAATGCTTTTGCATTGTTTTTGGAGGATGCAGAGATTGCAAAAGAGCATTCTCCAAAGCCATTTCAACAATGAAGGCCTTGTATGACCTGGAGCTGCCTATGGCTGATATATATTATTAAAAAGGAATATGTAAGGAATTATGTCTCTTTTGTTTGGGTTGTAGGTGTGTGTGACGGATCAGCAGAGTCAAGTTAAGCATTTTTCCAAAGTTTTGACATTCTGAACCCAAAGGGTTATCATTACTTTAGAACTCACATTCAATGGAAGGAATGAGTAACAGGCAGAATCAGCAAATTCCTTTTTTTACAGGCAAAAAGTGATGTCCTTAACTTTTAATATAAGTATGCTCTATGTATGCCATTTTTTAAAATAAACAATCTACTTATATACAAAGAGCTTCATATATAAGAATACCTGTGGGACCATCCCAACTCTCTGATTTCTTTTTGGTGATCTTGTATTCATTTGTTTTTCATCTTCTTCACAAAAGGAACGAGTTCGTTTTGAATTTCTGAAAGGCTGCAACCCAAAAAAAATACAACCAAAAACATGATTTGCAGATTGTAAGACTTCGCAGAACCAGTTACAGCAAGCTCATTATAATTTTTTAAAGAAAAAAAATCCTTAACTATATTGAAATCTAGAACAGACTTCTCTAACTTGATTTAAGTTGAGATCAAAGGAGAAAAGATGACAGGATGTGTGAATTCACTAATGATCATTCAGAGATCTTAATTACCGTATTTTTCAGACTATAAGATGCACTGGTGTATAAGATGCACCAATATCAAAGAGGTTAAGTAAGAAAAAAAAAGGTTTTGTCTTCCCTGGCCCCAAAGAGCACTCTGCAAGTCTCTGAAACCCTCTGTGCACCGTTGGTTTTTTTTTTGCAAAAATGGCCATTTTCACCTATTGTTGCAAACAACGGGGCACGCAGAGGGTTTGGGAATCCTGCAGAATCCGCCCACCGACACGGCATCTCAAAATAACCAGTGCAGTTTGTCCAAAAGTTGTCTACTGTTGAGGAGCTGTGGGAAACGAGTCCAGAAGGTTGCTCTAGCAAGCGGCTGATTGTGTTAATTGGGCCAGTGGCTAGAAGTCTGGGCCATTACTAAGAGAGGTGGAGGCTGGACGGATAGCACCAGTACTATGAGGCTGAGACCCCTATGTCGAGAGGCAGTGACAGGGCAACTGCATGAGCTTCAATGGTGAACTCTGAACTATTGTCATGCCCTAATCCTCACTAGCTGTACTTCTCACTAGCGCAAGGTTGCAGAGACTGAGAGTCAATTCAGCAATTGCTGGATTAAGCCAGGCCGACACCGAGTTGGAGCAGAGATCCAGGAGGTCCCCTGAGGTAAGACAAGAAGGAATCCTCTTAGAATCCACAGTCCTCGGGCCAGCACGTAGGGTGAGCTGAAGCTCACAGTTGCTCAACCCAGCGACTCTGGTGTTGTCGGTCAGCTGGGGAGAAACTCACATGTAACTATCAGTAATAGCAAGTTGAGAAAGGCCTCAGAAGAATGGGAGCAGGTGAAAAACATGCATCCTGTTCAGCCTGAGGACTTAATCAAAAGAGGGGGAATCTAGGCCAGGAAGATGATTACATCAATTGTCAGATTCAGTCCTTATTGGCTGATGGGATGGTGTCATCCCATTCTTGGAGGTTAGCTCCACCCATTATGGAGAAATAATTTGTACCCTCCATATGTTACAATGGAAAGCAAAAGGAAAGAAAGGTATTTTTAAACTATCTTAACTAGCTTTGTAGACTAGACCAGACAAGAACACATTGCTTTGAAAGAACGATAGACAAAAATATATTAAATCAACTTATAAAGATAAAAGTTGCTTCTTACCATTTCTACATTAGCTCCTGCATTTTTGCCTTTCCAAATGGGTGTTTTCTGCAAAGAACTGAATTTTTCATTCCATGTATTGGATAAACTTCCCTCTGTAATGAATAAGTTATATATTTTATACATAATTCCTTTCACAAATTATACATATTCTTAATATTAAAATGTGAATTATGGCAATTACATTCTTATTCTGAGAATTTACATCAAATTAATTTCCAGTTATATGATTTCATTTCAACCTGAGGAGTATATTTTCAGAAGCAATTTTTCAGTTTTCTTTGCTCTTAAGCCCAATCAATTATATTTGTATGCTTATACCTCATTTTTATTTTCAGATTAAATTACATCTGCCTTCCTCCATAAAGGGAAGGGGGAGGAATATTTGCTGCACAATGATTCATCAGGGACAAACTTGCTAATACTGATAAAATTGAGCAGTGGCATCTGCAGTGTGTGTATATGTGTGTGGAAAATAAAACAAGATTGTAATTGTGGTAACAGAAATCCTCTTTAGTATATGTATCAATGTTGCATACATGCACAAAAGGGTGAGATTTTGATTGTCACATTGCAACCATCATCTTAACTATTTGAACCCCACCCATCAGAAACTGCTGCAACTGGGCATCAATTTTGTATAAATATTGATTTTAATTCACGAAGTTAGAATTTATTAAAAAGAAATGCTGTGTGTGGCATAATGTACTGATATGTATTATCTTTTATTTTAATGGCATTTTAATGGTTATGTAGACTTTCAATATCCTCTGTATATTGAGAAAGAAAGTAGTATATTAAACTGAAAGGAAAGTACTGTGGTTATAGAGAGCACTTCAATTATTAAGATTGAAGGAGAAAAAAAAGTGCAAAGTAATTTTGATGGAACTAAGTTGTTTTGGAATTGCATGAAGAGGCAAATAAGGAGTCTCTAGCACTCCATAAAATAATGAAATGGTGTAGGATGAAGCTGAAATGAGGAATGCTGCTGTGAGTATTTTAAACATTTGTATGGGAATAAAAGTGACATTGAAGAGTGGAATTTAAACAAATGCTATAAATGTTAATGTTGAAGAAAAAAATGACAAAGAAGTAATCATGAACGGGTGTAGAAGTGTTGAATATGGTAAACTGATAATGTACTAGAGAAATAAATTTAGATGCTTAAGAAGTTACTATATGAATTGTTTAATGTATAAGTGAAGACTGCATCTGTGCTTGACAATTGATAGAATGCAGTTACTGTTTCCTAGAGAAGGAGAAAAGAAGCAAGAATGAATAAAAATTCTGTACAACTAGTCCTTATCTTAAGACCACAATTGAGCCCAAAATTTCTGTTGTTAAGTGAAATATTTTTAAGTGACTATTGCCCATTTTAAGACCTTTCTTGCCACAGTTATTAAGTGAATCACTGCAATGGTTAAGTTAGTAATACAGTTACCAAGTGAATCTGAGTTCCCCATTGATTTGCTTGTCAGAGGGTTGCAAAAGGTTATCACATGACACCGGAACAGTGCAACTGTCATAAAGTCGAGTCAGTTGCTAAAAGGCTGAATTTTGATTATGTGACCATGGGGATGCTGCAATTGTTGTAAGGGTGAAAAATGGCCATGTCACTTTTTCAGTCCCATTATAGTTTTGATCGCTCACTAAACAAATTGTTGTAAGTCGAGGATTACCTATATTGTAGATGGACTACTTAAATGTATCTGTGAAGTTTCAGCAGAATTTTGATTGAAAGGGAATGTTAGATGGTAATGAACAGAATCTAGGAATTGTACTGTTGCTTTCTGTTTGGCAGGAAACGATTGGTTCTTTCTCAGATCATTAAAAGCATATACAACACTTATTATATATTATTTATTTATTTATTAGATTTGTATGCCGCCCCTCTCCGTAGACTCGGAGCGGCTTACAACAATAAAAAAGTACAATTCCAATTGATTAAAACAATTTAAAAACCCTTAATATAAAAAGCAATCATACATCTCATATAAACCATACATACTGTATATACTTTTTGATTCATAGGAAGTGTATGATAAAATGAATAACTTTACTTGAATTTTTCTGTGAATATGGAACTTGAATGTTAATTAATGAATGCACTAAGAATGTTACATGATAGAAGTAGAGTACATTTGAGAACTGAATGTTTAATAAATGGCTCAAGATTGGATGGGGGTAAGGAGGGGATGTCTCGTGTTCACATGCTTAATGTGTATGCCGCACGAATCCCAGCGACCGATTAGGTCCCACAGAGTGGGCCTTCTCCGGGTCCCGTCAACTAAACAATGTCGGTTGGCGGGCCCCAGGGGAAGAGCCTTCTCTGTGGCGGCCCCGGCCCTCTGGAACCAACTCCCCCCGGAGATTAGAACTGCCCCTACTCTTCCTGCCTTCCGTAAACTCCTTAAAACCCACCTTTGCCGTCAGGCATGGGGGAACTGAAACATCTCCCCCTGGGCACGTTTAATTTATGCATGGTATGTCTGTGTGTGTGACTGTTAGCATATGGGGTTTTTTAAATATTTAAATATTTTAAATTTGTCTGATTGCTTATGATTTGTTTTTACATGTTGTGAGCCGCCCCGAGTCTTCGGAGAGGGGCGGCATACAAATCTAAGTAATAAATAAAATAAATAAATATATGGAATATTTCTGTTGAAATTAGAACAGAGGAAGATTATTTATTTATTTATTGGATTTGTATGCCGCCCCTCTCCGTAGACTCCTGGTTTGGACTGGATCGTCTGAGCCGCTAGCGACCTGCTGATGACGTCACTGAATTGGATTGACCAATGCCGGTCCGTGGATGCCGCCATCTTTTTTTGTGATATTTAAATGAATTTTTAACTGTTTTGAAGTATTTTCCTGTTTTGCTGCTTGTAAAAAGGCCTTCCCACTCGTCACCGGTTCTATACCAATCTTTATTCCTTGGCCCAAGCCCAGCTGATCAGTTCCTCAGCTGTGTTTCGGGCTGATTTGAGCTATGGAGAATGCACGTGTGTAAAATTACATGAGGGGATGCATGTGTGTGCATGAGTGGACCAGGTGCGTGCACACGAAACGTTGCAATGTGAACCGGTGGCCAAGATAAGTGAAATCCACCCCTGAATTACAAATGTATTTATCTGGGATGTGAAAACCCATGCAGTTTTATATCCAGATAATGCTGTATTGCTGGTCAAGAACCCAAATGATTGTAGCACAACTAGCAATAGAATTTAGATTTATATACCACTTCATAGCTTTTTTACAGAACTCTGTAGCAGTATTAGATTGTATGATGGAAGAAATCAATTATAGTCATATAATTTTATAATTTATCAAAAGCCATGGTAGGGTATATTTTTTCATGTTTTATGTACATGTTGAAAACATTATAACAATACTGTATAAGATTATGTATTATGAAACGTGGATGGAAAATTTTTACAAATGTTGGTAGAATGGCTATGGATAGTATTCAGTCTGTTGCAAAGAATAAATGTTTGTTGAAAGAATGAAAACAGCTATGTATTTTACTTGGGTACTATATAGGAGTTTGGCATGCCAGAAGAAATATAAAAGTTGAATGCAATGAGAATGAAATCCTTAAGCTAATAAATAGTATTAAGAATGAATTGTGAATTGAATAAAAAGTGAGTAATCAGCACATAAGAAGCATGCTGAGATGGTATCATCAAACAGAATAAAAGGAATGGCTCATAAAATATACTATATCTGATTTAATGGGTCATTAAAAAAAAGAAGGCCCAGAAAATCAGCTGCAGTATTTTCTTTCCTTACCTCATGCCTTGTGTTTCTTTGGCTTACTTTTTTTAGAACTTGGCATAATATTGCTTACCCCAAAAAGGAAGAGAATGATGTGTGTGTGTGTGTGTGTGTGTGTGAAAACGCTCGTTCCAATCTAACAGGAAATTCTGAGCATTTTAGGGGGGAATATAGTTTTCATTTCAAAATGACTAACTACAGTACTTTTTAAAGTAAAGTTTAAAATGTTACATTTGATCTTTAATGCAGAATATTAAAAAAATACTGAATTAAAATTTCAAATCTTTTAAATACAATATTCAAACAAAAACGAATTTTGATATGTTATTTAAATGGACCCCCAATTTCCTATTTCATGCCTATGGAAGTAAAATTGGAACTTTTCAATTTATTTATCTTCCCGATCTTAACATTTCCATTTCTATAAAAGCAAATTATATAGAAATGCATTGTAGAATAAATACATTTTTATTTCTTGCATAATTTAAATTTTCATTCTGGAAAGTTTTATGGATTAACTTATTACTCATTAATTTTATTTGCTTATTACTCATTAATTTTATTTGCCTTGCTTTATTTCTTATTGGCTGCTTTCACAGAACTACTGGGTATATGTCTCCTTGATTGCTGGATATTTAACAGAAAGTAATATATACAAAAATAAAAGAGAATACAGCATAATAATTCCAAGTATATTACACACATGCTTATATACGCACACATACACATATTCACATACTAATTTTTTTCACAAATGCAATCCCTTGTAGATACATTCTAGCTGAAGTTAAACCTTTTCAGTTGACTTTGATTCCATAATTATAATCATTTGATTCCATATTTATATATTGTCACTTTATGCATGTTTATCCTACAGCTTGGGTGTTCTCTCTCTCTCTCTTTCATATCCAAGTACTAATTGGGCTCAATATCGCTTTGTACAAAGTTAATCAAGTGTTGCCACAAATGAGTAGGTAACATACAAATTCATATAACTTAATTCATGACTTGTTTTGGCCTCACCAGGCACCTTGCAAATTATGATTTTATAATTGATGTTATGTGCTATGTCTTTTTCAACAAACTATGATTAAAAATTCTGTAGCTTGTGCAATGTATAAATTCACTCATAACATAATACTCCTTAAACAAGATTTTTGTAAGATTTAACCTTTATGAATACTATATATGAAGAAATAATCTTGTTGTCTTACCTTTCAAACTAACCAAGGCTTTTGCTGATGAACCTGAAACAAATAACAAAACTCAATAAAATCATATTATTTCTAACAATAAAGTTATTAGACTTGCTGCATTTATTAGCCTTGCTACATTTACATCTGACAAACTTAAGAGCTCAGTCTTAAAATACATAAGTTGTTAACAGGTTCAAAAACATTATTTTTTTCAAATGTAATTCTTAATTTTAATTTTTTACTATTATATCTCAATGTATACTGTCTTTATGCCGCCCCGAGTCTTCGGAGAGGGGTGGCATATAAATTTAATTAATAACAATAACAACAACAACAACAACAATAATAATATTCCAGATTGATCCAATCCAAGCCTTTCAAGTAGGCCAGCACTGAAGCTGGCATTGCTAATTCATCTATTTATTCCAATTTAAACACCTTCTGCTTAGTTACATGGCATAGCAAGATTAAGGATGAAATAGTAGATTTGCTGTTCTACTTTTCTGTACTCCACTATTAATATTTTGACTTTGTATTTTTATGTTAAAAAGAAAGCATTTAAGCCATATCTACTTTACAGATATAAACTGATTTCAAAACTTTTACAAACTCAATACAAGGAAATATAACTGTGGAAAACTACAGTTTTGATAAGGAGAGATTTTTTTCTAAATAATATTTTTATGTTGTAAAAAATGCATTAGAGATTATAGCTATAATATTAAATTAAATTAAAATATAAAACAAAATACCAGAAGCATAGTAGTATACATTAATGATTTAATGTATATTAAATCAGAGTTTGATTGCTATAGGGCAGGCCTCTATAACTGTTGGCCCGCGGGCTGCTTGCGTCATATACAGGCTAAACCCAACTTGGTTCCGCAAAGGCAAAAGAAATGTCACGATAGGTCACATGATGCAATCGAGTCTGACACCCATGCTATAGGGTTTTTTGCTTGCTCATTTCAGCACCTACTGCTTATTTCTCAATTTATAATAAACTGGCTATATTCAAATGGTCATATCATAAATTTTACTTCCTTCACATCAGGATCAAAATCATACATTCATTAAAAACATTTATTGGAATTTCATAAAAGATATAGCACAGGATGCCCACAAAGGGAAATTTCAATAGCAATTAACGAATTAACGATGTATATTCTTTAATCAATATTACACAAGTGCTTTAGTCTTTCTTTAATTTTACAATAATACTGTTATATTATTTGAGTTTTGGGTTACAATGAAATAATCCTACAGATGGCTTATATTTTACATTAAGGAACTGAAATACTTCAAGATGAAATAATATAACCTGCAATTATTGGGTTAATATATTTATTCATCAGAACAGGTTCTTAGAGGAAACTATGAACATGCTTTTAAATTTTATTTTAAAATGTCTATATTTATTTTTCAATAATTCTCCTTTGATGATGGAGTATCAGTGATGGCGAACCTATGGCATAGCCCTAGCTCAGCTCCAACGTGCATGTGTGTGCCAGCCAGCTGATTTTTGGCTCACACAGAGGCCCTAGAAAGGCTTTTTTGGCTTCCAGAGAGTCTCCGGGGGAATGGGGGAGGGCGTCTCCTGGTTCCAGGGAAGCCTTTGGAGCCTGGGGAGGGCAAAACACGAGCCTACTGGGCTCACCAGAAGTTGGGAAACGGGCTGTTTATGTTCTCCAGAGGGTCTCCGGTGGCTGGAGTAAGCCATTTCCCCCCTCCCCAAGCACTGAATTATGGGTGTGGACACTCGCGCATGCACAATAGCGTGCCCATGCTCTTTTGGAACCCAAGGAAAGAAAGGTTTGCCATCACTAGATTAGATCTTCACCAACAGTGTTTTAGCTGAATAAAGGCATTATATTATACAGATGAATAAATTTTAAAGAAAAATATTAGCAAAGATGTAGAAAAATGCAGTGGTCTGTTGAATCAAGCCACTGTCCTATTTAGTCAGTATTCTGTCAGATGCATTCCAGAAGTTTACAAACATGGACAGTTATAATGCTAAGCCTACAAATATTCTTTCATGTTAACCCTAACAGAATGTTCTATAGAGAAAATTAAAAACCTATTATATCCATATTGCCAAATCAATTTGATATCACCAAGGTTATTTCTATTTTATAATCCCCAATTCATACATTATTGTATTAAGCCAATAAGATGTTTCTCTATGTCATAAAGCAAGGCAAGTTTTCTCAACTAGACTGGCTAATCAAAACTCTTATTTACTCAGCAATAAGAATTCATAACCATGTCTATACAGTCTATAATGTACTACACTTTGCAGTCCTATTCTGGCATCCAACATACTTCAATTTGACTTCCGCATAAATCTGTTTATGATTTTAGCTTAAATTGGGGGGTTTAGGTAGAAGACTGTTGGAGAATTATCTAATTTTCTAAAAAATGAATTTTAATTATATCTATGTGAATTTAAACTGCCTTCTCAGTAAATGGGCATGAATGTATGCAGGTGATGGCTAAAAAAAGGCTTGCTTTTAAGAATCAGAAATTCCTCAATATTAATCTAAATCCCTTTCCTTTGAGAATCAAGCGTTCACAGCCAGATGTAGAGCTTAAGTAGATTCTAACATCTAGCTTTTCACAGCTGTGACCTCTTGTATAAGAAATATATAATCACATTAATCCCAGCCAGCAAATTAAACTTCTGAACTAGAAAACCCAAATAGTTTTGATATCCAGTATTTGAGAGAATTAAATCAAACATATCAGAAACAGGCTTTTCTAACCAGATGTTAGATTCTGGCTGTCAGCATTCAGATGCTCTAACAATACTGTCTGAAGCTTATGCAACCTAAACTCCAGCAATGTTTACAGAAACCTAAGGTTGTACACCTTAGATGGTATACTTGCAATGGCATAAGATTATAATAATATAGGTGAATAAAATTAAATGTTATTTAGAATATAATTTATTCCCCACATAGAAGAACTTTTCTAGATGTTCAATAAAATGTTCTAGAATAGATGTATGCAACAAAATCTGATAGACTCAGCATTTGGCTTAAGCAATAAAAGCAAAGGCAAATGACATGGAAAGCATAAATAATTTAGTATTCTTTTATCCATAATCTTCAGCATGGCACACATTAATTGGATTAGTGGATTAGTTAATTGAAAGGCACACAGAAATAAAAAAGTAGCAATGGTTTAATCTGCAACTTTGTATAGAATATATATTCATAAACACATTTTCTGAATATATAATTTACACATTCTTTTAGTTATATATAGGATAACATAAAAATTACCTAGCATTTAACATTTTCTTACTCTATATTTTCAATGCCAAACATTTTTGACTATCAATTTGACATTCAAAATTAATGACAATGCCATATACAGTACTACTAATTTATCATAAATATAATAAAGAATATTAACTTCTGCAGTGTGTTATATGCCTTGTCTCTTGTCCAGCTATCATATATATGCCACACAAAGAGAAATCCATAAGCAAAGGTTTACTCCCCAGAGTGAAATTTTCTTTCTCCCTCCATTATTACATAACCTGTAAGTCCAATATAGATAGTTCCAGATTCAAAATGTCTTTGAACCCTGGAATTCTTCACATTAGATTGAAGAATGGAATCTATAATTTGATTTCTTCCATATTATAAAATAAAAATATTGGTAATAATAATTACACTATTATTTTAAAACAATATGTAGTTTATCCATTAAGATTATATCTTGTGTTGTCTTTTATGTCATTTCATGACTTTCCTCAATGGCCTTATTTCAATATTCACTGTGCAACATCAATACATGTTCCACACATCTTTATCAAACTCAATATTTCAAAATATAGACAGGAATATTTGATATTATCTTTTACCATAAAAAGTAATGGTTTCTTTTATTTATATATCTGCATCATACATATTAACAAACAAGCCAAACAAACATTTTTACCAAATTGCTTCTATAATAACTCTAAAACTTTTATAAAAAGGTATCCTTCAATAAATAATTTTCTTTCCACTTCATTGGTGGCTCAATCCTTCTTATATGAGGTACAGATCAGTATATACTGAAGTGATTTGCAGGGGATCAGATTTTCTTCTGTAATACCGGTAATGACAAATTCAATCTTCTCAAATTACAGTGCTGAATATAAAAACCATGAAGTAATGTGGATTTATATTTATGTAAGGAAGAAGTGTGCCATATATTCAAATCCAGAATTTAATTTAATTCCAAGGAAATGACTTCCAGCAAAGTCTGACTGTTGAATCTCAGGATTCTATATGAAACAAAATCAGTTCTCCAGATCTGGCTGCTCTAGCCCCAATTGTTCAGTACTTTTAGGGAGGTGTGCCTTCCATTCTCAATTTTAAAAACATTTGATCTTGCTTTCAGTCATTTTGCCAACCTACTGGTACTAATTTCACCATACAGACGGGGCCACTCACGATAATAGCAGCATAATTTCCCAGACATAATACACAAATTGTTTAAATATATAAGATGCAGACAACTATCAAAACAGGATTACAGACCATTAAAAGGTTTACCACCTACCCAAACATTACTTTGGCATATACAAGAGAAGAGTTAGATGCAAAGCCATACTCAATAACATTTAAAAACAATTTTCCCATGAACCAGTGCACTTCTCAGAGTAAAAGTCAAGAGAGACAAATCTCTTCCAAGCATACAGGAGGTTAACGTCATGACTACTACAAGGATGCAACTACTAGAAGGAAGTACAGTCTGGAGGACAGAAGGGAAATGGGGGACATGATCAAAACATTTAAATATGTTAAAGGGTTAAATAAGGTTCAGGAGGGAAGTGTTTTTAATAGGACAGTGAACACAAGAACAAGGGGACACAATCTGAGATCAGTTGGGGAAAAGATTAGAAGTAATGTGAGAAAATATTATTTTACTGAAAGAGTAGCAGATGCTCGGAGCAAACTTCCAGCAGACGTTGGTAAATCCACAGTAACTGAATTTAAACATGCCTGGGATAAACATATATCCATCCTGAGATAAACTCCAGGGAATAGTATAAGGGCAGACTAGATAGACCATGAGGTCTTTTTCTGCCCTCAATCTTCTGTGTTTCTATGTTTCTATGCTCACAGCAAGGCAAATACCACCTTTTATTTTATTTACGGCTTGAAGCTGCGCTCGCCCTCCCTGCCTATCCGGGAGAGGCATAATGCCACTTCGTTGCCCTACACACAACAACCCCATTTAAAAAAGGAGCGTGCGTTTTTCCCCTGCCCAGGACGGACCCACAATCGCGGTTCCGGCCTGCTCCGAGTCTCGGGGTTCAGGGTGCCGTTCGGTCCCCCCCAGGAGAAGGGCAAGCTTATATAATAGCGGCTTCCGGCCCTCCTCGGTTGGCCTCTCCCCGCCGCAGCCCCCTTCCAAAAGTCGAGGCAGAGGGCGGAGGGGAGGCCATACAGAGCCGGGCCAGGCACCGAGCGAGGAGGTTGTGACGCCGGCCCCGCGCAGCTCTGGCTCCTACTACAACAGCGGCAGCAGCAGGAGCAACAAAAGAAGTAGCAAGCGCCGGCAGAGGAGCGAGACCGGGGACGGTGACTCAAGAAAGAGGGAGGCAGAGTAAGGGTCCGGTAGCCGGGACCTCTGGTTCGGGAGAGAAGCGAGCGGGGAGGGCCGGCCGCGGGGCAGAGTGAGGGGGACAAGCGACGGCTACTCACTCTCGTCAGGCAGCTGATCCAACTCCGCCATCTTGAAGGAGCCGCGCCGCTTTTTCAAAGGCTGCCCGTCGCGGTGCATTGTGGGGGAGGAGACGGAGCCCTCGAAGCTTTGGCCTGACTGGAGGGAAGAGGGAGGAGGAGGAGGGGGCGGGACTTGCGCGAGTCGCTCGCTTTTCCACCCGGGCTCTACGAAGGCTCGCGGCGGGAACTACCGCTCTCCTTTCAGGGCTCGGCGCAAAAAGAAGAAAATAAAGTTGCAGTTTCACGACGGCTTTGGTCTTATCGTTCCGCGAAGCGAGAGAGGACGAAATGGGACGGCTGCATAATGCAACGGCCGCATCTTGGTGGGTGGCTCCATCACTGGCGGTTGAACGCTTAATTTGCCCGGAATGTTATAAACCAGGACTCTCGAAAAAGTGCAGAGAAGAGCAAAGCAGGATGATTAGGGGACTGGAGACTAAAACATACGATGAACGGTTACAAGAACTGGGCATGGCTAGTTTCTTCTCCTAGTACAGAGGTAGGCAAAATTGGCTCTTCTATGACTTATGGACTTCAACTCCCAGAATTCCTGAACCAATCGTGCTAGCTCAGGAATTCTGGGAGTTGAAGTCTACATGTCATAGAAGGGTCAACTTTGCCTACCCCTGTACCTAGTAGCTTCTTCTGTAATATCGCACTACTAAGCAAAGCATACAAAACTTTCGCCAGACCAATCCTTGAATACAGCTCATCTATCGGGAACCCACACTGCATTTCGGACATAAATATACTGCTCAAAAAAAATAAAGAGAACACTCAATAACACATCCTAGATCTGAATGAATGAAATATTTTCATTGAATATTTCATTTGCACAATAGCATGTGAAATTGATTGTCAGTCAGTGTTGCTTCCTAAGTGGACAGTTTGATTTTACAGAAGTTTGATTTACTTGGAGTTATATTCTGTTGTTTTAAGTGTTTCCTTTATTTGGGGGGGCAGTGTACATTAGAAAGCATCCAGAGATACTTTACGATAAGAGTCCTCCACTCCTCTACTCACAACACAACCAGACTTGAAATCGTAGGCTTAGAAAGCTTGGAGTTTTGTCGGCTTAAACATGACCTAAGCATTGCCCATAACATCATCTGTTATAACGTCCTTCCTGTCAATGGTTACTTCAGTTTTAACTGCAACAATACACTTCAATTCCAACAAAAAACTTCAATTGATACAAACTCAAATTAAACTGCCCCAAACTCGACTGTAGAAAATATGACTTAAGCAACCGAGTTGTTAATACATGGAACTCACTACGGGACTCTTGTTTTATCAACAAACTACCAAACCTTTACCTTTAGAAGGTCCACTGTTGACCTCACCTGATTCCTAAGAGGTCAGTAAGGAGGAGCATTAGGGTACCAGCTTGCCTACTGTCCCTGTCCTAATGTTTCCTCTTATCAGTATCCTTCTCATATATATAAACAAGTTATAGCTATGTATATTACCAATATGTACCTGACAAAATAAATAAATAAAATACGATGAATGGTTACAGGAATTGGGCATGGCTAGTTTAGGGAAGAGAAGGACCAGGGGAGACATAAGAGCAGTGTTCCAATATTTGAGGGGCTGCCACAGAGAGGAGGGGGTCAAACTATTTTTCCAAAGCACCTGAAAGCCGGACAAGGAATAATGGATGGATATCTGAACAAGGAGAGATTTAACCTGGAAATAAGGGTAATTTTTCTAACAGTGAGAACAGTCAATCAATGAAACAGCTTGCCTTTGGAAGTTGTGGGAGCTTCATCCCTTGAAACTTTCAAGAAGAGTTTGGACTGCCACTTGTCAGAAATGGTGTGAAGGGTCTCCTGTTTGGGCGGTGGGGGATGCAGGTTGGACTAGATGACCTACAAGGTCCCTTCCAATTCTGTTAATCTGTAATCAGGTCTCCTGCTCAGGAAGGGGTTGGACTAGAACAGTGTTTCCTAACCTTGGCAACATGAAAATATCTGGACTTCAACTTCCAGAATTCCCCAGCCAGCATTCGCTGGCTGGGGAATTCCGGGAGTTGAAGTCCAAATGTCTTCAAGTTGCCAAGGTTGAGAAACAATGGACTAGAACAGCGTTTCCCAACCGGTGTGCCGCGGCACACTAGTGTGCCGCGAGACACAGCCAGGTGTGCCGCCAAGCTCCTAGGGAAAAAGAAGAGCTTAAGGAGAGCCCTGCCCAGCTGGAGATTCCCTGGCAGCACCAGGTAGAAGCCGGCAATGCAGCACCCTTTTCCAGTGCCGCGCAAGGAGCTGGGCGTTGGAGTTTGGGGTGGGGAGCGATGAAAGTGCGGAGGCTGGCGCCGCGGCTGCCCCCACCCCCCAGTGCCTCCGTTCCCCTCGCGCCCCTGGCTTCTCGCCGCTGACGCCCGCCCGCCCGCTCGATCTGCCCCTTTCTCCAGCTCCTCCGGCGAGCGCTCGGAGAAAACCTTCTCACAGCGGAGGTCGGAGAAGGTTCTTTGGAACGTCGGGGGTGCGTGCATGCGTGCGCCCTATCCCCCAGCCAGCCTACCCGGAAAAGCTTTGCCGGCCTCCGCAGAGAAGGAAGAGAGAGAACAAGAGAGAGAAAGAAAGGAAGAGAGAGAAAGAGAGAGAAAGAGAGACAGAATGAGAGAGAGAGAAAGAGAAAGAAAGAGACAGCAAGTGGGGGGAAGGAGGGAGAGAGAAAGAGAGCCAAAGAGAGAGGAAGGAAGGAAGAGAGAAAGAAAGATAGCAAGAGAGACAGAATGAGAGAGAGAGAGAAAGAGAAAGAAAGAAAGAAAGAGACAGCAAGAGGGGGGAAGGAGGGAGAGAGAAAGAGCAAAAGAGAGAGGAAGGAAGAGAGAAAGAGATAGCAAGAGAGACAGAATGAGAGAGAGAAAGAAAGGAAAGAAAGAAAGAAAGACAGCAAGAGGGGGGAAGGAGGGAGAGAGAAAGAGCAAAAGAGAGAGGAAGGAAGGGAGAAAGAAAGGGATGGAGAGAGAGAGAAAGAGGGAGGGAGAGAAAGAGGGAGGGAGAAATAGAGCGAAAGGGAGAGATTTTTTTTGTCCAAACTTTTTTGCGCCCCCCCCCCCAATGTTCCCCAGGATTTTGAAAATGTGAATAATGTGCCGCGGCTCAAAAAAGGTTGGGAAACACTGGACTAGACCTCCAAGGCCCCTCCCAACTCTGTATTCGGGACAGCAGATTGTACAGGTAATCCTCGATTTATAATAGTTTAGTGACTGTTCAGTATTACAACAGCACTAAAAGTGACTTATGACTGGTTTTCACGCTTCTGATCGCTGCAGCATTGCCATGGTCAAGTGATCAAACTTCAGATGCTTGGCAAATGACTCATATTTATGACAGTTGCAGTTGTCATGCCGTCATGTCACTTTTGGCAACTTGATGAGCAAAATCAATGGGGAAGCCAGATGCATTTAACAACTAGGTTACTAACTTAGCAGCTGCGATGAATCACTTAAAAACTGTTGGCAAGAAAGGTAAAATGGGGCAAAACTCATTTAACTAATGTCTCACTTAGCAGCATGTTGGGCTCAATTGTGGTTGTAAATTCAGAGCTATTTACAAACACTGTTTGCAGGAAGTGTTCTGATTGGGGTATTACAAATACAAAGCAATAGCATAGCTTCAGTTTAGTGGCAATTTCTTATTATTTAATGTTGTATTCAAGTGAGCTGAGCAGTAATCTTATTACAACTTGATTTTTTGCAAATACATAATGACCCCAATTGACAAAGAATTGGCCTACATTTGAATAGTAACTCCTGTATATAAACCAGCAGAGAATTTGGCTTAATGTTTATTTCGGCCCCCAATGTTGCAACCAAAGATATGGCACAGGCCTAACTAGCAATAAAAATGGGGCATCTGGATTTTGCATGATTTTTATTATAAGTGATTTTTAGATGAGATCTGGATACCAAGATTAAAAATTTCTACAGATTGAAATATAATAACCACAGATTTTACCATTTCAATTACTGCTATGTGCAAGAACATTTATAGGGTATTGTGTCACATGAATTCGTAGAGTACACATACCCCTCTGGTTTAGATGATGTAACCTGGCACTGGCTTCTACACAAATTCTATTGACAAGATCTGGGTTATGTGTGAGCTTGTTGATGCCAAGGAAGAAGTCGTGGTTCTGGGATATGTAAGCTCCATAATCTGTTGATTAGATTCCTACTCCCTTTGGCTAGAGAAAGCTGCCAGCATGAGAGGAAGCTGGATGCAGATGGTGGTTAATATGACCTTGTGAGAAGAAGTAATGCCACCTGCCTTGAAGGGAGCAGTTTTGTGCCCTCCACAATCACTCATCCTTGTTGCCTTAATTACCTGTCCTCCCCAACTTTCCCTTCAGAGAGATTGGTGAAGAAGTGATAGAGCAAGTGAAGAAGACACCATGAGAAACAGATTATCTCAATTATTTTCTTTCAAATTTCAGGCCTGGTTATAGGATTAAGGCTGCATTGATTATTTTTTGTTGGCCCGGGAGATAAAGTAGTGGGAGTGTAATGCTCCCGATCCTGCTTGATTTCTTTACAGCCATAATATTCTTCTGTTCCAATTCCAGTTTGTGAAGGATAGAGGTCAAGCTTTCAAGCTCTTTAATGTAGGGTGCCTTGGAGGCCTCTCCTGTTTAACATGTACTGTACATGAAGCTATTTGAGAAAATCATCCCTTGGAAATGGTTGCACTCCTGCGTATAGAATAGAATATTATTTTATTGTGCTTGGACACACAAGGAATTTGTCTTGGTGCATATGCTCTCAGTGTACCTAAAAGAAAAATATACATTTGTCAAGAATCATGTGGTACAACACTTAATGATTGTCATAGGGGTCAAATAAGCAATGAAGAAACAATCAATATTCATAAAAATCTTAGGATACAAGCAACAAGTTACAGTCATACAGTCCTAAGTGGGAGGAAAAGGATGATAGGAATGATGAGAAAAACTAGTAGAAATAGAAGTGCAGATTTAGTAAAAAGTCTTGACAGTGTTGAAGGAATTATTAGTTTAGTAAAGTGATGGCATTCGGGAAAAAAACTGTTCTTGTGTCTAGTTGTCTTGGTGTGCAGTCCTCTGTAGCGACGTTTTGAGGGTAGGAGTTGAAACAATTTGTGTCCAGGATGTGAGGGATCAGTAAATATTTTTCCCGCCCTCTTTTTGACTCATGCAGTATACAAGTCCTCAATGGAAGGCAGGTTGGCAGCAATTTATTTATTTATTAGATTTGCAGAAATTGTTTTTTCTGCAGTTCTGATTATCCTCTGAAGTCTGTGTCGGTCCTGTTGGGTTGCAGCACCAAACCAGACAGTTATAAAGGTGCAGATGACAGACTCAATGATTCCTCTGTAGAACTGTATCAGCAGCTCCTTGGGCAGTTTGAGCTTCCTGAGTTGGCACAGAAAGAACATTATTTGTTGTGCTTTTTTAATGATACTTTTGATGTTAGGTAACCATTTTAGGTCTTGAGATATGATAGAACCTAGAAATTTGAAGGTCTCTACTGTTGATACTATGTTGTCTAGTACTGTATTGTGAGAGGTGGGTTTCTCCTAAAGTCTACCACCATTTCTACGGTTTTGAGTGTATAAATCATTTCTGCAATATGGGGTTTTTCCTGGATTCATGGCACCTTCAGGACAGGTAATGATGTGGTCAAAAAGACCTGCACAGCTTCACTTTATGTACAGTTGCAGCTATTCCTGAACTAGGAATTATTGTTGACAAATCACTCTATCCTTTTCACCTTAAGCTTGGCCTGTTGCTACTTGCTATATAAGAGGCTGCCATCTATGCTATTCTCTACAAATGAAAATGCCTTTAGTTATCTTTCCTATACTTTAAAAAGCATACATTGATTTAAAATAATTTAACACTTGTTTCATAAGATAGGATGTAAATTAATTTTTCCGAGGTGTGATATGGGTTATGAATACTGATAATTCAGAGCTACTGATAGGAATGCAGATTCTCATTAATGAAGCTAGATTAACTATGGATTTTGAATGAAGTTGCCCCAGATTACTATTTGGCAAATGCAGCATGAAGCCGATTATCTCTCCAAAGAGGGTGCTGATTTTTTATGTTGCAGCATGTGTTACCTTCTGACCACAACCTTTAAAGCTATAAAAAGCAGACTTATTCTCCCACATATATCTACAAGGACTGTTGACAAGGATCTGTATTTTAAAGTAAAAAAATATCTCAAATAGCAAGAGGAAACAGGAAAAATGTGCTTCTTTGAGCTTTCAGAGAAAAGCCAAGATATAAATTTAATAATAATTCCTATGGTCTTTTCTGTCAGCATTACCAGAAGCAATTTGACATCATCTGGAACTTAAAGATCCCCTTGTCTAGCAAATTGCAACATTCAAGTACTAATTAGTGTCAAACCTCCTAGCTATGCCAGCTGCTGAGGTGTAACTGCATAGGTATATGCAGAAATATTTGAAATAAAGAAGCAAAAACACAAAGTGAACTCTACTTTTCAAGCTCAATAAAATGTAACCACCCAGCCATGTCAGAATAGCACTGTGATCTTCAAAAATTCAAGAGGATCTCTCCCTTCCAAAGGAATTTGCAAGTTAACATTCCAATTACTCTTTTAAATTAACATTATATGAGCAGTGTAAGATCCCGGAATCCCTGTCTTATAATATTTATGAATAGCTGAGCGTTGATCACTATATACTTCTCTTGTCTGTTAGTCAAGTGAAGTAACAAATTTAAAATACACTTGCTACCAGAATAAATCATGTGTAAGAGAAAAATACTTTAACATGGTTTATACAGATCATAGATACAAGTTTGTTTTTAGAGCAGAAATTTAATCTATTACAATACATAACTGAGCTTTGAAGTCTTTGTTACATAAATCTATTGATCTTTTATTTCTGTCTTAAAAAATAGAAATTTCTGGAAATTCAAGTTAGTTAAAACTTTCACGTTTATAGCTAGTTCAGGAGGTAATTGTGATCTATGTGTCAAAAGCAGTTTTTTTCTTAGTTCATTTCGTCAGATTGTTTCAAGATACCAGCTGCAGTTGAGCCATAAATGTGGAAAACAGCAAGATTGAACACAAGGTGTTACTGTCTTCTAATGCATTAAAATGATGTCTGTGCATTCATTATGTGGCTGCATGGGGGAAAAACATGGTTTTTCAAAGAAATATCAGCTTCTTCTGTGATATCATGTCTGCCCTTCACTCTTGACTAGCCATTATGCATTTAAGAAGTTTAGTTCTTTGGAGAGTTAGTGACTAAATATTAACTTTGGGATGCAAAGCCACAGTAGTACAGCTGTGTGTATTATAAAACTTACCCCAAGATAAATTTATGTCAGAAAACTGGGAGGAACCAAAACATATATATTTTATAGCTGATTCTTATACATACCTACCTGATTCCCCTAAAATAAGACATCCCCTGATAATAAGCCCAATCGGACTTAATGTTGACTGTTCATGTTTTAGCCTCCAGTGCCCTAATTATTTTGTTGCTCTTCTCTGCACTCTTTCTATGTCTCAACATCCCTTTTACATTGTGGTGACCAAAACTGAATGCAATATTCTAAGTCCTGCCTTACCAAGGCATTATAAACTGGTATTAACACTTCATGTGATCTTGATTCTGTTCTGCTGGACTCTCTGGTAGGAGCCTCCCAAAAATTCAAAGGTACAAATTTCAGACACACACACGTTTGAAAATTCAAAACAATGTTCTTTATCACAAAATTCAAAATAAACTAAGCACTCTTTTTGTATTGCAAAGAGCACTCGTCCCAAAACAACCTGGTAGTTTGTACAAGTCCCTTATCAGTTCATAAGTACTTAGCTTGCAGCTGTGAAGAAAGTCACAGCCCTTCTTCTTCCATGAAATGAAACACACTTTGCTCTGCTTTGGTTTCAAAGTGGTGAAAAGTCAACAAAGGCCAGAGTCAGCAAGACATTCATGAAACACAAGGATCAGATAATTCTCCACAAGGCCAAACCCACATGCTGCAATTTATAGCAGCAGCACTAATTACAGCAGCCCCACCCAACCACAGGTGGCCTCATTTACTTTTGTAATAATCCTTTAGTTGTTGCTTCCTATGCATCACTCTATGCATGTGTGGATGTGTCATTAATTCTTGTTCAGAATCCAGAGATGATACAGATGATTGATCTCCTCCTGGGCTGTCTGCCAAACTCTCTTCCTCCCTGTCACTCAGGCCTCCTTGGTCAGAGGAGACTTTGTCGTCAGATTCCACTGGGAGCAAAACAGGCCTGCACCATGTGGATGTCTCCCCCACATCCACCTGCACATTCCTTGGGGCAGGAGCTGGGCCAGAGCTAAACACAACAGATTCTAACCCTGATAATGCAGCTTAGAACTGTGTTGGCTTCTTTTGCAACTGCTGTACACTGCTGACTCATATTTAAATGGTTGTCTACTAGGACTCCAAGATCCCTTTCACAGTTACTACTGTTGAGCAAGGTATCACATGTACTGAATCTGTGATTTGGTTTTCTTGCCAAAATTTAGAACCTTATTTTTTCTCCATTGAATTTAATTTTGTTAGGTAGCACCCAAGATGCCACTGAATGTTAGTGTGCAAAGCAGTGCAAATTTTGTGCAGTTCTTTAAAAGTGATGCCTTGCAACTTGCTATCATCTCCATGTCATTCATTCATTCATTCATGTATCATACTGGTACATAAGCTGTTAGTACATCTATTGCTCTTGTACCATTTGTATTTCCCTTGTTAACATTTTTGATCCAACTACACTGTTCCACTCACCTAGTTTCTGGGGTACAGAAACTGGGTATTTGTTACTTCCCAGATTTTCTCTGTTCCATATTTCTTTTTGCTTGATGACGGTAGAGTAAGTCACCTACTCCTCCTATGGTGCAGCATGCAAAGTATTTGTTTTTAAATACAGAAATATTGCAATACAGAAGCAGACGGCTATGGTAAGTTGTGGGTGTAGAAATGAAAGTTATTTCTTCCTTTTTTTTCAACAAGTCTGCTAAAGATAGCGGGAAAGGAAGGAGGTGCATATATGTAAGAATGAAAGGCATCTGTGAGTATATATGGGGCATATGCACATTAGGGCTTTGCATCCTTCAAAAATTTGAAAGAAATGCTTCAAAGCTCATGCAAACAATCACACCTATCATTCATAAAACAGCTGTTCTAGTTTAGGCTTCTGCACAAGCTTGGAAGTATGTCAGAGTCATACTCTACAAAGCATGGGACAAATTTAACCATTGGTTAAAAAAAAAGAAATTACTTAAAAATTATACATCAAGAAAAATATCTAACTAAAACAACATGTAAAACCAGTAAACAACGACATGAAACATAATACCAAATTGAAACGATAAAATGTAAACATCGATCGACACAAATTTTGAACTACAAAGAAACTGAATGAACAAACTCATAAATCACTGATAAATGATGGCACTAGCAACTGCGTCAAATACATATGGATAAAACTTCAGGAAAATCTATACCACCTATATGCTTAAACCACAGGCCGCAAAACATAGAAGCCCCAGCTCTCACGCTGGCCCCCCACACTCTTCTTACTACTCTTCTCTTGCTCTATTTTTCTATTCGTCCTCCTCTTATATTTCTTTCCCTTCTTTCTAAATCCTTTTCCCTTTCTTTCCCTCTCCTTCCCCAATCACGCATGCTATATAAGTAAACTATAATTGCTAGAATGTACATTATATATATTCCCTTTACTTTTCTGTACCCTGTCTTTAATGTATATAACCAATAAACATATTTTTACAAAAAAAAAAAAGAAAGTATGGCAGAGTCAAGTTAAAGTTAATGTAGTGTTGGCAATGCATCTTTTTTCATATTGTTATCACATTATTTTAATGAATGGTAGAGAGGTGCTATGCTTGTGTAGGTCTGTATCACTTTTTTTTAAGCGTGCAGATTTCACATATGCCTCAGTACATTCACTTTCCAGGATGCATCATCACAAGAGCAGAGTGGATGGAAAAAAAGATTGTTCCTTCTATACACGATCATCTTTAACACAGTTGTTGACGGAGCAACAGATTAGGATAGGATTCACAAACATTACACTTGACTTCTTACCTTAAAACCTTACACAGAAGTACTGTATTTTGCATACAAACAAACATTAGTACGAAAGTAGCTTTTATTTTCACTTCAAAATAAACACATTAACATTTATTCAGAATACAAATTAAGGAAGATTTGAAAAACAAGGGAAAGTGTGTAAACAATTCTAAATTTATCTTCCTGTCTTTTTTGCTGAAGTTTAATTCAAGGTTTATTGACTTCCCCTCCCTTTTGGGGGAGTGGGGGTTGTTGTTAGTTAAAGATGTACAGTATGTCCAAACTATATTAAGCCAAGAGGGGGAAGGAAGAGAAAGGGGGGGGGGGGGAGAGGAAGCACAAATACAAAATTGATCATAGTAATTTTCATCTAATCTTGCATATTTATCAAAAACAAAAGGAGGGGGTTCAAAAACATTTGCATTATTAAGTCTAAGAATCTGATCTTCACCAGAGAGTTGTCTTATAGTTGAACTTTAATTTCAGCAGATACTTCAGTTTCACTTGAGCAATATCATAGACAATATATCTGAAGAAAGTTATGAATGAAGGAAAACAAAGACATTTTTGCTGTGTTCTTTTGCATTGCCAAATAAAATAGGAAAATATAGAGACTATCTTCCAAGCCTTCTCAGATTTCTAAAATGACTCAAGATGGGTGAGAATTCTAGGATTTTAGCCCAAGGCAGCATATTGACAGATCAGTGGCATGACAGCCTTAATAAGGCACTTGTTAAAAGTTCCTGATACTGCATTTTAAACCAAAGTATGGTCTCTGGATTACCACTAAATGTAATTCAATATAGCATGCTGCAGAAGTCAATCTGAGAGTACCAAAGTATGAGAACAGCAAAAATTGCTCTCTACTCTAGAGCCCAAATCAGTACACCAACTGAAAAAAGCTCTCTCCAGTTACCACTTGAAAATAATAATTATAATTAATAATAATGATGATGATGATGATAATAATAATAATAATAATAATAATAATAATAATAATAATAATATATTAGATTTGTACGCCGCCCCTCTCTGAGGACTCGGAGTGGCTCACAACAAGCAAAACATCATATATAAATCCAACATTAAAACAGTTTTAATAAACCCTTATTAAAAAACAATCATACAACCCAAGCAAACTATACATAAAACAAAACAGCTAAGGGTATATTAATTTCCCCATGCTTGGTGACAAGCGGGCCACCACCGAGAAGGCTCTTCTCCTGGGTCCTGCACAGATGGCATTGTTTTGTCGATGGGACCCGGAGAAGGCCAACTCTGTGGGACCTAATCAGTCGCTGGGATTCGTGCTGCAGAAGGGGTCCTGGAGTATTCTGGTCCGATGCCATATAGGGCTTTATAGGTCATAACCAACTCTTTGAATTGTGACCAGAAACTGATTGGCAGCCAGTGCAGGCTGCGGAGTTTTGACAAAACATGGGCATATCTGGGAAAGTTCATGATTGCTCTCTGCACGATCTGAAGTTTCCAAACACTTTTCAAAGGTAGCCCCATGTAGAGAGCGTTGCAGTAATCGAACCTCGAGGTGATGAGGGCATGAGTGAATGTGAGCAGTCTTCGAAGAGGGGCGGCATACAAATCTAAATCCCTGTCTAAATAGGGCTGCAACTGGTGCACCAGGCGAATCTGGGCCCTCCTCGCCACAGCTGAAAGATGGTGCTCTAATGTAAGCTGTAGATCGAGGAGGACGCCCGAGTTGTGGACCCTCTCCGAGGGGGTTAGTTATCCCCCCCCCCCCAAGATTATGGACGGACAGATGGAATTGTCCTTGGGAGGCAGAATCCACAGCCACTCCGTCTTGTCAGGGTTGAGTTTGAGCCTGTTGACACCCATCCAGACCCTAACAGAGAAGCATGGTGTACATCCAAATCCAGAACTTGCTTAGTGAGCTCCTATGCCACTTAAATGAATGTAACTATTAGAACAGTATTAATTTCCTTTGCATGATCTATATTCTATTGCATCACTATTTTATCATGTTTCAATAGTTTTCATTGCTTTTAGCCACCCCGAGTCTTCGGAGAAGAGCGGCATACAAATCTAATTAATAATAATAATAATAATAATAATAATAATAAACTACTTACCGGCATATCTTAAGATACTTAGAATTTTAGGAATAATGGGCATGCAAATACATGGATAATTAAATAAATAATAGAGGCTTTAAAACTCCAGCAAAGCCTGTACTTCCTCAGCTCTTCCTAATTGTCAAAGAAATTTATCCCAGAAGTGCAGAGGTAATTTAATGAATGTGGACTTTTTAGCACCAGTATATATATACTGATGCTAAAAGTCCAAATTAATTAAGGCTAACAGTATTCACCTGGCTAGAAGCAACCACCTTCAAGCATTCCCAATGGCTATTTTTATCCTGTTCTAATATTGATCCAAGGATACTCATTATACATAAGAGAAGTATTGCTAATTCCAGATGGAATTCCTTTTCCCAAAGGGACATCTGCACCATCAAGAGGAACAGTGGCTTTGGGATCTGGGGCTGTCTTTCCCAAACCTAAAACAGGAAACAAATGACGGTAATTAAATCTAATGCATTCACATGTATATTGAAAATTGGAACTCATCTGATCTAAATGATAAGATCAGTTAATATAGCATGCAAAATAATTATGGGGATAGAATACCGTATTTTTCGGAGTGTAAGAGACACCTTTTTCCTCCCTAAAAGAGGCTGAAAATTCGGGGGTGTCTTATACTTTGAATGTAGCTTTTGAAGCTTTTTTCGAGCCCTAACTAGGTGCTAATGATACGGCTCTTATCTTGCAGGCTTTTTTACTGTTACTCTGTGAAGAATGTTTTCCAAGCCCTAAGTCTTTGCAGGCTTTTTTTCATTGCTCTACTCGCTCCCAATGTTTCTTTCCAGCTCTTACCAGCTTGCAAGCTCTTTCATTGTTACTCTCTCCGAATAAGGGTTTTTTAAAGCTCTAACCAGGGGATAAAATGATGTGCTGAAGCTGATCAGACTAAGGGGCGGCATACAAATTTAATAAATAAATCTAGTAGGCAGATTTCTCCCCCTAATTCCTCCTCCAAAACTAAGGTGCATCTTATACTCTGAAAAATACGATAGTTCCCCAAATGTTTAGGGGTGTTTTAGATATCATAGGTTTATATAAAATTGGAAGTATGAGAAGCAGATTTTCCCTCTCCTATATCCCAAATTAGAACTTAGGGACCAGGCAAGTGAAGATAAAATGTGTGATAAAATATCACATAGCTAAACTATGGAACTTGTTACCATCAAATACTGATGGGGACAAATGGATGCATTTAATTTATTTTATTTTATTCTTTTAATATTTATTTTTGTAAATTTTCATTCATAAACATTTTTGAAAAACCGTGCATTTTCAGAGTATCATTTACAAACAGAACACAACCAACTAGAGTTGGTAGTCAATCTAAGCACACAAATTAATAGCAATAGAAATGATACAATATTAATAATGTAGTCAAAATGTTTAAACCAGATTTCTTCTTGCATTAGCTTATTTACTTTTTTAATCAATTACTATGTTTATAGTTACATAATACAGTGGTACCTCATCTTACGAACGCCTCTTCTAACGAACTTTTCAAGATACGAACCCGGTGTTTAAGATTTTTTTGCCTCTTCTTCCGAACTATTTTCACCTTACGAACCCAAGCAGCTGCTGCTGGGATGAAGGGGTTTCTTCCCCCCCCTTTTTTTTGAAGAAAGAAAAGGGAGGGGCGGCTTGGAGTAGGAAACATTTTGCAGAGAACAACGTGCTTGCAAAGGAACTGAAACGGTGTCTTTTGAAGAAAGAAAAGGGAGGGGCGCCCGCCTTGCCTTTCTTCCTTCCCACTCACCCTTTAGCCTAGCCTTGCTTCTTCCACCCGCCCCCTTTAGCTGCTCCTCTCTCCCCTCTGTTCACCTCCCTTCTAAAGTTTGGGATTTTCCTGAAGGATTTGCACGCATTATTTGCTTTTACATTGATTCCTATGGGAAACATTGTTTCATCTTACGAACTTTTCACCTTATGAACCTCCTCCTGGAACCAATTAAGTCCGTATGATGAGGTACCACTGTACTTATAATATTAACATTCATAATCTTACTTTCTCTAATTTCTACCTCTTTTCTCTATTCATTCCAATAGTGGGTTCTAAAAACCGTTACTACCAGTTCGCACTCGCGCCGCTTCTGCACATGCGCAGCAGTGCCCCCATCACATGGACGGAGTCTCTCACTGATTTATTCATAAAATTTAACTCATGTCAAATAATATTCTGAATCTTCTTTATCTTTAATTTTTAAAGTAAGTCTGTCCCATTTCAGCACAATCCCAATTTTTTCTAATTACAATCTTATCTGATGGGATGTTCATATTTTTCCAGTATTTAGCATATGTAATACTTGCTGTGTAACACTAAATATGTGGTTGCTTTATCATAATCCTCTGAGAGTATACCCAAAAGGCATGTTTCTGGTTTAAACTCAATATTTTGTTCAGTTATAGTTTCCAACCAATTATATATGTTATCCCAATATTTTATTGCTTTAATGCATGTCCACCACATGTGGCAATAGGTGCCTAGGGGTCTGGTTCATTTCCAGCATTTGGTGGATAGGTTGCTGAACATTTTCATCAGTCTTGCGAGCTGTGAAACATCTTATATAGATTTTCTTTATATGCCAAGCCCATAGTCAATTTGTAATTTCTGTGCCAAAGTTTTTTTTGCCATTTCTCTAATTCTATGTTATAACTAAAGTTTTTTGCCCAAGCAATCGTTTCTTTAACTATTTCTTCCTCCATTTTGTAGTTAAGTAAATAATTATATATATATATTTGAATCAGTTTTTCATCCATCCTCATTAAAATTCAAATACTATTGGTTCTTTATTTACACCCCATTGTATACAGATTAAGGCTCACAAGTAACTATCTTGATGGTATCATACTATCTTTAATATCAAAACTAGTGTTTTAAAAAATACACCGTGGGAAACAGTAGTGCTAACAGTTTCATCTCCCGCTTACGAACTGCATAGATGTATTTGGTTAACCACTTTACAGTACGTGGACTGCAAATATAAGTAAGGCTCTTAAAATATATTTAAATGCCTTGGAAAAAGCTCTATAGTTTTGCTCACAATCCTGAAATCTAATCAATTCAGCCAATATATTCAAGGCTTTGTTACTAAAATTCTGTTTGCATTTCTTAAATAAATCAATTGTGTATGAATTGCAAAGATTTCCATCTGCCCCTTTTCCCACTTGATGACTTGCAAATGAGTTGGGACTGTAACCACTCATCTTCTTCAATCTGACACAGCAGAAGGACATCAGGTTGGGCAAAGATGCCTTATACATTTGGAGAGGAATGAAAGCTGATGAGTTAGATCAGTTTTAAGATTTCATTACTTAACATAAGCTATTTAGGACAGATTAGGGAAAAGAAATATTTTTAAATGGACAGTGCAATTCTACCGATGTTTTTTTAAAGTATTTCTTTCTGCAAGCTGGGAGACTTGCTTCTTAGCAAGTTTAGTATAGCAATCTGTTATTTATTAGAATCTAGCCTTACCGTGGCTCAACTTGTCCCCCTTCCCCCCAAAAAAATACGGAGCATCCATGCTATATAAACTCTGATATAATAAGATTATTTTTCAATTTCTGGCATCTCCTCAGTTTGGTTTCAGCTAAAATTATTAACTGAATGCCTTTTGAAGGATTATAGTGGAATCTTATCATTGCATTAATCTGATTTATAGAGGTTACCAAACAATAAAGCATTTTCCTAGTGTCCTGATAAAAAAATCTGGGCCAAGTCAATTAGTCTTGGATACAAAATTAAAATCACCATCAACTGTTCTTGAAGTAAGCAACACCATTTCCAGAATAATAATAATAATAATAACAACAACAACAACAACAACAACAACAACAACAACAATTTATTGGATTTGTATGCTGCCCCTCTCCGTAGACTCGGGGTGGCTAACAACAATGATAAAAACAGCATGTGACAATCCAATAATAAAACAACTAAAAACCCTTATTATAAAACCCAACATACACATAGACATACCATGCATAACTTGTAATGGCCTAGGGGGAAGGAACATCTCAACTCCCCCATGCTTGGCGGTATAAATGAGTCTTGAGTAGTTTATGAAAGGCACTTACCTTTGACGCTGTGTTTTCCTTTAGGTAGCTTGGTTATATGGGAAGCATTTTTCAATTCAAACCTATCGAACAGAGAGGATTATCATTTAGGAAACAATATATCACAAATTTAAAGAAATTGCCTCCTCCTTTATGAATATTTTGTTTTCTGGTAAAACTAAGGCACTTATTGCTTCAGAGTAAGTTTTTGCAATACAAATTCCTACAGCTTCTCATTGGCTGTGAGACACAGAAAAAACATTTTTGTTTAGAGTAAATACATTTTCAAATCTAAATTGATACTCTACATGCTATCCACTGTAAAAAGATATCACTCACATGTTTCCAAGAGCAACTTCTCCCAGCAATAGTAGACCAACAGGATCAACGTAAGAGGTGTGACAATAGTTGGCACTTTTGGACACCATATCTGCGAAGTAGATACCTTTGCCAAACATATAGCCAGTCTAAAAAAAAAAAAAAAGTCAGCTGACTAATAAGTCCAATGGAGATTGCAATTCCCTGTCTAGAGAAAATGTTTAGCTCTAAATATTTGCCTATTATATAAAAGGACAAGAAGGAACATTTTCCCCCTCATCTCTGGATGTGTCCCTCCCCCCCCCCTCCTGTGAAGAAATTGTAATTTAGATAAATTTTCACATTGGAGAGCAAGATATTTTTCTCTTTCAGATTAGAAAGCAATTCTGTCTATTTTCCCCTCCCCTCCCAATTGCATTTTAATATCTGTTGTGGTCAGCTCTGGCCCAGCTCCTGCCCCAAGGAATGTGCAGGTGGATGTGGGGGAAACATCCACATGCCGCAGGCCTGTTTTGCTCCCGATGGAATCTGCCGACGAAGCCTCCTCTGACCAAGGAAGCTGAGTGACAGGGAAGAGGGGAGTTTGGCAGACAGCCCAGGAGGAGATCAATCATCTGTATCATCCTTGGATTCTGAACAAGAATTAATGACACATCCACGCATGCATAGAGCGATGCGTAGGAGACAACAACTGAAGGATTATTACAAGAGAAAATGAGGCCACCTGTGGTTGGGTGGGGCTGCTGTAATTAGTGCTACAGATAAAAGTGCAGCCTGGTGTTTTAGCCTCATGGCAGTTTATCTGATTCATTGTTTCGTCAAGATCGTGGTTTTTGTGCTGTTCAAGGTTGTGTGTGGACTCTATGGACTTTAGAATTGGACTCACTTTCCCAGTTATTGGGTGAGCAATTGGATTGCATTTAACCTGTGCCTTGTGTGTACCAGAAAATCTCTTTGACATTTAAAAAAGGAGCTGTTTCTGTTTATAAAAACTTTTGGGTTTTCCTTTTATCGTGTGGTGTGTGTCTTCCTGGACTAATTACCCTGTAATTACGGGCGGTTGAAACACGCCGGCAGAACAATATCCTAGTTTAAATAAACTGTATTTCGACTATGTATGATTAGACTAAATAATTTGTCAGAAGTTACTGTCCAATTGCTCAGAGGTGGTGAGATGACTTTTACACTGCCTGCAATTCTACAAAAATGTAATGATTAATCTAGAAGTATGGAACATCTAGAATTGTGATAGTGTAATTTCCTTCTATGTCCTCCCCATTGAGAGTGCTGAGCATGGAATTTCTAGACTTTGCTTTAGGTAACTGAAATGGAAATTCCATTCCTGAAACTGGAAGATTATTAGGAGAGAATTATTGAAAGCTCATCTAAGAAATGTATGTCCCAGATTGCTGAATTTTAACTCCCAGCATCTCTCATACCGTGATGACTGAAGACTGCTGGGAGCTGAAAGTTCAGCATCTGGAGAGTCATTAACGCTGCATTAGAAAATTAGCATATTACAAACCACTGGGGCTTCGGGTGGAGCTATTCGGAGACCCTGTGACAAGATACCAGCGAAATTGGTAGTGCGGGAACCGTGCCAAAGCAACTGGCGATTGTGTAAGTCCCGGAACGGTTCATAACGTTGATATTCTCCGTCACGTTCAATTTTGAAAATCTGGAAGAGATGAAGAAGAGGATATGATGACTTAAAGCAGACTATACTGAAAAATAATTCCATATGTAGAAAACCACTCTGAATTTTGAGGTACTGTACGTTCTTTCAATTTTGTATAGCAAGTCCCTGAGAAATCTCATAGTAACATAAACTATGACTCAAACGTAAATCCAGACATTTCATTTTTGAATGAAAAAAGCAATGTACTGAATGCCATATTAAAACTGATTCAAAAAGATACTTAGGAATGAATAGGGGTGCAAATGTGAAAAAAGTGTTGGTAATGACCTATAAAGCCCTTCATGGCATCGGACCAGAAAATCTCCGGGACTGCCTTCTGCCGCACGAATCCCAGTGACCAATTAGGTCCCAGAGAGTTGGCCTTCCCCGGGTCCTGTCAACTAAACAATGTCGTTTGACGGGACCCAGGGGAAGAGCCTTCTCTGTGGCAGCCCTGACCCTCTGGAACCAACTCCCCCCAGAGATCAGAATTGCCCCCACCCTCCTAGCCTTTCGTAAGCTTCTTAAAACCCACCTCTGTCGTCAGGCATGGGGGAATTGAGATATTCCCTTCCCCCTAGGCCTATACAATTCATGCATGGTATGTTGGTGTGTATATTCAGTTTTTTAAATAAGGGTCTTTTAATTATTTTAAATATTAGATTTGTTATATGTTGTTTCATTATTGTTGTTAGCCACCCCGAGTCTACAGAGACTCGGGGTGGCTAACAACATACAAATCTAATAAGTAAGTAAGTAAGTAAGTAAGTAAGTAAGTAAGTAAGTAAGTAAGTAAATAAATCTCCCTGTAGCTCTTTAAAGCAGCTGCGTTTCTTTTTCTAGATTACAATGGATCATCCTATAAAAAGATACAGATAACTTGTGTGCTCTGAAGCACCTTTTTAGAACAGAATTTAAAATATCTATAGCTATAAGAAAACCTAGCAATTAAAAAAAAATCTTAAAACCACATTAGCTTTGAAGATTTTAAATATAATATACACACATTCTGACTATAACTAAAATAAGTGATTGCTTATTGAACTTTCTAAAAGCCAGAGGCACCAGAAAGAACTTTTAAGGATGTGATCATCCTTGTTGAATTTCATTACTTCACATTTGTCCATCACTATTTTAGAATTGATTTTTGTGAAGACAGAAGTAGATGCTACACTGACAATATGTAACTGGATTTCTCCACATAATTCCGTTAAATTAGGCATGCCATGATTACTTATGCAGTATGCCCAACATATATCACCCTCTCTAGGCAGCCATTTTAATAAGATAATTACATTGAGAAACTGAATAATACATCTAGCACTTACTTCCCACCTGGATTTTTATGAGTGTACAAAAAGAGCATGCCATTCCCACTTCTTGCAATTGCATCCTAAAGCAGTGTTTCCCAACCTTGTCAACTTGAAGATATTTGGACTTCAACTCCCAGAATTCCCCAGCCAGCATTTGCTGGCTGGGGAATTCTGGGAGTTGAAGTCCAAATATCTTCAAGTTGACAAGGTTGGGAAACACTGTCCTAAAATATGTGAGATTGCCAGTGAAGTTTATCTGGAAGCCGCTATTGGTATCCTGACCACAATTCAAAATCCTAACCACTATTTTTAAACCTCTACATGGCTTGGCCACTAGGATTCTTGCTTCAAATGAAAAAAAAAATCTATCCAGTGTAAGCATCTGAAGAGAAGGAATTGTAACACTGTTCAAGGACATGTGAATATAGGTACATCCCTGGCAGGTTTGGGGGCAGTGGGAAGTTGGAAGTGCTTTATGTGGAAGTTGAAGAAAGGGATATCTGTGTGATAAATGTGCAATTTGTGTTTTTCCAAATTTGAGTCCTCTATTCTGGTGATTACTGAAACAAATTATAAAGTCAAGAGTACGTATTTATTTATTGGATTTGTATGCCGCCCCTCTCCGTGGACTCGGGGCGGCTAACAACAGTGATAAAAACAGAATGTAAAAATCCAATACTAAAACAGCTAAAATCCCTTGTTATAAAACCAATCATACATACAAACATACCATGCATAAATTGTAGAAGCCTAGGGGGAAAACAATATCTTAGTTCCCCCATGCCTGACGGCAGAGGAGGGTTTTGAGGAGCTTACGAAAGGCAAGGAGAGTGGGGGCTATTCTAATCTCTGGGGGGAGTTGGTTCCAGAGGGCTGGGGCCACCACAGAGAAGGCTCTTCCCCTGGGCCTCGCCAAATGACATTGTTTAGTTGACGGGACCCAGAGACAGCCCACTCTGTGGGACCTAACTGGTCGCTGGGATTCGTGCGGCAGAAGGCGGTCCCTGAGATAATCTGGCCCGGTGCCATGAAGGGCTTTATAGGTCATAATCAACACTTTGAATTGTGACTGTAGATAGGCTCACAAGCCTAAGATTTGGGGGACGGGGATGGGGGAAGCTCAGAATGTCCGCTCCATAAACATTTTGTATTAATTTCAAGATACAGTGGTACCTCTACTTAAGAACTTAATTCGTTCTGTGACCAGGTTCTTAAGTAGAAAAGTTTGTAAGTAGAAGCAATTTTTCCCATAGGAATCAATGTAAAAGCAAATAATGCGTGCAAACCCATTAGGAAAAAAATAAAAACTTGGAATTTGGGTGGGAGGAGGAGGAAGACGACAGTCGCTGCTGAAGGAAGAAGGTGAGGTGAGGTGAAGCAAAAAAATATAAAACTTTAGGGCTTTAAAGAAAAAGGACTCTGAGGCAGCGAGGAGGTTCATGCGCCTCCCATACACCCAGCGCGAGGCTGCCTCCCATACACTGTGCCAGAGAGAGACACCAAGGGGGAATGGCAAAAGACTGGCTGGGCCTTCGTGCCGCTCTCAAATTTCCTGGGAAATTTTTCCGGGCTCGGGTTCTTAAGTAGAAAATGGTTCTTAAGAAGAGGCAAAAAAATCTTGAACACCCAGTTCTTATCTAGAAAAGTTCTTAAGTATCACTGTACAAGACTACGTGAGAAGAGATTATGTTAACAGAGGTGAGGTAATCACGAACCTTGATTACAGTTTCACAAAAATATTATTTAGCAACGATTACCTAAACACTTCAGCAACACATACAGGAAAGACAAGTTAAATTCAGACCAGTTCCTCAAAATATCATATCCCAACCATGAACTCACCTCCACAACTTTCAAACCATATGTATTGTGGGTACTTGCATGGGTGTTCTTAACATATTGTTTTATAATCTTGGCTTCTTCTGAATCTTTATCTACTACCTGTCAGGAAGTTGAGAAAAAAAATCACTGTTGTAAATTTAATAATATAAAAAGGGGAAACCTGTAAATGTATTTGGTCATTACTGTAAAATGATGCATATAATCTACTCTTGAAATCCTGACCTCAATGATCTAGGAAATTTGAATGTTATTTTTTTAAGCATCATATGAGAGAAGGTTCTGAAGATTGTACCTTGCAGGGTGAGACAGCAGAAGAACTTACCAACTGGAACCTCCAAGCATTCCCTGGGCTAAAGGAAATACTGCCCTGAGGCACAAGTATTGGTAGAGGGTATCACTTTATTAGTATTACAGATGTTAAGCAGATGATATAATGCTTAGACCTAGGAACAAAGACTATAAGGGTAAGAGGCAGGAGAGATATGATTGGAAGCTGAATATTGGAGAAGGGAGACTCTTTAAGCTCCCTTCCTTTGACATTGTTGTCTAACCCAGTGTTTCCCAACCTTGGCCACTTGAAGATATTTGGACTTCAACTCCCAGAATTCCTCAGCCAGCATTTGCTGGCTGGGGAATTCTGGGAGTTGAAGTCCAGATATCTTCAAGTTGCCAAGGTTGGGAAACATTGGTCTAACCAAATCTGGGTGATAACAAAAATACAACCTCCAACCTAAAAGTCTTGTTTTCCAAGACAGTGGCAAAACCTCAAATACTAAATTAAAATGAGTATCTTAAGATAGTAAGAATGTTCTTATGGCACTATTTTTTTTTGTAATTTCTTTATTAAAAAGAGGCCTTTGATAATCCAGATTTTAAGAGTTATCAATTAACTTATACTTTGAAACTTATGAATTTTAATTAACTTTCAAAAGTGTTTACAGCCATAATTTTAAAGCTGTTATTTGTCCCTCTTGATTATTTGTCCCTTTTGATATTTTGCAGGGACTTAGTACCAATTTTAATTTTAAAAAAGAATCAGTTGCTATTTTTACATTAAGGCTGTACAGCTGGGTTACATTTGAAGAGAAGCTCATACTTGATCCTTGTTCCTGAGAGAAAATGACACTGGGGAAAAATCCCTTCTTGAGAATAGCACCTAAACCTTAACAATAAAAACCAAAACGTTTGATAAGCTTTTGCTCAATCACTCTTATTAAGTATCTGTGGTAGTGCAGAATCAATTTGAACTCATTAAAATGGCCGATGGCAATTTATTCCATTTCCACACTTTTGTTTACATAATTTTGGACCGATTTTGTTAGCAGTATTCCTAAACTGTTGCTATATTTGGAAAGATAACAATGGATTATTTTTACAGAAAACTGAAGAATATTTATATATTTATCGATCACATTTATAGACAGAGCATTTCCAAAGGACAATTCTAATTTATAACCTAATAATTAAGACCAATATTGGCCTTAATGTGCAAGAAAATATTATATTTTATATGGGTTGATAATACATGTCCATTGTTCCCTATGAATGGATTTCATATCAATTTAAAGATGGATGGATAATTTGTGTGTGGCCAAGTTGAATACGGAAAATGAGTCATTTAAAAAAAAAACCCTGGGCATTCATGTTATGTATGTAGTTCCCTGTTTTGTTTTTATGTTTTAGAGCCTTTTCTTTTTCTTCTACATTAAAAATAACAGAAAAGAAAATAACCAAATGTGTATGAGCTTCTAGACATCAAAAGTTTAGAAAATGGTTGAAATTGTTAAGGATGAGAAGTTATCATTGAAGTACCAAAACATCTATCTTATCTACTCATCTAAATCAACCTTGGAAAGTTGGAAAAATATGGAGTCAAAAGAGGATAATACACATCCCTGCCATTTTTACCTGGATATTGGTTTTGAGCTTCTCATAGTTCACATCTATTGGATCTTTATCCCCATCCTGATTGCCACTTCTTAGAAGGCTATAAGCAACCTCTATGTCAAGCAGATTATCCAGCATTTCCACTTTAGTCTTGATAAATGAAAGATGCAATTATTCATAAAAATACATGCATTCCAGAGACTTTGAGTTTATTATCGTAAGAGACTGCCTGGGATTCTCCAATTGCTATTTTCCAAAAAGTAGCAATAATTACCTCTTCTGATAAAAATGAAATTTCCCCTATTTTTTGTCTTACACTTTATGTAAGGAACCAAAGGATGATGGATTTGATTCCTTTAAATACCTCCAATGCTCCCTCCCTTTGAAGTATGAGTCACTCCTGTAATATAGTATTTAATTAAACTGAAAGTGATTGGCCACAGGTTTATCTAACCAACATTATAGGTGAGGCATGTCCTGAACGTCCTAATGTCCAATAGTGTATTAACCATTCAAACTGTATTTGAAAGTTGACAGTTAGGCTGACATAACTGTCTTAAAACTATACCTATTAAAATATAATTTACAATATTTCTGTATTCAAGTGTTAAGAGTTAAATAGAGTACCTTGATGTAGTCAAGGTTGTTTAGAAGTGGTGGCTTCTTCATCCCAAAGTCATGGGGAATTAGAGTGTAGAAGCGATTGGAGAGATCTAATATTTGTGAATCTGTGCCACCATCAGAAACTGCCTACATGAAGAGAAAAAGAAATAAAATTATAAGAATCCTCGACAACAACAAATGCATATAAGAGTTACTTGCCTTTAGTAAGTTAGTTAAGGCAGCTTTTTGAAATGCTTGTCTAATTTTTCGCACTATGATGCCTTCCCAATCATTATCAGTAACAAGGCAACTGGAATATGACATCATGGGATGGCAGAAGGTGAGAATTCAGGATGTTAAATATTAAACAAAAGCAAACATTGCAATATGCTATTTTCCCACATCCAGTTCAGGAAGGACTGATCTACATGTAATTTCATGTTCAAGATTTTTCCTTCCTTCCTTCCTTCCTTCCCTTCCTCCTTCCCACCCACCAATATCTGTCAAACTCAACAAAATGATCCTGGATGGCTTATAATTCTAAAATAAATTATTAATTTGAAAACTATAAATACATCCACAAAATTACATAACAGCAGTTGCTCAGAAGGGGCAAATTTTGTCTAGCTTTTTGGAATAGATAGATATTTTTCATAGTATAAGATGCACCTTTTTATCTCACAAAAGACAGTGAAAACTTGGGTGTGTCTTATACACCAAATGTAGTCCCAAACCACCCTTTGGTCTCTGCCTCCCAGCAATTTACCTCCTTGCAGCAAACAGTGCAGAGCCTGATTAGCACAAGCAACTGACTATCAGCCTTCTGACCCACAGCTGATTCAGCCCAGGCAGGCCATGCTAGAACTGAAAGTGAAACTAGCTGCAAGGAGGCAAATTGTTGGCAGGTGGACTGCTGGCAATGTTGGACTGCTCAAACTGGATGCAAGAAGGTAAGTCAATAACTATAAATGTCTATAGAATGTTCAAATTAGTAGATTTGTTTTTTAAAGACTGCTTTATTATTGTTGTAGACAACTTAACAAAATGAAGAAACTTTTTAAAATAAATGCTTGATCTAAAGAGACCCAGTGCTATTGTATCTTCTTTTTAAATAGCAGAGAAGAATGTATACTTCCAGAAAGCTACATCAATTTTAAAGATCTGTAAAAGTATAATCTGAATTGTAACAGTGTCCGGTTTTAGCATTAAGATAAGGCAGCTGAGTTAAACCCTGACTTAGTCATGTTTGGAGTAGATCCATTTAAATAATTGGGAGGAGTTCATGTGGCTACATTTAAGAAAATTTTCTGGCATTAATATACTGTCCTAATGTACATTTCTCCAATTCTTTGCTATTTCTATGAGTCAGGCACACATGCAGAGAAATACACAGCAAACTGTATATCATCTGTACTGTGAGGCAGAAGCCTTTTTTCCTTGTTTTCTTCCCCCAAAACTAAGGTGTGTCTTATACTCTGGTGCATTTTATGCTCTGAAAAATATGGTATTTTAAAACTCTACTGACACCACTCTAACAAGAGTTTTTATACTAAGATTTAATTTTATATTGATGTGATCTCCTTTCATATATCACTTCCTTGTTGTGGGATTAGTATTATATCCTGTCTCTTATTTACTCAGAGCACAGCTTTCTATGAATAACTAAAATATCATTGAATGATAACTGAAAATGTAGAGATTGGACAGGGTTTCCATTGTTCCAGTTTACTGTTTACTGTTCAGTCCTTCCTTGTACAAAAACTGAGCATTACAAATATTTTTCCTAAATGTTTGTTTTAATTATCCTGCTTCTCTCCTTTTCCTTTTTTCCTTGTCCAATTCTCTCTTACTTAGCTTTCCAGCTGTGTATCTTTTAAAGACATGCCCACATGGTCTTGTACTTGCTTTCCACCACAAAACAAAAATCTACCAATTTTGTTAAAGGGATTGTAGAAAGAGCCTGCCAAAAGGATTAACTGTTTAGAGCAGTTCTTGTACAAGGAAGGACTGAACAGTTGAGACCTAAAACCAGGCACATTTTTAAGTTAAGAAGAGAAGAATGATCCCCTCTCCCCTTTTATATATTAGAACTCTAGATCATGTACTGAAAATTGATGTGGACAGACTCAGAAGTGACAAAAGCCACCAAGAATCATTTGGTTGAATTGGACATACAGAATTTGAATGAATGAATGAATAAAATGCTTCTTTACAAAATGCATAGTTAAATTTTGGAGTTTGTTACTACAAACAGGCAAGGGTTACCAGTTAGATAACTTTAATAAAAGGGAACTACTTATATTTATTGACAGTTACTATTCTTGAAGGTTGCAAACTACTTCTGGAATCAAAGGAATATTGATGGAAAAGGAAATATTCTTAGTTACTTACCTGCTGCACTTCATTCAGAATAGAGTATGCGCTCTGTATTTGCCTCTCACTTAACTTTCCCAAAGGCATCTTCTGGAGATCAATCTAACAAGAAAATAAATGGTTCCAATTAAAGTAGAATTTTATTATCGGAAAACAATGAAAAACTGGTTGCAAAAGGAGATATATAAGAAATAGCAAAAAAATTCTTAACACGAAGAATAGAAATACAAAGAGAATATAGGAGGCAACTTTATTCGTCAATCAATTTGTTTTGAAATGATTTAGCTTAATATACCTGTTCTCTTTAGATCTGCCCAATTAAATACAGTTAAGTACAGTGATACTTCATCTTACAAACGCCTTGTCATACAAACTTTTCGAGATACAAACCCAGGGTTTAAGATTTTTTTGCCTCTTCTTACAAACTATTTTCACCTTACAAACCCACCGCCACCACTGGGATGCCCCGCTTCCGGACTTCCGTTGCCAGCGAAGCACCCGTTTTTGTGCTGCTGCGAATTCCCCTGAGGCTCCCCTCCATGGGAAACCCCACCTCTGGACTTCCGTATTTTTGTGATGCTGCAGGGGAATCCCAGCAGTGCAAAAACAGGCGCTTCGCTGGCAACGGAAGTCCGGAGGTGGGGTTTCCCATGGAGGGGAGCCTCAGGGGAATCTCAGCAGTGCAAAAACGGGCTCTTCGGCTGGAAAAAGGGGTGAATTTTGGGCTTGCACGCATTAATCGCTTTTCCATTGATTCCTATGGAAAACATTGTTTTGTCTTACAAACTTTTCACCTTAAGAACCTCGTCCTGGAACCAATTAAGTTTGTAAGACAAGGTATCACTGTATTATAAAAGATTTTTTTAAAAAGAGATAAATGATCTATGTGCACCTATTTCCAGATTATGTCTTCATATTAGGGGAAACTGGTTAAAAAATATACATTAAAACACAACTCTCTTCTGCCAAAGAAAAATCACTATAGCATTCTTGAAAGATAAATAATGCCTTTTCCCTTCAAACGACATTCCTGCCATTATTATTCTGAGAATATCAAACTAATAACACCAAGTATTTAAGCAAAGGATGAATAATAACCTCAAACTCCACCATGGCTTTCTTCATACTTTCTACATCAAAAATCATCTTAATAAGATCTTGGACTGCCTTAGGGAGCTTTGACTTGGTTCCTGCACTCAGTGTGAGTTTCTTGACCGCTTCTTCATCCTGTTGGGAGAGGGTTGGGAATGGAATGGAACAAACTTGTGTTAAAGCAACATAGATGCACAAATTAAGCTACTTCTTGGCCTCTTTAGCTAAGAACAGAGAATATATGAAGTTCTCCATTGCTCTTTGAAAGTTATTGCTACCCATACTTAGTACGGTAGAATTTTCAGAAAATCTGGACATTTTATATCCACAGTTGCAAGGAAATAACAAATTGGGCACAAAGTTGTTTGCATCCCCCTCTTCGTGCCCTCAAAGAAATAAATGGATTTCTAACTGTAGAGATTCCAGTACAGTGGTACCTCTACCTAAGAATGCCTCTACTTACAAACTTTTCTAGATAAGAACCAGGTGTTCAAGATTTTTTTGCCTCTTGTCAAGAATCATTTTCCACTTACAAACCCGAGCCTCCAAAACTGTAAGTGGAAAAGGCTGGGAGAAGCGTCTGTGTGGCCTCTCTAGGAATCTCCTGGGAGGAAACAGGGTGGAAAAGGCAGGGAGAAGCCTCTGAGAGCCCTCTCTAGGAATCTCCTGGGAGGAAACAGGGCCAGAAAAGGCGGGGAAAGCCTCCATGGGGCCTCTCTACGAATCTTCTGGGAGGAAACAGGGCTTCCACCCTCCTACTTCGCTTTTACATTGATTCCTATGAGAAAAATTGCTTCTTCTTACAAACGTTTCTACTTAAGAACCTGGTCACAGAACGAATTAAGTTCGTAAGTAGTGGTACCACTGTACTTAGAAAATACCAGCTCTAATCATTTGGGATGATGATGATGTGTGTATGTTTTCTTTTTAATAAGGGGTTTTAGTGACATTTAATTATTAGATTTGTTATATATTGTATTATTACTGTTGTGAGCCGCCCCGAGTCTACGGAGAGGGGCAGCATACAAATATAATAATAATAATAATAATAATAATAATAATAATAATGATGATGATGATGATGATGATGGCTAGAAGATAATGTGGCATTGTCCACTAACTAGTCCTTTGCTGCTGTTTGAAAGGATCCAGTTAAAAGATAGGCAATCTGTCATGCTGTCAGTTTTAGATGACTTTGAGCAATGCCAGCTGACATGTCCAAGAGGATTGAAGAACTGGTAATTTAAAAATATCTGAAGGATCCAGATGACAGAAAAGTTTTGCTTGTTAAAAATAGGTGAACCTTACAATCTGTAGACCAATCTTTTAATATATTACGGATACTGATCTTCAGCAGATCCACCTTACAAGGTTATGAAAAGTAAGATTAAACACCATATAAGGTTGTCATGCACTCATTCCCCTTATCAAATGTTACAGAATCAACAAAGTCACATGTTTTGGGGGAAAGATGGTGCCTCTTTAGAGGTAAACTCTTTTCATATTCAAGAATCGAAGCTAGTAAGCAAGGGACTATGAGCTCAAGCCCGGCCTTAGCCATGAAACCAAGCTGGTTGACCTTGGCCAGTCTCTCTTAGCTCACTTCACCTCACCAGGTTGTTGTTGTGGGGAAAATAGCAGAAGGAAGGTGTGTTAGATACGTCTGTCACCTTGAATTATTTGTGAAAATAATAAAGGCGGGATATATGATGCAAAACTCTAGTTTAGAACATGGAGTAATAGGGTTGGAAGGACCTTGGAAGTCTTCTAGTCCAGTGTTTCCCAACCTTGGCTACTTGAAGATATCTGGACTTCAACTCCCAGAATTCCAAATATCTTCAAGTGGCCAAGGTTGGGAAACACTGTTCTAGTCCACCCCTACCAAGTTACCCTATACTACTCTAGACAAAGAGCTGTCGAGTCTTAAAAAAACCCAGTGATAGAACACCCATAATGTCTGGAGGCAAGCTGTTCCACTGATTAATTGTTCTCAGTCAGGAATTACTTAATTTACTGAAGCAAAGTTTGTGGGAGCAGCCGGTGACTAGTTTCAGATATTAAGTCTGCTAAGTCTGCTACATGACATTGCAGTAAATTTAAGTTGGTGTCAGTCAAACTCTCTTTTGATTTCACACCAATCCTAAATATAACCCTATGATATACAAATGAATCAATTAACGAATGGAGCTAGCAAGTGTTTACTATAGCAAAGTCTTTGGCTGTTCAGTTATATGTAATCTTGACAAAGGAGACCATATCCTTTTTGAAAAGGATCAAGTTACCTGCCCATAGTCTATCTCCAAAGGGTAGAATTTTTTGGGATATTTGGTGAAATTTTCGGAATGCCAGGAATTGCCTGTTTTCTCTTCATACAGATCTAGGAAGTGGTCAATAGCTTCTTCTCTGGACGGCATCTTTTCTAGCTTGTTACTTCCAATTGATGTGCCAACACGACCCCATGAGCGAAAAACCCAGTACCTAAAGACAAAAGGAAAGAAAAATATGAAATAATCTAGCAAGCTGTTCTGAAAAGAAGATATAAAACCTAGCTCTTTACAGTACACACAAATGTATTCATTATTACAGAAATTGATAATAAAAATGCAAAACAGAGAAAAGGAAGACTATCAGTTCAATACTAACACAGAACAGCCTCCTTTGCTGCATTTAGTAATGGTATGCTTAGGAAACAAGGATAACTGGTGTTCTGTCTGGGTCACTCCGGAAGCCAAAACCAACCCAAAAAGAGAAGCCAGACACACAGGTAAAAGGCAAAGGCAGTTTATAAAATTCAAGAAAAACACAGGTAACAGAAAATGTCCTTACAAACAGGAGAATGCTGTATCTTCCAATATATCCACGAAGGCAAAAGTCCATGCAGCAATACAGGATTCTTGCTGCCAAGACGAGGCTGTAGATAGCAGACCTACACCTCCCACGGGTCTTCCAAACTGCCGGGCCACAAGCCAGGAACAGAGATGCCGAGAACAAAGCAGGACACCGTAACTCCAATTGATAACACTCCACATGGCTTCAAGGGCTTGCCTGCCTTTTAAACCCTGCTAAGGAGGACCACACCCAAGCCCAGCTGTTCCTAATTCAGTGCTGATAATACTTCTTTAATTGCTCCTTTCTCTGATCTGAACGTCTCTGTCGCATGTCAATGACGGCTCGTGCTTCATCACCTAATGACTCCAAGCTACTGGCTGGGGAGACCCCCCCCCGCCCCCCGGAGCTCTCATGCTGTTCTCCTTCATCCCATTCCTGACTTTCCTCTCCCCCGTCCGACTGTTCAGCCCCCACCTCTTCGCTGTCATCCTCCTCCGGGCATGGAGCCAGCAGAGACACAGCCGGTCCCTGAGCAGCCTCAAGGCTGAACCACAACAACTGGTAGGAAAGTTTTGCCTAAGTGCTAAATCAAACTTAATCTACAAAGAGATTTAAGGGAACACTCCCACAGTACATTAACTAATTTGGCATTACAGTGAACCCTCGATCATCGTGAGGGTTCCGTTCCAGGACCCCAAGCGATGATCGATTTTTCGCGAAGTAGCGGTGCGGAAGTAAAAACACCATCTGCACATGCGCAGATGGTGTTTTTACTTCCACCGCCCTTCGCCCGCCCACCCCGTTGCTCGCGCCTGGGGTTTCCCCGCGCGCGCGCCGCCCGCCCACGCCATTGCTGGGGCCGCTTCCCAGCTGGGAAGCGAAGCTGGGGTCCCCGCGCGCGCGCCCGCCCACGCTATGAGCGGCATTTCACCTTCCCTCCCAGGCAAAAAGATGCCGGCATTCTGGGTTGATGGGGTCGGACTTCCCAGGCGGAAGGCGTGCCCCTCTCCCCGCATCTTTTTGCCTGGGAGGGAAAGTGAAATGCCGCTCGTAGCAGCTGCTAGAGCCGCCGGCATTTCACTTTCCCTCCCAGGCAAAAAGATGCCGGGGAGAGGGGCACGCCTTCCGCCTGGGAAGTCCGACCCCATCATCCCAGAATGCCGGCATCTTTTTGCCTGGGAGGGAAAGTGAAATGCTGCTTGTAGCAGCTGCTAGAGCCGCCGGCATTTCACTTTCACTTCCACCCCCTAGCCAAATGGCTTTTTTCGTGTTTAGCGCTCGAACGCCGTGCTAAACAGGAAAAAAGCCGTTTGGCTAGGGGGTGGATTCTTGCTTCTTAACCGGGAACAGTTGCCCCCTCTCCCAAAGCGATGTTCCAAAGCGGTCTCCGGGAAGCGACCAAGGGAAAGGCAGTCGCCTGCCTTTCCTTCAGCTCTAAAGAAGCGGCAACTGCCCTGCCTCCCCCCAGCCGGTTAACTTGAAGCGCTCGGTTAACCGGCTGGGGGGAGGCAGGGCAGTTGCCGCTTCTTTAGAGCTGAAGGAAAAGCAGGCGACTGCCTTTCCCTTGGTCGCTTCCCGGAGACCGCTTTGGAACATTGCTTTGGTTGTTCCTGCCTCTCCTGCAGCGGAGAGAAGCGGCAAATGGCCAGCCCTTCCCCCAACCGCTTCCCCGCATGCTTTGGATGCACCTGCCTTTCTTACAGCGAAGACAGGCGGCACCTTCCCGAAGCGCTCGGTGAAGCCGCTGGGGGAAGGGCTGGGCCATTTGCCGCTTCTCTCTGCTGCAGGAGAGGCAGGAACAACCAAAGCAATGTTCCAAAGCGGTCTCCGGGAAGCGACCAAGGGAAAGGCAGTCGCCTGCTTTTCCTTCAGCTCTAAAGAAGCGGCAACTGCCCTGCCTCCCCCCAGCCGGTTAACTTGAAGCGCTCGGTTAACCGGCTGGGGGAAGGCAGGGCAGTTGCCGCTTCTTTAGAGCTGAAGGAAAGGCAGGCGACTGCCTTTCCCTTGGTCGATTCCCGGAGACCGCTTTGGAACATCGCTTTGGGAGAGGGGGCAACTGCTCCCGGTTAAGAAGCAAGAATCCACCCCCTAGCCAAATGGCTTTTTTCCTGTTTAGCACGGCGTTCGAGCGCTAAACACGAAAAAAGCCGTTTGGCTAGGGGGTGGATTCTTGCTTCTTAACTGGGAGCAGTTGCCCCCTCTCCCAAAGCGATGTTCCAAAGCGGTCTCCGGGAAGCGACCGAGGGAAAGGCAGTTGTCTGCTTTTCCTTCAGCAGGAAAGAGGAGGCAAATGCCCTGCCTTCCCCCAGCCGGTTAATCGAGCGCTTCAAGTTAACCGGCTGGGGGAGTAGCCCCCGCCCGGCTCCCTTCAGCCCCCCGGGGTCAAGCGGGCGGGGGGCGGCCGGGACCTCGCCTGTCTCCGCCGCCCGCATCGCCCCTCCGACGGGCCGGCCTCCCCCGCCCGCCTCTGCTGCAGCCACCGCCGCCTCCCCGACTGGCACAAAAGGGCCCCGCCCGCCCCGCCCCAAAGTTTACCTTGCGGCGGGATTCAAAGTGCTGGGGTGGGGGGTGTCACTTCGCCGCTCGTGTCCTGGCTAAACCGGGCGGCAGGAGACAGGCTTTGAGTTTTTAGCTGCGGGGAGAGAAGTAGGACTTTCCTAACTCCCTCCCCCCGCAGCCAAAACTCAAAGCCTGTCTCTTTTTTTTCTTGCGGCGAGCCCAAGCCGTTCCCCTCTCGACCGCAGCCGAGCTTCCCTCGGCCCCCTTTGGCCCCGTCGCCTCCTCCCCGCCTGCCTTTCCTCGCCAAGCGCACGAAAAAAAGGAGAGAAGGCTTCTACCAGAAGCCGGGGACGGCGGGCAGGGGCATGAAGGATCTCTTGCGGGGGAAAAGCCGCTAGCCAGCTTTCGGAGCTCCTCCGCCATCACCCGCTTCTGGTAGAAGCCTTCTCTCTTTTTTTTCGTGCGCTTGGCGAGGAAAGGCAGGCGGGGAGGAGGCGACGGGGCCAAAGGGGGCCGAGGGAAGCTCGGCTGCGGTCGAGAGAGAAACGGCTTGGGCTCGCCGCAAGAAAAAAAAGAGACAGGCTTTTAGTTTTGGCTGCGGGGGGAGGGAATCCCGCCGCAAGGTAAGCTTCGGGGCGGGGCGGGCGGGGCCCTTTTGTGCCAGTCGGGGAGGCGGTGGCGGCTGCAGCAGAGGCGGGCGGGGGAGGCCGGCCCGCCGGAGGGGCGATGCGGGCGGCGGAGACAGGCGAGGTCCCGGCCGCCCCCCGCCCACTTGGCCCCAGACCGGTGCAGCAGGAAAGGGACGGAGAAGGCTCACTGGCAGCCCTTGCCCATCGCCGCGCCTTCGCTTCCCCCCCTCCCCCGCTGGATCCGGCAGCGTGCTGAGGGGAATTGCCGCGGACTGGAGGCAGTGAGGCAGACCGGCTCCGAGGCGAGCGGCCGGAGCTGCGCCCTCCTTCGCCCGCCAGGTGAGGCGAAGGCGAGGGGCGCGCGGCTGCAGCGAGGAGCCGAAGATCCGGGCGGGGAAGACCCAGGGAAGGTTCCTTCGTCCGCCTAGCAGCTGATCTGCTCGGCAGCGCAGCACCAGCGAGGAGCCGAAGATCTAGGCGGCCGCTCGAGAGCAAGAGGGGGAGAGATAGAGAAAGAGAGAGAAGGAAAGAAAGAGATGAGAGAGGGAGGAAGAGAGTGTGAGAGAGGAAGAAGCAACATAGAGAAAGAGGGGGAAGACCCAGGGAAGCCTCTGCCCGGCGGGGAAACTCCACCATCTACGTGGAAGGGCACGCATGCGCAGATGGTGGAGTTTACTTCCGGGTTGAAAACTCGCGAAATAGCCCTTTCGCGATACTTGAGGACGCGAAACTCGAGGGTTCACTGTATTTAAACATTGATTCAAATTTACACAGATTCAGTAGGCTGACCATAAGCAAATCTGAGTTTAAAATCTACAGCTGGATCATATACAACAAACAATACAAGAAATACAAATCTAACATTAAAAACAATTAAAAAATAAACCTACTTTATACAATTGCATTGTACCACATGAAAATCTAGGCCTCTATATAACTGAGTTTTAACTAAGCCTAAATTAACTAGGTTTTTAAGAATATTTGTTCTACAGACTTCTCACATCCTGGACATACCTACCTTCAAAATGATGCTATAGGGCACTGCACAGCAGAACAACTAGACACATGGACAGTTGTTCCCCGAATGCCATCACTCTGCTTAACAACTAATTCCCACAACACTCAAATAATTTACTAAGACTATATTATTATTACTCTTCTCTTCCTTACTAGTATCTAACTCTTCCCACTTATTACTATAACCATGTTGCTTGTATCTTTCAATTGTATTGTTTTATTTGTTTTCTAATGATAGATAGCTTATTAGTAACCTTGATGATCACAGTTGTACCTTTTTATTCTTGATGAACGTGTGTTATTTTCCTTATGTACCCTTAGAGCACATACATCTAAGACAAATTCCTTGTGTATCCAATCACACTTGTGTAATGAAGAATTCTATTGTATTCTAAAGTTTTAACTAAGGCTAAATAAAAAAAAAAAAACAGAACCAAGTTCAACTCAAGTCATTCCCAGAGAACTGAAACTGAAACATAGAAGACTGAAGGCAGAAAAAGACCTCATGGTCCATCTAGTCTGCCCTTATACTATTTCCTGTATTTTATCTTACAATGGATATATGTTTATCCCAGGCATGTTTAAATTCAGTTACTGTGGATTTACCAACCACGTCTGCTGGAAGTTTGTTCCAAGCATCTACTACTCTTTCAGTGAAATAATATTTTCTCACGTTGCTTTTGATCTTTCCCTCAACTAATTTCAGATTGTGTCCCCTTGTTCTTGTGTTCACTTTCCTATTAAAAACACTTCCCTCCTGAACCTTATTTCACCCTTTAACATATTTAAATGTTTCGATCATGTCTCCCCTTTCCCTTCTGTCCTCCAGACTATACAGATTGAGTTCATTAAGTCTTTCCTGATACGTTTTATGCTTAGACCTTCCACCATTCTTGTAGCCCGTCTTTGGACCCGTTCAATTTTGTCAATATCACAGTATTCCAAATGTGGTCTCACCAGCGCTCTATATAAGGGGATCACAATCTCCCTCTTCCTGCTTGTTATACCTCTAGCTATGCAGCCAAGCATCCTACTTGCTTTTCCTACTGCCTGACCACACTGCTCACCCATTTTGAGACTGTCAGAAATCACTACCCCTAAATCCTTCTCTTCTGAAGTTTTTGCTAACTGAATATTGGTTTTATGTAGAGGTACAAATTGTTTTAATTTTGCATTCTTATCACCCGTTTAAGAGCAAGAACTGACTATTTGAATCAAATAATTCTTATGAAAAAACAAATGCAACAGCACCAACTTTTATTACCCAAGCCACACTAAATGTGCTATGCGGTTACTGTTAAGAAAAAGAACTCTCACCTGGTCTCTCTGTCATCCTCTAGCATTTGAAGTTTGTAATAAGAATTTGTTCCTTGGGAAATATCAACTAGACCCAAAGTGGCACTGAAGATTTTTCCACTTTTTTCAAAAACATGCGCAGAATCTTCTAGACCTATTTACATATATAACAAATGTTAATTCATCCTATTCCGAAACATATTTTATCCTATTCAGATTGTTAAATTGAGCGCTTTGACTTCTCATTCAAAAAAGATGATTTAAAAAAAAAAGGATAACTGCCCATAACTGATTTATGACAAATCATATTGCTTCTTTCAGACTTTCTAGTACAGTAGTACTTCTAGATACGAGTTTAATTCGTTCCAGAAGGGAGCTTGTATGTCGAACAACTCGTATCTGGAACAAATGGCTTTAGACTTTGTTTTTCCCCTCCGACATAACCAGAAGCAAGGATTCTTGCGCCACTTAGTGGACGCTCGGCTCGTATCCTGAATTTGAGCTCGTGTCTGGAACAGAAATTTCTCTCCCCTCGTGGCTCGTAACTTGGAATACTCGCATGGAGCAGCTCGTATCTAGAGGTACTACTGTACTGGTTGCCAAAACCACAATTTATTTTTCCAACTATCCATACTCAAGAGAGTCCTATCCTGAATAACTAACATATAAAAGCACGTTCCAGCTCCTTGAGTGCCAACTTCCTTGTTTTGTGCTAGGAAACATCACACAAAAGATGTTAGGTAAAAAACCAGAAGTCTTACTGTTGTTGTTTACCTGATCATAAAGTACAATTACACGTACATAGGATAAAATTGTGGTATCAATAGAACAGAGGCATTCATGTGTTAGAAAAAAATAGAAAAGCAGACCCAGTAAATGAAAGCAAAGATATAAGAACATTCCCTGGCTGCCCAACTTACTGATATGAGAAAAGGGAGGTAGAATTATTTTTATGAAACTAAAAATACCTGAATCAGGATCGACAGCAGCCCCTCCTTTAACTGTCAACTTCATTTTCTTCTCAGATTTACTTGTTCCTAGATAATGATGACAAGAAACAAGGCCGTAATTTCTTTTTTTGAGGGGTGAGGGGGGGGGTAGATAGAATTCATCAATTTAAAAAGTGTAAGGTCTTTAAAGATAAGGGTTGCCCCACGTATGCGTGCTAATCATTTCCGGCTTTGGGGGCAGTGCCCATCTCTGTTTTTAAGCTGAAGAGCGAGTGCTTTCCAAAGACGTCTCTGTGATAATGTGGCCAGAGTGCTGTTGCATTCCCACCAAAGTGGTCCCTATTTTTCTACTTGCATTTTTTACGTGGTTTCGAACTGCTAGGTTGGCAGAAGCTGAGACAAGTAACGGAAGCTCACTCTGTTACGTGGCACTAGAGATTTGAACCACTGAACTGCCGATCTTCTGATCGACAAGATTAGGTTATGACTGCGATATGTATGAATGTAAGTGAATGGTTCTTAGACATGTGTTTTTAGGGTTGTTATTTTAGTAGAAACATAGAAACATAGAAGATTGATGGCAGAAAAAGACCCCATGGTCCATCTAGTCTGCCCTTATACTATTTCCTGTATTTCATCTTAGGATGGATCTACATCTATATCCATCCTAAGATAAAATACAGAAAATAGTACAAGGGCAGACTAGATGGACCATGAGGTCTTTTTCTGCCATCAGATTTCTATGTTTCTATGTTTATCCCAGGCATGTTTAAATTCAGTTATTGTGGATTTACCAACCACGTCTGCTGGAAGTTTGTTCCAAGCATCTACTACTCTTTCTCACGTTGCTTCTGATCTTTCCCCCAACTAACTTCAGATTGTGTCCCCTTGTTCTTGTGTTCACTTTCCTATTAAAAACACTTCCCCCCTGAACCTTATTTAACCCTTTAACATATTTAAATGTTTCGATCATGTCCCTCCTTTTCCTTCTGTCCTCCAGACTATACAGATTGAGTTCATTAAGTCTTTCCTGATACCTTTTATGCTTAAAACCTTCCACCATTCTTGTAGCCCGTCTTTGGACCTGTTCAATTTTGTCAATATCTTTTTGTAGGTAGCGGGATCACACTCTCCCTCTTCCTGCTTGCTATACCTCTAGCTATGCAGCCAAGCATCCTACTTGCTTTTCCTACCGCCTGACCACACTGCTCTCCCATTTTGAGACTGTCAGAAATCACTACCCCTAAATCCTTCTCTTCTGAAGTTTTTGCTAAAGTTTTTCTGAAGTATGTCTAGTGCATTTTAGATTTTTAATTGGTACATTTTATCTTTAATTTCTACCATGCTATGTTTTTGTATTTATTTCTATGTTGTAAGCCGCTTTGAATCTTTGGAGAAGGGCGGCCTAGAAATCGAAATAATAAACAAACAAACAAACGAACAAACAAGCTGCCTATATGGTTTCACCCAGATCCAGCCTTTTGAGCGGGAAAATTTATTTATTCATTTATTAATTATTTGGATTTGTATGCCGCCCCTCTCCGAAGACTCGGGGCGGCTCACAACAAGTGAAAAACAATCCAATACATAATCCAATTAATTAAAATATTTATAAATTTAAGAAAACCCCCTATATTAACATACACATACACAAGCATACCATGTATAAATTCAACGTGCCCAGGGGGAGATGTTTAGTTTCCCCATGCCTGACAGCAAACACTATTGGTTGATACATCCAACAGCTCCCTATAAAAGGGCTATCTGTCAGACTGCAAGTTGCTGGTTGTACAGAGAAGTTGCCATGTAAAGAAGTTCCTTTTCAAGTCTGTCTCCTGGCATTATTCCCATCACTCTCCGTTAACCAATGTTCTTAGTAAACAAATGGCAGCCCGAAGTGAAAACGACAATTACTATTTTGGCTTTTACCTTGCTCTTCCTTGATCTTTCCAGCATTTTTTATGTTTGGGTGTCCGCTGGATTTTCCACTCACAGGCAATTCTTTCAGTTCCTGCTTTACTTCTGCACCCCAGGGAGACACCGCATGGAGTGACCGAAGCTCCTGAAAACCCTTGCTGGAGCTTTTTATATCCTGGATGAAGTCCTCCGACACCACACACAATTGGGCTTTCTTTACTTCTTCCATTTTTTTGCTCATTTTGTCAACTTCCTCTGTAAGATTTACATTTGAGCGAAAGGGAAGAGAAAGAAGAAATAGAAAAGGCAAGGGACATTATAGAAACATAGAAGACTGACGGCAGAAAAAGACCTCATGGTCCATCTAGTCTGCCCTTATACTATTTCCTGTATTTTATCTTACAATGGATAAATGTTTATCCCAGGCATGTTTAAATTCAGTTACTGTGGATTTACCAACCATGTCTGCTGGAAGTTTGTTCCAAAGATCTACTACTCTTTCAGTGAAATAATATTTTCTCACGTTGCTTTTGATCTTTCCCCCAACTAACTTCAGATTGTGTCCCCTTGTTCTTGTGTACACTTTCCTATTAAAAACACTTCCCTCCTGAACCTTATTTAACCCTTTAACATATTTAAATGTTTCGATCATGTCCCCCCTTTTCCTTCTGTCCTCCAGACTGTGTTACCTTTTGTTAGCTAAAACAGAACACACTAATTGTTAGGATACAGGAATTTGTAACTGTCTGTCTATATTCATACCAAAAGCACCTACAAAGCAAACACAAGGGGTGCTGAATGAATGAGAGCTCCGCTGGACCACACCAGCCTTGTTAATTATTATTGTATTCTAAAAGGATAGATCTTCATCTGCTCAATTGTAGAAGCCTCACTTTTATTTTTCTGATACAGCCCCCTCCCCTCACACAAATACCCGAACACCGAAGTCAATTACCATGATCATAACACTATATTAAGCATGATCTCCGAGCTTCTAATGCTATATCTCCAGAATTCTATTCAATCCTATGTTCCGATAGTAATTTTTTTTAGTTATATAGCCATAAGAGTATCATCAATATATCAAGCATTTAGACCTATGGGAAACACATGCACACAATCCCTACTAAAATTGAAACTGCCACATATTTTGAGTTTAGAGGATAGATTTAAAACTATGAAAAGAACAAATCAGATTTCCTGGAAAATGATATAGTTGGACAGTAGCATACACCTACAAAGTGTATAAAAAAGTATTCTGTTTCATATTTTAGTTCCAAACTCAATTTTTAAAAGGGAAATGTTGTGATGCAAGCTGGCATTCATAGAACAGCTTTTTCTCATGCTTAAATCAACATCCTTTCTGTCAAGCAGGAGAGTTAACCTACTAACACTTAAACCACAGAAATCCCCTTAATCTCTCCTCTTTCTAAAAATTGAAGTTTTATAGTTTCACAGTTCCAGATGTTATCCTTCAATGTTTTCAGCTAACTCCTCAAAATTCTCCCCCAAAATTCTGTATTTCCTTTGTCCTTATTAATATCAACTTCTATTGGTATTAATACCAAAGGGACTAACCATCTTGCTATACTACAGCAAGAAGGTGGGTTGAAGAGAGGCATTTTCAAAGTAGATCTCCCATCTTTTTCTCCACAAGCTCAGCCTCGAACCACTCAACAGCATTGCAATAGAGAAGGGAGAATGAAGTTAAGAAGCAGTAAGCTAACAAAAATGAAGTT